>NW_024509877.1:0-567307 GCF_017590135.1 Pyrgilauda ruficollis | reverse complement strand
CCCCGCCCCGCCGCCTCCGCCCGCCCCCAGCGAAGAGAAACAAAACACAGCCCCGGCACCGCCACGCTCTCCCTCCTTCTCCTCCTGGCTTTCGGTGGTTGTTTTTTGGGTGTTTTTTTTAAATTTATTTTTTCTTTTAATTTTTTTTTCTTGGGGATTCTCCTCTCTCCTGCCAGACTGACTTACACGTTCTTGATAATTTCTCTTCCCCTCATTTTTTATACTCTTCTCCCTGCTTCCAAACCCTGTGTCTGTGTGTTTCAATACTATCACAACCTCTGCTAAAAATAGATCTTTTTATACCCTTCCTCCTCTCTGACCCCATCCAACACCCCTTGTTAAGGTGAGTTGTGTCTTTTCATCACTTTTTTCCTTGTGTGTTGTTTTTTCTTTTTTTGGTTTTGGTTGTTTTTTATTGGTATTTTGGTTTCGGGGTTTTTTTTTTTTTTTTTTTTGGTTTTGTTTTTTTTTTTTTTGGTTTTTTTTTTTTTTTTTTTGTTTTTGTTTTTTTTTTTTTGTTTTTTTGTTTCGGGGTTTTTTTTTTTTTTTTTTTTGGTTGGTTTTGTTTGTTTTTTTGGTTTTTTGTTTTTTGGTTTTTTTTCCCCATTTAGGGCAGATTTTAGGGAGGAGGGGATGTGGAGGAGAGAATTTCATGGGGAGTCAGGCAAAGCCTTATTTTACCTTCTGCAGCCTCAGCATCATTCCGGACTGCTCCCTTTTATCCCAAGGATGTAGCTAGCTGATGAAAGTGGGGAACTACTCTTCCTTAGCGCTGCATGCTTGGGAGCCACAGCAACAGCAGGAAAAAAACCAAGCTTCTCCTTTTTCCTTCGTCCTACCCCCCACTCCCTTCCTCATTCCCTCCTCCTTCCTGTGTCGTTTATTTGTTGTTTATTTATTTTTATTTTTTTTAAATATTTTGGTGGGATGTTTGGTTGGGATTTGGTGATGGGTGTTTTTTGTTTTGTTTGTTGTTTTGGTGTTTTGGTTTTTTTTCTTCTGTGTGTATGCTTGGTTTCTGTTTTGAAGCAATACCCAGGGGACTTGGAATGAATTGCATGCAGTGCCAGTGGAGCTCTGTGTGTGTGCACGTGTGTCTTGAGAGTGAGTGAGTGTGTGCAAAGTGCATTTGTATTTCGTGTTCCTGGGATGATGAGTCCCTGTGCACAGAGCAAGGAGCACAGCAGGGGCTGCTGAGGGAGAAGCTGGTCAGGGATGCGGGAAAGCTACAGAGCTCTCCACAGAGTTCAGTCCCTTGTGCTCCAGAACATCTTTCCATAGATCATTACTGGCACCTTCAAGGTGATGGCTCCCATTCCTCTCCTGGCTTCTCAGTAGAGGAGTGCAGAAAAGGAAAACTTTACAGCTAATGAGAAGGGTTAGCATTCCTGTTCCTCCAGCAGCCCGAGACAGTGTTATTCCAGGGATGAGTGGGGAAAATACAGTTGTGATCCAGAGTAAACGGATCGTTTGCTGTAACATATTAGTGTTCAGTGAGAAAAAGACACATTAAACACTATCAGTTTGGTCAGCCAGCAGAAGCATTGGAGTCCAGCTTACTTCCCAATTCCAAAGTTGTTTTAGACTGTTTTTCAATCTTCAGAAAACTGTGCCTATTGATGGCAGAAATGTGTTTTTTACTGTAAAACAGTCTATTATAAATCTGCTGGGGAACGATTTATTATTCAGAGGCAATCAGGTAATTTATATGTTTCATGGATTTCCCCCAAGTCTTTTAGTGTGCCTTCAATTATGTATTTTACCTGTGTGTGCGAAGCGGGGTAATATAGATTTTAGTTGCATTTTAACAAGGTGTTAAGGCATAACTTGCAGGGTGCCATTTGCAAAGTGTCACTTAATATGAAGCAAAATAACAGCCTCTAGCTCTTTCTCATGGATTTTTCACATCTCTCTTGTTTGTTTCAAAGCAAGTGGTGATTTTGCTTAAGAACTTGTAAGGAAAACTGGCTTCACAGTGGTACACAGTTTCAGATATTAGCTCAAAAGTATTAACACTTGTCTGGCTGCGAGACTTGAATTTACTTCTAAAATACAAATACAAAGTACACGAAAGAGCACTTGGTATATATGGTTTTCTAACAGGTTGAATCATTTGTGTATCTAAAAGTTTACAAATGAGCTAAAATGGTTCTTGTAATCTGTGTTTGGAGGCCTTCATAGATACAGGAACATTAATGTTTCCTGTCTAGTTAATGCAATTCCAAAATATCCTGTCTTTCCACATGCTGCATAGATAACACTCAGTAAAAATGAGCAGTCATGAAAATAGTCTTGTGCTATCAAGGGACATTTCATCATTTCTTGCTAGCCTAAATTAAAATATTTTACACAAGTTTGCCTTGGAATTTTTTTTTTCTGCTGTGGCTGGCTGATTGTGAAAGTGGGAAGCATGCTTTGAGTGAGATGTGACATTCCTAATGCTTGATAGCTGTGAGGGGAGAGACACCTGATGTGCTGTGTACATCATTCTTGAAGGGATGCAGGGTAAGAAAAAGGGATGGAAAACGAGCACAGTGCACTGGCAGTTTAGATAAATAAATGTGGGTGATGCATGTTAGCTTGTCATCTGCGGTTCTGCTGAACCCTGACTGCTGGCTAAACATATTTTCTTGGTAAGCACTGCAATGTGATACAATTTTTCCGGTTTGATAGAGTTTGCTGTTAAAATCACATGTAGCACAGAACAGTTCTTGTTCAGTAGATAAAAATCATGCCACTTCATTTTAATCCACAGAAGGCTGAAATATCCACTACTCCTACTGAAGTCACCAGGAGTTACCTGTGATCAGCACTCTTCTTGATATTTTATCTCACCATGTCAGGATTTAGGATATTTCCAAAGGATGCCATTGACAGCAGATCTCATTTTATTTAGATTTTACTTCAGGAGCATATTGTATGTTTACAGGTAGATATTGTCTTTTACCACAGCAACACTAAAATGTATCAGGAAATGGAAAACTCTTAAAATTGTTTTTCTCAGGAGCCTTTAAAGAGAATTCTCCCTGTGTCCTTTAACCGTTTCTGGAAAAGCAGTGCTCACTTCAAAATCTACATACTAGGAACCTTTAGTTGGTTGCTTAGCTGTTGGTGAAAAAAAAAAAAAAAGATGGAATGTTTGTACACAAAAAGAGCAAGTCATGTGTTTGGGGGTTTTTTATGACAACTGAAAGACAGGAGTGCTTTCAGCTGGATATGACAGTGTTGAAGCAAGGTTAATGTTGAGTTTGATCTGGGGGTTGTTCCCATTGGCATGAGTGACAGCACACCAACACTTAGCTTATTCTGTAATGTACTAACCTAGATTAAACATCTCTTTAACTTATATTTTGAGATTTGGATATGACATCAAACCTTGGATTTATTCACTCCTAAAGCCTTTTTTGTTTGTTTTGTGTTTGTTTTGTTTTTGAAACAAGTCTTTTAAAGCTGTGAACTTCTATAAACAAAGTAGTGGAGTATTCAGTAGTCGCTCCAACTTTGTGGACCTTTTTGCTGTGAAAGTAAGGTGGGATTTCTCTCTACTGCTAACGACCTGAAATTATTTTCTTGTATTATTGCACTTTGTTATTATGCAACGTGAGTCTAAAATTCTTAGTCAAAGGAGTATTTATTCTGCGGTTGTGGTGGTTCCACAATAGAAGAACATGTGTATTTTTTCTTGTCCTGAATTAGAAGTACCCATCATGTTCAGTGACATTTTGTTGCAGGGCAAAGTTGCTGTTTCATTGGGTATACTTACCAAGGAAACTGTATTGATGACAGACTTTCTTAGATTTTTAACTAAGTAAATGAGAACTATCACAGGGCTGCCTGGTAATTTTGGGGTTGGGGTGCAGTGGTTTTGTCTGTATCCACGCAGAATGCAATTGCAGTATACATTAAAAATCAGTAGCATCTGAAAATATTAATCCATTTTTCTCTTTAGATACCTCTTTCTTTACCAGTTTAAAATGGTACTATATATGTGTATGTGTTTCCATCTGAGTGTATATTTGTAATTTTAAGGTGTTTAGATGAATGATGTTACCTTAAGCAAAGATGACTGCTTATTTGCATTTTGTCTGCTGGAAATACAGTCTTTATAATAAAATAGGTATTTTTCTTCTGTTGTACTTGCTTGTGCATAGATGAAAATTAGTATTTTCCTCCTGGGAAATTTGTTACTCTTCAGAGCCAGATGCTGAACAGATCTACTAGCAGTTCCCAGTCTTGGTGCACATGGATGAGTGTCAGAGGTAACAAGTGCTCAGGCATGGCAGGGAAAGGAAGGGGGTGGCTCTCTGCAAAGCAGGGGCGGTCTAATAATCTGGTACTGCAGTGGCTGAGTTGTTCAGGGCTAAGAGAGCAAAGTGCTGCCTCACCCTTAACAGTATAAACTCCTCTATCCTAGGGTTTGCATTCATCAGGCTGCTTGGTTTTCCCTTTATTAGATAGGGACGACTTAATTACAGTCTGGTAGCGCTAACACAGCTCTCTGATGACTACTGTTTGTAGGAGGCCAAGTGAAAAGTAATTCTGGAGAGGGGTCTCCAGCTACAGTGTTTCTTTGTGGTATGTTTTTATTTACTCCAGTTTTCCCCAGATTTGCATCCAGCTATTATACCCTACTTGTCAGCGTAGGCTGGAGATTGTTTTGTGTGCAGAAAGTGTTTGTAGGAAAGGGAAAATAATGTTATTGTTAGCTTTAGACAACGCAGTGTACCTGCCCCACCAATTCCAACCAAATGAAAGGAGAGCTGTGGCATTGGAGCTAAAATGTTCCAAATTTGCTTGATATAAATATGGTACTTCATGCCTCATGAGGAGAGACACCTTTTTAAACATAATTCAGAGGGAATGCGTTTTCGGAATGAGTTTTACTGTAAGTCCCAGTGATCACTCATGTCCCAAAGAATCTGCTAGGAGCAGCCCAAGTAATTACAGGTTAATGTGGGGTGTGAGGCTGTTCCTCCTACTCAATCCCCTGTTGCAACTCAATGCTGGTAGATGGGTACCTGTTCCAGCACTGCCATTGTATCAGTGACAAAACTTAAATTTTGTTTAGAGGGCGATATATATAATGCACTATTGATTCCTGGTAGCAGCAAGGCTTTTAACAAGGAGTATAAATTCAAGAATTTTGATTATGGATCTTGCAACATCTGACTTTGTCATCTATGCATTAGATATATTTTGATGCTGTGAACACTTAATCCAAGGAAGCAAAATGCTTGTCTTCTATAAATGACAGAAAAAATACTTAGTTAATTAATTCATTTGGCCTTTTGAGGTGTAGATGGCTCAGGACTATACATTTCTTGACTACAAATTGACACTTGGTTTACGTAAAAATAGTTGCAGAAGGATTTATTATGAATAATCTTTGACTGGCTCTTTTGTGTGCATTTTAAAAAGTAGTTAGTTTATAGCAAGGCTTTAGGGCAACCCTGGAAGTCTGATGGTAGCTTAGTCCTCTTATTTAATAGTAGTTAATATAAAATTTCATTAATATAAGTGACATGTTGTTGTGGTTTAACCCCAGATGGCAACTAAGCCCCACACAGCCACTGCCCCATCAGCAGGATGGGACAGAGAATCCAAAGAGTAAAAGGAAAACCTCGTGGTTTGAGCCAAAGACAGTTTAACAGGTAAAGCAAAAGCCACACACACAAGAAAAGCATCACTTCCTCTGATGTGGCAGGTGTTCAGTCATCCCCAGGAAACCTGGCTCTGTCTGCTCTAACAGTGACTCAGGAAGACAAACACATCGTTCTGAACACCCTTGTCCTTCCTTCTTCCCCCAGCTCCTCTTGGATCAGTTGAGGTCAGCTGTGTCCCCTCCCAGCTTCTTGTGACCCCCCAGCCTCCTCACTGCTGGGGTGGGGTGAGAAGCAGGAAAGGCCTTGACACTGTGCAAGCACTGGTCAGCAGAAACCAAAATATCCCTGTGTTATCAACATTGTTTCCAAGAAAAATCCAAACCCCAGCCCCATACTGGCTCCTGTGAAGAAGGTTAGTTCTATCTCAGTTAAAACCAGCACATGTATATAGTGGCATAGTCTATTTCAAACATACCGGCACTTTACATACAACAGTATCTTTTGTAATGAGGCATCTGGAGCTCCCATAAAGACTTTTTAATCTGCAATCAAAATTTGAAAATTTTATGCAAATCAAAGTGGCAGTGTTCTTTGAGCTCTAGTAGAATAAAGCACCATGACTGTATGATTCTCTTACCAGTCATACCATTGCCATTCTTTCACCTGGTGAATTCATAAAACATTTACAAGCCAATCTTAGCGGTTTCAGGCAATATCTTTAGGTCATGATGGCTGCCTCAGTAACCTTGCGTATACCAGTATTCAAAAACAATGTGGTGAAAGACAGGGAATGTGAACCAGGAAGGAAATAGGATCCTGAGGTGGGATTAGAAAACCCTTCAGGATAAACAAAAAAGCCTGTCTTTCTGAAGAAGACAAGTACCTGGCCATGATCTTCTTCCAAGCTTCTTTGGACTTCCTTGCCAGGCAAAATCCGAGTATTTATCAGCAGTGCAGAAACTTAATGAAATTTTGTAGAATGACAGAACCACAGAATGACTTGGGATTGAAAAGGATGTTAAAGATCATCCTGTTTCAAACACTGTGATGGCCATCTTCCAGGCACACCTCAGAGCAGATCAGGTTTCAAATTTGTATAACCCAGCTGAGGCTGTAACAGGAACAGAAAGGTAGAACTTAACAAATATAAATACTTGTATTTAAATAAGGATGTGAATGGCTCCTTCTGTTATGATATAAATGGAGAAGTGTGTTCTGTTTCATTTGTGTTTCATTTTGATAAGGTTTATACATTTTGCCTTATAGTATTGAATGGCGAACAACTTAGGCTATAAGAGTATGGAAGTTCGAAGTTAAGTCTTAGCTTTCACTTAACTATTACAGAGGCATGGTCAGTGTCTCAGGAGTTCTCATTGCAGGTCTTAGAAACATCCCCTAAAGTGGCACTGAACGTGGGGTTTGTGCGATGCTGTTCCTACCTGTAAAATGGGATAGCAGAGCTATGGCTAAATTCAGCAATTCCTATTCCTGTTAAATCATTTCTTGACTTCAGTAGGATTTCTTGCCTAAGCGAGAGACTCCAAACAGGCTGGTAGAACACTGACAACAGGGAAGGTGTGAAATATCTATTATTATTACTTCAGAGAATCTTATCTTGTATGAAATGGCTCATGTTTCAGGCAGTCTGCCTAACTAAACCGAAATTCCTTGGCACTTTCATTTGATTTCTGCAACACGACACTGCTTGATTCCATCACAGGGTGAAATAAATGGAGACTTCTTTATAAAATCTGAGGTCTAAATAAAGCATATGTTAAGTATAGCAATGTTTTAAATATATTAATTCTACATGATAAAAAATATAGTCTTTTAGCTGTATGTTTCTGGTTGTCCATCTACGTGCAAGAAATTATTTTGTCTGTATTTGGATTTTCACCTAATATAAAAATATTTTATGAGTTCTGGAAGCAGGTGGATACTTCATTGGTTGCTCTTTGCATGTCAGAGATGAGACACTGGCGAGGCACTGGAATAGGCTGTGTATAGAAGTTGTGGGTGCCCTGCCCTTGGAAGTGTTTGAAGCCAGGTTGGATGGGTCTTTGAGCATCCCTGCCCATGGCACAGGGATTAGAACTAGATGCTCTTAAAGATCCCTTCTAACCCAAACCATTCTATGTGTCTGTGTCACAGACATCAATTAGTCATCTGAGCGACCCCCATCCTTGGGTTCTGTAGTGCACAGACAAAATATTAAGCAGCAGTAATGGAGCAGGAGAAGGTAATTTATTTTCCTTCTCTTTTTTACAGTTATTTTTCAGTGGTAATGTGGGATAGAGACTAGAAAAGAATTGTAAATGTGACTGTTCCTAGCCACCAGCTTAGTTTTAAAGCTGCATTTTGAGTGGGGATAGGTGCCTGTCTTAGCATTTGGGATTGGCAGAATTCTCCTGCCTGGCAATACGGAAGAATCTGGGAAGAGGAGGATTTTGATTCTTTCGAGTTTGAAGGTGAAATCTGCAGTGCCATATGGATAATATCAGATCCTTCACTCCTGTGAGATCTTTCCAGTATGTATTGCAAAGGCAAACTCACGCTTGATCTTCAAGGCTGAAATCTTAAAAGCAACTTTAAATTTGCACTCTCATGCAGATTTTGCTTGTGTGTGACACATACAGGTGCATCCTAGAGGTGTAAGCAATGTGAGGCAGAATCAGGGATAGTAGAATGTATAGAACCAAAGAAATTTTTAAAGAAAAGGGTAACAAAGTACCTGCATAAGCAAAAATTAAAAAAAAAAAAAAAAAAGTAAGTGTGAGGGAGTCTTTAAGAGAGGATGGAAGAGGGAAAAGCATCGCTCTGGGATGGGATTAATAAGATTTAACAGAATGTGAGATAAAAAGCACATAACAAATATCAGAGATTGGAGGCTGGATTGGAAGAAAAGAAATGTTAGAAGGTGAAATTGCAGGCTGAAAGGGAGCTGTACATTGTCAGTTTAAAGTATAGTTTCAAGATCAGCTGAAGTTGGTCTAAATTCCAGCTGCTTCTTCAGAGGGAGTCCTGGACAATCCGCCTTCTTTCCTCTGAATAGTGTGCTGCAACTGGTAATATAAAAAAATAAAAATTTAGCCCAGTCAGGTCCTTGATGCATCTGACTAACTGCTCATATTAACACTACAGCTGCCTCAAGGCACAGGGGAGGCGCAGGAAAAGGCAGCATAAAATTGACTTAGGCTGCCGATGGATCTGTGCTCTTGGTCTGAAAGTCCTGGTGAGATTCTGAGTTATAAATTATTTAGAAGAGAGTCTGGCTAGGAAGACATAGAGTGGTAACACAATGGAAGGAAGAAGCCACCTGGGACAGTACTTAGAGTGAGCAGTTAAAATGGCTGCATGCAAAGGAAAAAAAGATGTTAAAAACATCTAAGAGGCAAAATAAAGCATTTAAAAGTCACAAAAAGAGAGTATTTATGTTGTCTTTGTATTTAATTCATGGGCACACCTGCTGATGCAGTCTTTAATTAACATGATCAAGCAGGGCATTTTTCCTACTCCTCCCAAGCAGCTACCCTGTCCCTCATGACCCCGGCTGAGCAGAGCAGTGCCCGTGACCTGGGGCTTATTTCACCTCCTTGTGTTATGAATGACAGAGTCCAGTGCTCAGCAGTCCCGCTGGAAGCTTCAGGCTTCCCTCTCACATCCTTCACGTGCATCTCCATCAGAGACCTCCAGCATATTCCATACTGACTTTTTATTAACCCAGTGTTTATGGCTCCCAAACAAAACATTTTTCTGCCCCTTTTATTTCAGAGCTGCACCTGCACTGTGCCATACATGTACAGAATATGTTATGCTTACTTTTAAATGGTAATGCATGATTCAAGTTTCTCTTGCAATAAGAAGAAGGATATATATATAGAAGGATAAAAGTAAATCAGAATGAAATGCCTTCAGAGAAAAGGAGGAAAGATTAGAATATGTTTTGTAATGAATGAAATATAAAGCTCCGAGGTCTTACTGGTTATCTTTTTAATGATTTGTTTTAAAATATTAAATGGGGACATTAGATTATGCAGAAATACACAGACACATGCTAAACCACATTATGGATTCCATTCTTTAGAAGAGAGGGCTGAAAAAAAGCACTTTACCCAGCCCTGTGAGAAATAAGATGCAGGCAGATGATGTCATGCAGTCTAGACTGGAATAAAAGATGTATTTTTAAAAATTTTAGCTAACTTACTTAAATAAAATATTTTGAAAGTCTAAGAAATCGTAAGTGCTAGATGATTATCTTAGATTTTTCTTTGATCATGTTCTGTGGGTTCTGGTGCCTTTTTATAACATTTTTTAAAGACTTTATTTTCTTCTTTTAAACATACCTATAGAGAATTCCATGCTCATAAGAAGATATGACTGATTCTTCTGGGTTATGCAGTTCAGTCCCTTGCATTGCAGCCAAGATGTCATACAATTCCTTTCATGTACTGATCAAACTCCTTCTTACAACTATTTAGGGAGTTTTTTAGTTCCCATACTCCATTTGAAGGCTGTTCCAGTTTTCTGGTTTCTTTTCCTCTTAAATATGTTCATGGCCTGCTTTTATTGCTTTGTTTTTGGACTACTTGAGCTGTTGTACTTGAGCTTCAATGTAAGATGTTTACTGACTCAGAGTGCTGGACTTAAAAAGCAAAGTTCTTGCTGGACAGAGGTCAGCTATAGTGATGACTGCTAAGTTCTTGTGGAGGATAGATGATGGTGTAGAGTTAGGCACAATAGGTTTCTGATCGTGCTCCCCATTTATGGATGACTAACCTTAAACCAGATTTCACTGCTGACCTTCAGAGTGTAAATGATATGTCAAGAGCCTTACCCACATTTCTCTTTTGGGAGGTTTGATCTTCCAGTGTGCAGTACTCCACGGGGTTTTTTGCAGACTCATTTTCATTTGGCTTAGTTCTGGTTTCTCACTATAAATAGTTCAAGTAAAACAGAAAGAATCTTTCTTTGTAGTTTGAAAAAAAGTCCTGTTTCCCCTTTGGATTAAATTTCAGTTGGTGAGAGTTGTGTTCTTAACATTTACACAGATGCAATATTCTAACCCTTAGTCTTTCAAATAGGAGGTAGCCGTTATGCTCTAAGCAAAGTTATTTTAATATTGGACTATCTAATACTCTTAATGAAGAATGCATTGGATTTCATGTAGCTTTGGCACACTGTTACTGATAAGTACTTCATTTGGGAAGCCAGAAATTACTGACTTTTGATTCTGAGCACATCTTCTGGTTTTAAAATTACTGGTAAAGGAAAGATGTATTTTTTATTTGTGATCCTTGAAGTATAGTGTAAATAGAGGACAGGAAATACAAGTGGCTGGCATTTTTATGTTTTCAAGAATTTATTTCAAATAGCTTTCAAAAAGCTGCAGGTACCAATGTCGGCATACCCTCACCCTGAGCACTGTGTGCAGTTCTGGGCCCTGCAGTTTAAGAAAAATGTGAAGGTTCTTTAATGTGTCCAGATGAGAGCATCAAAGCTGGAACATATGTCCTGGAGGAGCAGCTGAGGACTTTGGGCTTGTCTAGTTTGGAGAAGAGGAGGTTGAAGGGTGACCTTTCTACAGCTTCCTAAGAAGAGAACTTGAGGAGGGAGGTGCTCAGCTTTTCTCCTGGGTACCTAGTGACAGGACACATGGGAATGGTTTAAAACTGGACCAGCAAAGGTTCAGAGTAGATAGGAAGAAACATTTCTTTACTGAGAGGATGGCCATACATTGGAACAGGCTCCTTGTAGAGGTGATTGATGCCTCAAGCCTGTCAGTGTTAAGAGGTATTTGACAATGATGTGCTTGAACTTTTGGTCAGCCCTGAATTGGTCAGGCAGTTGGACTAGATGATCATTTTAGGTTCCTTCCAAGTAAAACATTCTGTCCATACACAGTATTTTCAGTCTTCTATTTCTGTTATTTTTCAAAAATCAAGGAGTAAAGTCATGACATTGAAGCTTTACATCATTTGCAACTTTAAAGTTATAGTCCCCTATGTGTGAAATATTTTAAGCAATTGTATACATTATTATGTTGTACAAGGAGTTAGTGTTTGCCTAAAATGGAATTATTGCCTTTTTAATTTATAAAAAACCCCTATTTCTTTGCATATTATTTATCATTATTTTTCTGTTGGAAATTTCACATGGATGGATAAGATACAGTTCTATTTATCAGGTATTTTTTAAATACCACAATAAGTTGTATTTACTGTGTCAATGCTATAATACTACTTCAAGAAGCAGTATCTGAAACAGTAAAATTCCACAGTGAATGAAGCAGCTGGAACTGTAAGTCATATCAGCTGCCCAACACCAAAAACTCCTTTGCGCTTTCTCCTGGGGCCGTTGACATTTGCCTTGCCTGCAGAATGACTATGCATGTTATCTGCAAGGCATTAATCCATTAGTAATGAGCCACCTTTAATCCTGGTGTAGATGTCCTCTTCCTGGAGAAGGGTGTGTGTCACAGCATTAAGATTTCTGTATACCTATGTGGGCAAATAACTTCCCTTGTTGGATTTGTCCCATTTAACCTAGCGGGACTGCGGTTTTGAGTGTTTGTAGGAGTCAGCTCTGAGTCATATTTGTCCTGCAGACCTGGGCATGGAAGGGATTCAAAATCCACCTAGGGGAATGGATTTCCAGTGTGCGTGTGCACAAAGGTTGGGGCTGGGAAGGAGCCTAGAGTCCTTAGCACTAACAGCGTTCATCAATCCAGGATGTTTATGCTTAAAAGAATGCAGCAGTGCACACAGAAGTGTTGTTTATGTTGCTGTTATTAAAGAAAAAAAAAACAACCTTAAAAAAAAGCCCACACTTTTTTTTTTTTTATTAAAAGATTAATTGTAGATCTGGAAAAAATATAATTATATGTTATGGCAGTGTCTGATCTGTTTTCCTGGGATGCTTCGGATGCTTTTTGATTTCAAATTTCTTTTTCCACATGCTGTTGCTATGGTAAGAATCAGCACATCAGGGAGAGGTGTCATAGCAAATAATGTAATAAAAAATAACCTATAAGAGCTTTGTATTTCATGGGGCAGCATAGGGCCCATGGTTTGGAGTTATTACTGAAGCCTTGTCAAAAGAGTTTTCAAACTGTGTGTGGCATCTCATTATTCAGGGATTGTTTTTACATGACTAAAGTAAATCCAGAAATTCAGCCTTTTTATCAATAAAATTACATTAACTACAAATTAATTCTTACCTTCTTTAGAAAATAGTAGGTCTTCCATAACTTGAGAGGGGAAAATAAAATAAAATAAAAAATGAATAAAAAAAAGGAAATATGATAGGGCAATAGAGATGAAGCTAAGCAAAGGAAAATCAGAGATTTTTAGCTTTTCTGGAGAGTATGGGGGGGGGAGGAGGAGCAAAGAGGGATGATGTATACCAAGGTTTTTTCAACTTGACTTTAGTAATCAACTAATGCTAAAATTGGATGAGTGCAAGAATGTGGAAATACCAGCTGTGTCCTGTAATGGCATGCCAAGCTCCTCCGTAGTAAAGATTGATCAAAGTAGTTGAGTATTGAAAAACAGGTGGCATCTTCAGATGGTTCCAAACCTAATTGCTGCAACTCCATTACCAAGAGTACTTGTGTACCACGGCCTGCTAAACAGAAAGACTTCTGAAGAGAATTTTGAATTTACTGAACAGAAGTTACCTATGTTCAAAATGTGGTGAAATAAGCTTATCACAAGATGAGGCTGTACTTTTAAAATAGCAGCTGTAGTTACAGATTAATTAAATGCACAAGAAGAGGTGGAGAGGGGGTTAGAGACTCCAAGGTCTCTGAGTAGCAAAGACATGGGATGACAGACTCTACTGGAAGATCAGGAGATCAAAGGGAATCCTTATATTCAGTGTTAGAAGAGAGTGAGTTTGCCACACAACAATTCTAACTTCAATTCTAGCAACAAGACACTGGAGAAAAATCCATGAGAGGGCTTCTGGTTCCCTCCAGAGTTATGGCCTTTGGATATAGGAGACTCCAAACTAATTTGCCCATTTGATAGCCAGAAATAGGGAGACTGACCAAGAGAATTTAATGCTAATTAAATGTTTGTCATCACAAAACTGAGTTTGTTTTTTTTTTTTATATGAATGGTTCCATCAATCCAGATGTTGCTCTAAACTGCCACCTGAGTGATATGTAGAAAAGTAGTTTTGTAATATTAAACCATTTAAAATGTTTAGTTAGAGGTTTAGTTAATTCTTCAGACTACAATGACTTCAGTTATTTTTTTAAGCAGATACCTCCTCAGTTGCAGTCAGTAGCCTCATGCCAAGCCCAGCATCCATTTGGAATCATGCAGAGTTTGCACTTCAGTAGTGTTTTAGCAATGTGACAGGCTTGCCTTCAAATGTCCTGGCTGCAATTTGCTCACAGCAACCTCATTCAGACCCACCCATGTGTTTCAAGGGCTGGCTTTCTGCTGTTCAGCTGATGTTTTGATCCAACGTAGCAGATCTCACTTGCAGGATGGTTTGCAAACTCGCAGAGCAGCAAAGTTGTGGTGAAGGTTCCTTCTTGGCAGCAGAGGAACTGTTTTCTCCTGAGGAATGCTGCTGCTTGTTTAGTCCTCTTGCCTGCGAGCATAAGTGCTCTCACATAGTGTGATGACAGTGCAGTTCAATAGCAACTAAAGTTGAGGAAGCAGGAGGATAAGCTGTCCAAAACTTAGACTTCTTGGAAAATCCCATTCTAGCATCTCTCGCTAACTTCCGTCAGCATTAAAGAGGATTTTGCACCAAAGATCTCTCTGAAAATCCTGCTAAGCTTCTGCCTTTGTCAGTCTTAGATGTGGATATTTCAAATCAGAGAGCAGAATTACTATTACTTTAAGACAGCTTTTCTGAAACGCTATTAGCAATGTGCTTCTTGCCTCCCTCCTCCCATCTCCTGTAGCTCTCATGTACATTCGCTGATATCAACCACATCTGCTAGGAGAATGTGAAGCTCAAAATACAATCCACTCCCTAGAAATTCTTTCAGATGTGTTTCTGCACAGATGAGGAGATGCAGACTGTCTGTGATGGGCTCCAAGCTTGACAGCTCCAGACCCTCGGCATGCTCCAGCTAGAGGGGTCAGACAAGGGCTGGACCTTCTTAGACAGCTGGGACTTGCAATCAACAGAAGCTTGTAGACCCTCTCTGTAGTGATTTTGTTCATAACCCTGACATGATAACCACCCACACCCTTCATGGCTAACCACAGCATGCAGGGATGCTTGCCACTGTACAGACCTTTGTTTTCTGCTGCAAGTTTTCTTAGAATTGTGCTAATTTGCATTGTTATTACGGCTTCTGATGAGTTTTGAATAGTCATGTATATCACTAAATAGTTTATTTTAAGTGCTTCTTTGAGAAGGGTGTTATTTTGAGGTTTAAAACATGGATGGTCTGAATGAAAAGGAATGTACTTTTTTCTAGTCATGTTTTGAGGATGTCTTCTGACACATGAAACTTTCATTATCCTTTAATTATTGATAGGAAGCATTTTCTTACCAGCATAGCACTTACACACAGTAAAGTCACTTTTCAGGAGAAATTACTGCAAGCAATTTTTGGATGAGTTTCAGTTTTGCAAATTGCTTAGGTTTTTTTCCTTTGTTTTTTCGTGGTATCCCATAAATTAAGGCACAAATTATAAGCAAGATCGTTATGCTGTCATGAATCACTCAAGTACTAATGGCCTAATGCACTAAGCCTTAATTAGTAATATTGTATTTTTAAAAAGACAATATTGTGAATGAAACCTGAGCATGCACTGTTTTATAACTGGGCTTCCCAGAAGATTTTAAATGGATTCTTCCTCTTAGTATGTTTTTAAATAATTGATACAGCCACTTCAAGCCCTTACTAGACAAACGAATTATTGGCTGCTGGTGACAAAATTTGGTTTGGGCATAATAACTTCAGAGAGACATGGCACTGCATACATCTGCTGCTCTAATTAGAAAGTTTGCCTAGGGTGCTTGTATCACAAAGAATGGGAAAAAATAGTGCTCCACAATCTGTTGTAACAGAGTGATTCCTGCAAAGTTGATTTATACAAGATTTCTGTTTAACTCTTTCACTTCTGCTGGAACAATCTGATACCATTTTAGCAAATTTTGTACAGGCAGGACAGGCCTTACCTGAATGGGCTGCCTGCTTGCAAATGCCACTTTCATGTGCAGTTTCATGTGCACTTTCATGTGATTTAGGTCCTGCAAGTGCATTGTTCCACGGTGCACAAGACCATCTTCTTGTCTTCTGTAAAGCAGACCACTGAGACCATTGCTACTGTCTCCTACAGGAGTCTCCTAAGAGGCCTTCAGTTGCTCCAACCACAGAGAATAGCCAGCAGCCCTAGTGCTAAGTCCCTTTATTCCAGGTAGGCTCTCAATGTATGAGTTTTTAACAGAGAAAGTGAAAATCAGGACTAACAGCTTTAAATTAGTTTTAGTGGCCCAGTGATAGCCATATATTTTTAGAGGGAAACTTGTTAATCTGGGACTAAAAGCAGTTGCTGTGATACAATGATCAAGTGCATCTTGTTTAACCGGGGAACATACAGCACTGGAAATCAAGCCCCTTCTTACTGGAGTGGTTGGAATTCATCCAGTTGAACAGCATTCTGCTCAAAAAAGTAGCTGTTGTTATGGGAAGAATTAATTGGAAGTGTACAAGTAAGATTGGCATTTCTTGTTGCTGATTTTAATTTATCTATTCACTGAATATTTCATGGAAAATGATTAGTTTCAACAAATATCGTGTGTGTTCCACGACAACACACAGCAGGATTTTGGTGTCATGGAACTATAATTTATTGCAGCTTTCTGAAGAAAGTTATTAGGCTTGGTGGAGAGTGTAGAGAGCGAGATCTTGTTCTCCTTAGACCTCATTTAAGTTAATAAATAATTCCAGTACAAGGAACTTTAAGGGCACTGAAAATAAAGCATAGTGGAATTTAATTTAAAGAAAAGAAATCGTGTCAAAAATGTCTATGTTTTGAAGGAAGTGAAAGGTAGTCAGGCACATGAAATTCCCTATTATCAACCAATCAGAATGTTTCAGAGAATAGATAAATATCTTAAAGCCAGGTTAAAGTGTTGTGGGAGATGGAACTCTATTTTACATGTCAGATTATCTGTTCGTACTATGCTATTGTTGAACAGCAAAGAGGCAGAGCAGCTCTTCAGATATGCTAATGAAATGTTTATGAAAGCAAAATCCAATATCAGAAATTGGAGAAATGTAGCAACCTGAGATGAAGGTATACTTCGGAATATCTGTTGTTATTTTGAATTTTCCTTATCCAAATCTTTCCAAAGAAATGATGAAGCAGTATGGTGCTGACATACATTTATAGATATACAGCTTGACATACCACAGAATTTAAATTTATTTCTTCTACAATGTTACTCTCTACCTAATCCAATTATTTATGTAGGCTGTTAACTCAATGGTCAGTGTAACTACAAAAGTATTTTTTATTGTTTTCACAACCACAAATGATGGTAGAATAGTATATAGAATATTTATATGTATCCACAAATTTGTAAAAAGCATAAAGTCTTTATATTATTTCCAGGAACTATTAGGAATTTTCCAAATAATCAAAGGAAAGTGGTTTTGTTCCAGGATGTAGGGAGGAATTAGAAAGAAAAGAAGGAGAAATCAAAGAAATCGGATTGGAATGATGAGAGACTTTAGATCACCTTGAGCTGAAGTTACATTTATTTTCCCTAGCAGGTTTGCTTATGGTGTTCTCTTTATGGGTGTTTGAGGGGTTTTTAAAGTTTAATTTCTGCTGAACTGAAATATATGGTTCTAGGGAGGATCTCATAAGAGAGAACTATATAAAATTCCTTTCTTATCCTTTTAGATGATTTTTCCTTCTCAGTGGGTCATTGGCTTTTATGCAGTGTGCTGTGTTCATTTGTGGACTAACTTTTGATGTATGCATTATTCATGTTGGGACTGGTACAAGTTTTATCAATGATTGCAGTGTCTAAAAGAACATTAGGAAGAATGAGGAACATTTTGAATTCACTGGTACTCTACAGACTTGTTCATGTTGGGCACACACCAAGACTTTTTGCATATCCTTTCTCAATCACTCTTGATATATAAGCAAAATTGAATTAAGTACAGAATGGTATTTCAGCAGCAAAGATGCATTCCATTCTCGTTTGTCCTGCTTGCCTCATCAGCCCAAAAGACCATATATACAGGCAATTTATTTTCTGCCCTTCTCAAGTCCCCAGGCAATGGTACAAGACCAAAAGCATAACAGGAGGCGCTTTTTATGCTCAAATCCCTTCCTTGTTTCAAAAATAATCACTCTTCAGAAATAAAATAAAAAAAAAAAAAAAACCACAAGAAAAAAAAAAACAAATAAGAATCAGAAGCTGATGGTCAAAAAGTGCAAAGGTAGCTAAAACCTAAAATATGATGACTTAGAGATATTTCCATGGCATCTTGTTTCAATGGCTGGAAGTTCAGGGGCCTTACATCTTTCTATGAACTTGACTTCCCGACCAACCAGTCCTGACCAACCTTGTGTAAGGAGAGACCTTTTTCCTTATCTAGGGGATCATGGGAATCTGATGGCAAACAGCATCATGGAAGATCTAGTCAAGCCAGAGAAATGAATCTGAGTAAATACATTTCAAATCACATGTGGGAAAAAACAGTTACTTCCAAGTGCAAGTTTGTAGGCTTTGATTAACACTGGAAAATCTTTTTGGTCAGATGTTTTCATGGGAAGCAAGTTTTTCTGCCAGCAAGGGCTGAAAAAAAAAAGCGGGTGGAGGTGGGCATGGAGTGTTGATCTCTGAGGTATTTTTCTGTTGAAATGAGTTTCTGAAACAAAGTATTCAATCTTGTGCCACAGCACCACGGGAGCAGGATGTGGCAGAATGTTGTCATAGCACGACATGATCAGCATAAGAAGGATGAACAGCCAAAACCCCAGCTACACATATTTTTGGGCACCTGTTAGTAGACACCAAAAGTTCCTTGGATCTTATCTGTAGCTGTGACAGAGAGCTGAATGAAATACAAGGCTTGCAAGCAATAAGGAAAAAAAAGCACTAAATATTTTGAGTGTAATAGAACTATATGCCAGCAGGCAGCGGGGGCTCACAGAATGAGAGTCTCATTAAGTTGTTATATATGTGTTCATACAGAGAGATATATGGAAAAAATACAAAACTTAGATTTTATGTGGTGTTCTAAGCAGAAAAGAAGGCAGTGCTTGTGGACGGATGGAATGTAGGAGAATAGAGATAGTGGTGAAGGTAATCTCCCCCCTAAGGAGTTACAGCTGCACTAATTACCAAGAATTAGGAACAGGCCTGCCCTTAACAGGCCACAGCTAGGTCCAGTTGGGATGGGTATTGAAAAAGAGTAGGTTGGCTGATTGAGAAGTTAGAGTTTGTTGGCTGTGCTGCGAGGAAGAAGGAGTCAGTACTGTGAGGAGCTGCCCATGAGAAATCACCAAGAAGGTATGGAGCTTTTGCAATAAGATTATAACAAGTGCTTTTTAAAAAAATAAGGTAATTATTTTTTATGCCAGGTGACCTAAAGGTTGGATGAAGAAAAATAGAAGTGCTGTTAGGTGACTCTGAAGGGATCCTAAAATACGTATTTTTTTAGGCACACTGTCTTAATCAGTACCAATTTTGAAGTTACTGATTTTTGATAATCCTTTGAAAGTGCCCAGTGAACAGTCCTTTGTTAAAGCTCTGTCGCTTTCTTGCAGTGCTCTGTCACTTATTGTGAACTACAGATTGGAATAATCCCTAAGAGAAAGGCTAAGATCTCAGTAAAGTAGCTTTCAAACAGGAATAGTAGAAGGACATGCAGGGGGATCACTCAAAAACCTAGTTGCCTTGTTCTAGTTCGTTATTATTTTTATTTACATATACTGCTGCAAAGTATACCTAGACTAAGTTGGTACCATACCATAAGTTGGTGGACTACAGATTGGAATAATCCCTAAGAGAAAGGCTAAGATCTCAGTAAAGTAGCTTTCAAACAGGAATAGTAGAAGGACATGCAGGGGGATCACTCAAAAACCTAGTTGCCTTGTTCTAGTTCGTTATTATTTTTATTTACATGTTTTATTTACATATACTGCTGCAAAGTATACCTAGACTAAGTTGGTACCATTTGAGACATGCCCTGGTCTCAACTATTTGTTGTGTAATAAATATTATCTTCAGTGTACCTTATTTTCTTTGGTTTAAGAATACAGTTGTGTATGGAGGAGTGTAGGAGACATTTTAATATATTTTCATTATCATTTCCTTCAAGGAGAGCTGCTATCCTGCTTGGGTTCCTAGAGAGTCCCTCCAACGCTTGAGGCATATTTTCTGCTGGTTGGAGAGTAGGTTGGGTAGTCACAGTCATGTGAACTGGGGGACTTAATGAATAGAGTGCCCCATACAGATGCTTAAAGGAATTTTTCCTCCTGAGCTTGCTCTTGTGAGATTTGTTTATTTATTTATACTATGAGAAGAAGACTAAAGACTATTCCAGGCCAGTATTTGCTAAGTGCTTAGTTACAACTGAGATGTTTTCAATCTGCTGTCTGCCTAGATATTCAGTTTCCACAAAATTCAACACCAAGAAATGCATGCATGTGTGTAGCTACTGTGTGTTTTATTTCTCTGCAATGATATTGCATGGAATGCACTTGTGTATTCTGTGTAGAGAATCAGGTTTGAATTTCCTTATTCAAGGCCCAGTGTAGTTACAGTCCTCCGTGGTTTTGACTTTCATTGTAGAGCTTCTCACAGACAGCTTTACTGGTGTTTTATTATGAGTCATGGTAGTCTGCTAGTCTCATCTGTTTCTGCCTAATCTCCTCTGAAAATTTTAAAGTAATATTGAGTTTCCTTTTTACTGAAAGTTTAACCTGCAGGATAAAATATAAAACATTACTAAGATATTGCCATTCAACATTATTCAGTCTTTATATCTCAGCATTTATATCTCCTTCTAAATCCACCCCAAGAGCTAACATTCAGAAGCATTGCGGTTTCTGACTCTGTGGGGAAGCTCAGTGTTGAAATCCCTCTTATTTATTTCACCATTTTGAACACTAACATATTCCATCACAAGGTCTCTAGATGCATGGAAATATTTTAAATAGCTCTCTTAGAGCAAGCTCAAAGGATGATCTCTCTGACATGCATTCTTCAAAGCAAGACTACATTTCTCTGCAACAAAAAACAACATGTCTTACCTCTTCCCCTTCCTACTGTGAGTTGTGCCAGAGCTGTCATTTTTTCAGTAGGGATTGTTTATAAGAAGGACCTATAT
This sequence comes from Pyrgilauda ruficollis, assembly GCF_017590135.1. Lineage (NCBI taxonomy): Eukaryota > Metazoa > Chordata > Aves > Passeriformes > Passeridae > Pyrgilauda > Pyrgilauda ruficollis. Next base: position 546,373 of record NW_024509877.1, on the reverse strand, counting down.
TCTGCTGTTCAGCACAGTAGAAACCCTTGAGTTTTCAGTTTCAGTGTATAAATATTGATTTTTGTACCTCACTGGTTTTGTTAGTTAACTCAGAGGTTATAACATTTTTTGTTGAATGAATGGCTTTAAGGAAGCAAGATATGACACCTTCCTGAAGACTAAGTGCTTGTTTCAGCAAGTGACCATTTAATCCCAGCTGCTAACTATGGTCTGTTTGGGGTGTTCTGTCTTGAATCTGGTGGGTTTTGTTGCTTAAGAAAGCCCTTGTCAAAAATAATGACCACAGATAACTGTTTATATGCAAGCTATGCAAAATTTACATGTTGATTCCAGTTGAAGTCATCAAAGATTTTGATTCTTGCTAGATGTGTATAGGTGTTCTTGATGTATTTCCTACAGCAGTTTGCTTAGTTCTTTCAACATATCTTTAGATTAAACAGAAGTATTATTCCTCATTAGAAAGCACTTGATTTTGCAGGACCGTCTTGATTTCATATTTCTGTTTTCAGTACTTCAAGAAATTAAAAACAGAGAAGTTAGAACTGGGAATGGTCCTGTACTTTGATCCAGTGAAAGTGCTCTTCATAAAAAAACCTTTATAGCTAGTTATCCATGGAAAAACTGCACTTTGAACCTCAGGCTCATGCTGTGGGATTTGATTCCTAGAAGTCATAGTTGTGGCTCAGTGACCAACCTTTGCTCCCTCTCCTGTGAACCTGACTTCAGAGCTCCATCCAGTTGGAAAGCACTTCTGTAACCAGAATGAGAACAGCCTCAGGCTTGCAAAGATTACAGATAGAGGATACTTTGCAATGTGAAAAGTCATCCTCACTGGTGTATATTTCAACACTTCTCTGAAAGCTCAGTTTTGCAGGTTGTTGTGCATTGCCCAGCCACCATCAATTTCTTCTGAAACCAGTGGACCAAACCCTCAGCTTCATAAATCAGGGAAACTGCTGCTGTCCCAAAGATGTGCTTGATTACTACACAAAAAAAGTCACAGCAAGCCTGAAGATGGTCTGAATTTTCAGGCCTGTATATTTTAAGTCTTCAGTTCTACCCAATGCTTTTTGATACTAGGAAAACTTTCTGATCAAGTAGATTTGTGGGGGTTTTGATGCCTAGATTAGGAAGTTCCTTGTGCTGCAACTTTTCAGAGAGTAGTTTTTTTTTTTTTTTTATTTTTTCCCCATTAGCACTGTATGTCTCATTCCTCCTCCACTGGTTAGTTAAGATATGAAAAGCCACCTCTGACTTACCAGCAATTCCTCTTTCAAGTACCTTCAGATGACATTTGATGAGTAGCACCAGTTGTGCAATATAAAAAGATGGCAACATTTCTGTTACTCTGTGCAGGTAGTTCTCAATGAATTCAAGACTTGGTAGTGTTCCCCAGCAAATACAAGAAACAGATCTTCATTGCATTGAGGAGATTGTGCAAAAAACTGAGGGAGAGTGAACACAGCAATTCCCATAATTCAGTAACACCTGCTTCTGTCAAAAAATCCAAGTTTGACTAACACAAACAAGAGAGAGGAGGGAATGGGACATGAAAGGTTAACAAGTACTCTTGTGTTTGCACTTGTCCTCATCCTACAGTCTTCCAGAGAGCCTCACAAAGTGCTCTGCACCAAGCGAGGTTTTTTACCCTCTGAGCCCTGATCCCAATAACTCCCAGTCTTGCCTACAAGGAGAATGACAGCTCAAGGCTTTTTGCCATAAGGCTTTTTGTGCATTAGTGAAGCAGAATTTCAGTCTTGCAAGGAGGCACTCCCTGCTCAGAATCACTACTTTCTAAAGCTGTTCCTTTCATATTTAATTTTGAAGCTATTCAGCAGGGCAGCCACTCATACCTCTCTCCTTCCTCTGCCAGGCTTTCATTCCTTCCTGTTTCCTCATCAGCATGAGGAAGGTATTTCACACTTAGCTGCAGTGCCTGAGTGGCACAACTGCAGATTTTGTTTGGGGCAGCAATCTGCCTCTAGTTGTGCAAGCCTGTCTTTATAGGTGCAATTTTATCTGTCTCTTAGTGCATAGGCAGGAGCAAATGTTCTTGCTATGCTATTTATTTGGTTAGAATCTGAGTATTACATCTTTCCCTTTGAATTGTGCCTGAACAATAAAGAAGGCTCAACTTTTCACAACTCCTTTACAGTTTAATGTACTGCAGTTTCTTTGGTCACTGAAAGTGTCAACTTTACTATAAGGAAAAAACACCTTGTAAGCTGTCTCAGTGAAGATATTGCCTCTCCATAACCGTCTTCCTAATCCTTTAAGCCTTTCCCAGCACAAATTCCTGTCAAATTCATAGGAATGCAAGAAATCTAGGACAACAACTTAAAACAATTACCAAGATCAGTCTCTGTTTGAATAATGCAATAGTTGTATAAATATTGAAGTTAGGACTCTGCATTTTTGTTTGCATTATTTCTGGCAACTAATCCTTCACAAAGCCAGGGGGTTCATAAGTGGGAACTGCTGATAGCTTACATAACCTTGTTTTGATGCTTGTTTTCATTGTGAATCCTTGTCTGGATGTAGACAGAAAAAAATTGCAGCTAAAATTCCATTTGCTATGTATTTTTAAAAACTTTTAATTGTCTTTTATAGGTGGCATGACAGCTAGCAAAGAAGATGCATCTGCATATATTATTTGAGATAACTTTCTATTTTTAAGGTTAAAAACTGTGAAAAGATTATTTGCATAGTGACTGTTAAGGTATAGCTACACAAATCTTGTCAATAGAATCAGGAGGAAGAAAAACAATTGAGAGAGCTTATTGGCACTCCAAAGTATATACTGTTAGTTCCACAAGAAAATACTTACTGAGCTGATGAACACTGGGAATGGTTTTCTTTGCAGCTTCTCATTCCCATTTTAAAGCAATATTTGCAATTAAATGTCTAATCAATAAATATATATACATAAAGCAGATTTACCGATAACTATTTCTTAAGCATGAGTGCACCCCAGTCTCCTTCTTTCCAGACTCTTTGCTTGTACTGCTCAGCATCCATCTCCTGCTATGTGTTGGTGCTCAGCATCTCTGGGAATCTGGAGGGGAAAGACTGAGAAAGAGAGCACTTTTCTCCTTTTACAAAAAGAAGCAAGTGTTAAAAAACTCAACCCAAACTTAAGGCTTAAAAATGAGTAGTTTGGGACGTGGGGCACTGACAAATGCTATTGCCTTCCATACCCTTGCTCTTGCTCTGTGCTCCTCCCAGGTAAAGGCAGAGTTCCTAGCAGCATTTTCACAAAGGATGTGCCATGAGCAGTCAAGCTGCCATTCTGAAACTGGTGTCCAACCAGCAATATTCTTGACTAGTTTTGAATCTTCTAATACAAAATACACTGCTTGCTTTGATTAACCTAATGTCTACAGGAATATCTGTGAATCTGTGTTAAACATAACCCGTGTGAGAAATTCTTATATTTGCCCCTTTAGAGTGACCTAAAAAAAGATGTGCAGAAGACCCAGTCTCTCAAAGGCACCAAACTTCCACAGTGTTTGCTGTGAATCTTCACATGAGTACCTTTGAGGATCTCCGTCTTGCCCTTTTGGTAATCCAACCTGATGTATCTGAGCCTTGAAGCAACTACTGCACTGAAATATTATTTTGTGAATCAACATCTTTCACAATAAGGCTTCTTTTAGTCTCAATCAGATATGAATCTTAGGATGAGAAGCCTCTTCAGAGAACTGTTGACTATAAATACCATACATTTCCCTTTAAGCTCTTGAGCAGCTCCCTTGAGCACACCTGTTAATCACTGTAGAGAGCTGGGAATTTTCAGAGGGCTATTCAGTTACTAGATGGATCAAGCTACCCTCAGTTTAAGAGAACAATAGCCCCTGGTAAATGAAGTGTTTTCATTTGTCTTCAAGACTTCAGAAATACTTCTGTAAGAACACAAATAATAATTGTTGCAGGCATCATAATCATAGTTTTCAGCAATGGTTTTGCAGACCCCTAGGCATCTCTCCTTAGGGATCAGTGAAAAGTAATTAACAATAACAATTCACTGTTAAAAATTTTAATTTTGTTATCTAGGCATCCATGCATTCATCATAAAATTATTGGGGAATATAAATGGAAAAAAAAACCTGAAAAACACAGAGAGCTGCTTTGTCACAGCCAAATGATTTTGGCATGCCACATTATGATACAATCAAAGATATTCGTTAAATATCCCAAAATCATAAGGGTTTTTGTCGATACATTTAGAGACAATAGTTATCTTACACCACTTCCTCCTGGGAGTTCTGTTTTCCATGTTACTGTATTTTCACAGGACTGACTGAAGCTTCATTTCTCCTAAAACCAATCATCCTGAAATTAGTCTGCGATTCTGAGTCAGTTCTTCCAGTCTTATATTTATGAGTGAGAAAGGGATGTTTGAAGGTGCTGCAGTTGTCCGTGTGCCTGTCTGTAACCTCTGCTTGCCCAGAGGTAAAGAGTGAGATCTTGCAAGAGTCCAATTCTTTGGGCTCTTTCTGTTCACACCGATGGCCATGAACACAAGTAGAAAGCCATGTAAAAAGACAGGGGAAGTTCACCTCCAAAGAGCACCCCAGAGGTAAAGAGTGAGATCTTGCAAGAGTCCAATTCTTTGGGCTCTTTCTGTTCACACTGATGGCCAAGAACACAAGTAGAAAGACAGGGGAAGTCCACCTCCAAAGAGCAGAGCCAGTGAAAGCAACAGGAACATTTACACAGATGCTGGAGGAGTTCTTATGCTGAGGGTGTACTGCTGGAGAGGGGATCACTGATTCACCCTTGTTTACTGCCCAGCAGCATTTGGAGAGCATTTCCCTTTCTCCAACTTGTATTCATTCAGATCAGTGCAAATTACCCTGTCTGAGGTTCTCATGACTGACCAAGAGGGACAATTTACGTTATAGAGAGCTGTGTAGGAAGAGTGATGACAGTTGAATAAAAAGAGATCACATAGAAGGATTTTGTTCAGAAAATTAAAATCTACAAAGGAAAATAAATGGCCACCCTAATAGGTACTTTAACCTGAAATGAAAATTGTGATTGTGCAACATTTGGGTGTTTAAGCATTTCCTTAGAAACACGGCTAGTTTTACTCAGAAGCAAACATTCTAATGCTCAATTTACAGCTTCCTAATTTTTTTGGTTTTTTTTCAAACACAGACCAAAAGACCCCCAGCTTTTTAACTGAATTTATTCATTCATGGTGAATTTTGCCAGGGCAGGCCCACAGGCTCTTTTTCTAGGTGCTCTGGAGGGTGGCATGCCCAGACCTAATATCTCCACTGTTTGAGTATGGCTAATTGTAGTTTTGAAAAGGTCTGTGATTTTTTCTTTTCCTCTTTTTTTCTTCAGGAACGTGAAAACATTTCTGATCTGATTTTCATTGTCTTAAGAGGTCAAACACCTAGTAACTGGAAAATGGGAAGTGTTTCATATGGTAGTTAGAGTCAGGCTGTGTAAATGGCTGTTTAGTTGTACAGAAATAAACAGAGATTTCAAATTAGTATCTTGTCTTATTAGCACATGAAAATTCCATTCAAATTATGCAAAAAGACCATACTGCCTTGTCCATAAAATGCTCTTAGGGCATGATAATCTGATAATAACCAAACACCATGGAGGAGTCTTGTTATTTTTTATAAAATCTAATTAGTTATGTGAATAAAAGTATGTGGAAAAAGATTAAAGATGAGATTTCTCATTTGGAACAGCGTCTCTTCTGGTTATTAATCTCTTCCCTTAAATGTTCATCAGCTACTCAGAGTTCCTCAGTGAAATCACTTTAGGGAGTAAACCTGCATTTTCTGTGAGCAGTATGACTTGATGGAGGTAAGGAGAATGATGCAAATCTTTGAGTTTTCTTAACATAGAGAGTGACAGGGAGGTTTGTCAGTTTTGTGGTGACTTTTTTTCATCTCTCCTTTTTCCATGCAAATTTTGCCATCAGGTTGGCCTGAATTTTCAGCAAGTTAATCAGTCAAGGGGAGTGTGTGTGTGTCAGAGATTTTAAGTGCATGTGGTCAGTTTTTCAAAGGAGCTTAAGACCTACAACCCTTTCATGTGTCACAGGCTAAGATCGGGGCTCACTGTGGTGAGCTTTTATAGAAAGCTGGACATAAAAATAAGGAGTCAAAGTCAGGCCTCACATGGTATGAAGTCATGTTCTATAGATTGGTTCTGCAGAACCAGACGCAGGAAAACTTTCAGGAGGCAGATACTTCTCTCCAGGCTAGCCCTTTAACAACCCATTAGATTTTCATGAAAGTGATTTCTCTTAGCTGTTAAATCAGTGGACTCTTCTTGGCCAATATCCCTTCTCAGTTCCCAGAAGCCTCTCTGGAGCATCAATATATAATGCTAGAATAAAAAGGGAACAGCAAAGTCAGAGTTCATGTGGCTCACTTCTTGTCAATCCCTATGTTTACAGATTATAAGATGAGATCTTTTTGAAGTAATTTCCCCTGAAATTTTCTGAAGTCTCCATACCTGTGAGATGATTCTCTAGATCTCTATCCTACAAAAATGTTTGAATGGCTGTGCTGCTACACTGAAGTACTGACAGGTAAAAAAATCATAGTGATCTCTGCCACATGTTGATCTTTACATGTTCAAGACTGAAACTGGGCTGCTGGTATTCAGCATTTATAGCAACAATTGAAAGCTTTCAGGTGACATCAGGAGTATGCTGACATTTTGAATAATGAACCCGCCTGTTCATCCATCATTCAAAACTCTCTGTTCTGGTGCAAATCCTACCCTGGTTTGGGATCTAGAGTCTCCTCTGAAAACTATGTGTGTTTTGTATGTTAGTATGAACAAAGTCAATGAGAATCTTAAGGGATGAGATTTTTCTTTCCTTTTTGGAATTGGTTTCATCTAAAAGGGAAGGCTCACTATAGACCAGACAACTAATACGAGTATTTCAATCAAGTGAGGCACTTCAGTCAGCAGTTCCAAGATTCACTGAATTAAGGTCATTGACAATGCTGATTAACATTAACCATTAGAGCATTAAATCTTTCCACCCGTAGAGAAGTTCTTCATGAATTATGTTTCTACATTAGAAATCTTTGGAAGTGAATTATGATAGTGGCAGTGCTTCTGTTTCTTTAGTGGAGGGAAGGTGCATCAGGGATATGTCATAAATAACCAGACATGGTTTCATGGTTCAGACCCTGAAATTTGGCACATGTGATTACTGGTCTGAGCTCTACCCTTGTCGCAGGTTGTTTTTTCTATGAGCCTCATATCTTAGTTTTCTAGCAGTAAAACAGTAATTGGCATTTTCTTGACTAAAAGGGTTATCAAGCACTTGGGAACAGGCTTCCCTGGGAAGTTTTGAGTCACCATCCCTGGAAGTATTTGAAAGTCATGTTAATGTGACACTGAGGGGCATTGCTTAGGGGTGGACTTGGCAATATTAGATTAATGATTAGATTCTGTCATCTTGAGGGATTTTTCCAGCCTAACTATTTCTGTGATTCTATGCTGTATTTTTAGGGGGAGTGGCTTAGATTATGTGATTTAAAGTAGTTATCAAAATCTATGCAATTATTTATAGTAAGAAGCTGTTTGGGGAAATTAATGAAGAAAGGCATTATTTCTGTCCTATTTCTACATTAACATTGTAGAGTTTATCTTCCAACATTCAGCACAAACTTTTAAAATAGTAAATTGTATTCAGAAAATTATTGCTCAATCATTAGTATTCAACATTATTCAAATAGATTGGTTCTCATTTGGTGCTTTTACACTTTATTCTCATTTTAGGTCATAAGGGCCATGAATTTATTCTACCTGGTAAAACAAATATGTAAGAAGAAAATAACACCTACATCACATACTTAATATTACCTATAAAGGCTTCTGTTTGTTCTTTCATAGCATTTTGTAAAAAGAAAATTTATCATAAATTCAGAGTTGATGAATACTTTTGCATCTTGAGATAGTGTACGTACATAAAGTCAGAAGTTTTGAAACTTTTTCAAGAGAACGGTTAAAGTTTTTGTCTTGAAGTCTTTGAAGGGTAATATGGATCATAAAGGAGAACACAGCTGAGCAGACATCTGCTTAAATATATTTTGAAGTGACCTTTGAAGAATATATTTTGAAGAAGATATATATGGGTTTTTATGCTTTTTTTTTTTTTTTGGGTAAAGTTTTTTTGGTTTGGTTTTTTTTTGTGGTTTTTTTTTTTTGCGCTTTATATCAGAACCTTATACTTTCTCATGTTCAGCTCTGTATAACTGAGATAGCTCAGGTTTGTGGAGCACCAAAGCTGTATGTCTAGTCCTGAACTGTCAGTCAAGTTGATAAGTACATGTCCTGTTGACTGCTTCTGTCAAAAAAAAAAAAGGTGATGATGGAAATAATTTTTTTTCATTAAGTAGCATTAAAAATATTTCATTGGCTTGAATAACATTTTTCCTGCTCAGAAACCTCTAATTTTTAGCATCTAGAAAGAGTCTAATTTGACTGAATGTAAATATAAGTTGGATTTTCACTTCCCAAAGTAATCCTTTTGCAATTCTGCATCAAGGGCTTTCTCCTCCATCTTCTGTACCACTATTTCTTAAAAATAGTGGCATTCACCTTATAGTCCAGCTAGGTATTATTCTGTCCTGAGCTTATGTCCGTTCTCTGTACAAAGGAGAAGTAGCTGCTCTTCATAACTACATTTCTCAAATTTTTACTTACAGAGTGTATTAGTACACCACTTTGACCATGAATAGTTCATGCCAGCATGCTTTCTTTTGGTTTACATTTGACTCAGGAGAACAATCCAGTAATAGGGATGCTAAGGCTAGATTTTACTGACAGTTCAAGAAGAGCTGTTGGATATGGATTTTAGAGTACTGAAGAACAGTCAGTTTTATTTGACTTCTGGTCAGGTACCACACCTGAGTTTTCACAACCTGTCTCCCTACTGCATTAGTCTTGTGCTGCCACATACCATTCCAGTGACTCCAAAGAAATTCTTCACCATACAGCAGGTTAATATAACAGGACATCATGTCCTGCTAAGTATGATACTGGAGATGAAGTGTAGAGACATAGAGTGTCTTCAACTTAAAAGATTTTTTATGAATTATTTTTGTGTATTTATGCTTTTATTGTTTTATTGGATATAGTGACAGTATCAGTTACTTAAGGTGTGTTTGTAGGTTAAGAATCAGCTTTTGCTAATTGTGATCCAAGTACTGTGAAGAAATACTTTAGGCTGAATGATTTATCCTGGAAACAGTATTTTAGATGAACCAGAGGGTGAAACAGGTTAGTGCATCAGCTCATTTATCATCACTCTTTCTCATGTGGCTAGCTGATAATGCCCCTGTGTAGGTTTGCACTGGCTCCCCTAACAAATGCATCCGGTTAGGGTTACTGTTTTCATGTGGATTTGCTTTGATTTTCTTCTTTCTTTTTTTTCACTTTCTTGTGAGAAATAATGAAAATTTTGTACTGGAGCTAAGACTTGCATGAGGAAGTTGGTATCCTCATACAAGTTTGTCAAGAGTACAAAAGTTAACTATTAAACAGATATTTGAAATTCTGACAAGCTTTATCAAACTCTTTTTTTTTTCCTGCCTTCTGTGCTCAAGTTATTACAGAGGTTCTCTTTAAATGATATAGAAAGCATGTCCTCTTTAAATTATATAGAAAGCATGGTATTTTCTTGAAGGAAGCCGCTGTGAGATTTATTATTGGATAGAGTTGTTGACTGATTTAGGAGTTTCAATACCTTTTTCTGAAACCTGAACAATCTGCTGAAATGAATGACCGAATGTTAACCATAGCCCCCCTTTAGTCCTTCATCTCCAATCTCTTTGCTTGCTGATGGCTTTTTTACACTAATTTGGAGCACTTCTGCCATGCTGAGAAACTCTTAGCTCCTCAGTGAGACTTTTGAAACTCAGGAGTCTCACAGTGCAATGTAGTTAATAACAACACCTTTCCATCTCATGGATTTAGTACTTTTACTGTAACCATTAGCAACTTAGTTTGCTAGGTGTACAGCATAACACAAAATCTATCTCTCTTTTGGTTTGTCCAGAAATTAATATTGTCAGGCGGATTCATTAGGAGCATGCAGCAGTTCTTGATGTTACACATGGCAGAGTGTCTTTGGAGATCTGAAGAGTACCTTGGGAGAGAGAGGAGATCAACATTGAATTTTTTTTTTTTCCCCTTTAATTATTCAGTGTATTTGAATAAAGTATGTTTCAATTTCCTATGTATTTTCTATTTGTAAAGCACAGTTGGGTACAATCTATGCCGTGGCTGGAACATTGCAGGAGATGTGTTTTCTTTGGCTGGTTGGGCTAAGTCTGGCCCATCAATCAAAGCATTTGGGTAATGAGGTCAAGAAGTGAGTTCTGATTTTGCAGCACTCACTATTTCCCAAGGAGCAGAGAGAAAGTTCCTCCTGTGTAGCACAAACATCCTTGCCTCGGTGAAGGCTGTGCATCCCAGCACATTTCACCAACAGCACCTCTCTTCCGTAGTTTTCCCCAGAGCTGAAGCCTTGCCCTTGGCTCCTCTTGTTTTGGTGTGCTTTCCCCCTGCCTCTCCTGCTATCTGCCTGTGGCCTTAGCAGGGCACTAACGCCATACTGGCTTCTAAGATGATAAGCCATGCAGCTTATGACCTCCTGTTCTGGTCCATGTGCCACTTGCTGGCAAACCCAGCTGCCCAGACACGTGTCTGGAGGATGGATGACTCACAAGTATCACACTGAGCAATAAGATATTTTCCATTTCCCTCATGGCTTTTTGCTTTTCTTTTTGGAAACTATGCTGCTGGTATTTTCCATCAAAAACTTCTGAATAAATTATTTTCCTTGATCAACGTTCTTTTGCTCTTTTGTTTTCCACCTGTTTTTCTTGTATGTATGGTATAACTCCCTTCTCCCACAAACAAATCCCAGATCCAAAAGCCAGGCAAATATTTTCAGTTTACTTTTTGTCACCATCATTTGTGTGGTTATCTGTAACAGAAGTTTATACTATGGAATGTGGAAACTTGTCCTTGGTTAACTAATTTTGAACAGGAGAATGTTCTGTGGGAGAACCGGTATAAAAGTTGGCATGTGCAGTTGTTAAAGTGACTGTTGTTAAAATATTTTGCAATTTAGTAGTAGTAATGGAACAGGAAGTGGATAAATATTTTCAGTTTAAAGCCCCTGATGTTTGAATTCAGCTTCATTGTGACTAGCAGAAAATGGGTCATATTCACAGCTCCACGATGAAAATTTCCCTTCTCACTGTGACAAAGAAAAAATGAAAAAAATGTCAGGAGGAAAGATAAACAGGAAATTTCACTGCAGTATTAAAATAGTGAGGTACTATTTTGAAGAAAAACACTGCAAATACTGTGGCAACTGGCATTATCTTTGAATCAGTATTCATGAAGTTCATAATTAATTAGAATGTGTTGTTACTCTTGCAGCTGAATTTTAACTCTACAGCGTTTTAGCATGCTCTTTTTTCTTTGACCTAAATCAGTCTAATTTTTTGTCTTCGTTAAAAGTACAGAACAAAAGCACTATTGTGTCTTGTGCTGTTCTCAAGCAGATCAAGTAAGTTTGCATTGCTAAGCAAAGCCATATACATTTTAGTCATCCCAGAAATGTATGACCCCAACACAATTAAATGAGATGAGTGTCCACGTGATGCAAATGTTAACTGTTTTTGCTTAAACCTGTTTGTAAAACAGACAGTCCAATAGGGGAACAAAAGAGAGGGACAAATCTGAAAATGTTATCAGGCATAATAACGCTGAAGTCTAGAGAGGAAAAAAGCATTTCATTTGTGGATGTAAATGAAATATCATTACGATTCAGTGTCTTCAGGAGAGTTCTTCATTTACATTGGTTATTGGTAGCATTTCTTAAAGGTGATTTAATATATATGTTCAAAAGCTTTTTTTTTTTTTTTAAACTGGGAGATGATTCAGAAGAGCATGGCTGCATTCTTTCAGATGTAATACGATCCACACTTCCCAGTCCTATGATTTAGCTTTCTATTCTAACCAGAAGAAAATGGAATACACTTTAAAATGCTGTGAAAAATAACAGAACACCCTATGTGCTAACACATTCAAGACAATTGCTTGATATTATTAGATTGTTTTGTTATTTCAAAGTTAGTTCTATTTACTCTCTTGAAAAGACTTGATTTTTATTAAAAACTTTCTGCGTTTGTTGGAGATTTTTTGCCATGAAAGCAATGATCTTTGACCTGTTGGTAGGGTAGGATCACGAGCTGCCTTACAAGCTTTCATGCAGGCATGTCTTGCTGGTGCCTCATGGCCCCACATGAAAGAAATTGTCCTTGCAGCCCTGTAGGCATGTGTCACACGTGCTCACAAGGCTGGTCCTCTAAATAAGCCACAATTCTGAAGTTCATGCAGCACCAAACCAGGACATGATGCTGCTGCCTGCTAAGAAATGGGATGGACACCAATTCTTTTTAGTATGGCTGAAGAGCTGGGACTCTAGGACAAAGGCTGATGTAAAGGTTTGAGTACTTCTCATCAGGAGCATGAACCAAACAGGAGGAACAAAACTAAATAAAAGGAATTTTGAAGGCTTTGAAATAGAGCAGATCCTGCAAATTACAGTGCCTACTGCAACATTTATTGAAGAACCTTCAGTCTACAGCATAGACCTCTAGTTCACATCTTTTGCAAGATGCAATACTTAGATCCATCTCTAAATTAAAAAAAAAATACCAGTATGTTTTAATGTTTTTAAAAAGATAATTTCTTTTTTCTTCCCCTGTCTTCGAAACTTCTAAATGTACCTGCAGTTTTTCAGAAAAGATTTCGCAACACTGGATCTACAATTCACTGTCAATGTACATACACCAATTACCTGTAGAAAATTTCTAAGAGTAGGCACTGGACAGCTATGTTCTGGGTTTTGTTCACTTACTGCCCTTCTACAGATAAACCTGTGGACAAATAAAACATCCCTGAAATGTGATGAGCATCAGAAGGCAGAATTGTGCATAAGAACAATTGGAGATTCAGGATCTCACGACGAAGAAAAGACACACGGCAAGCTATAAATCCTATTCTTGGTATCTTTCCTTCTGCCATCTGGATCACTTTCTGTGGACTGAGATACACAGGTAGAGTGTTCCTTTTATTTCCAGGAGAAGTATTTTCCATGCAGATTTAAGAAAGATGTAACTCCAGACTGAACTTTTTTGGTATCTTGGCTGTTTGCACCAAGCACTGGTGTAGCTATACCGAAGCAAATTCCATGAGGTGGATTATTTCTGAAGGTAGGCAAAGAGAAAGGAAGGTCTGTTCACCCTATTTCAGGATTATCACATCTTTATTCCACAGTGAGGAATGTGTTTATACTCCTATGACTTTAAACTGTGACCCAGATAAAAAGAAGTATGTGTCATCTTACCATACCTAAGCTGCTCAGTCTCCTTTTCATAGCTTTTGTTATTTTCTTGGACACATTCTACCTTCCTCCATGACATTTCCTAGGTTTAGACATTTTAGAAGCTTGTTGTTTTTTGGACAGCTGAGTTTCAGGTGTGCTGATGATCAAGTAGCCTAATTTTAAATGTTGGCAGTGTTATTTCAAATGTGATTGTATATTTGTTATGAATGTATGTTACTGTGCTCTATATTTTATCCTTTTTTAAACTTTGAGTTGTTTAATTTTTTTGTCGTCTGGTAATTCCTTTTTTAAAATTTGTTTTCAGCCAGTCCCTGGAGTTTTGAGTCAGCCAAGCACAACAGTCACAGTTGACATTATCTTGTGTTGGTGATAGTCCTTGTTATGAGTGGGAGGTTAACCTAGATGACCTCCGGGTTTTTTTCCAACCATTATTTCTATGGTTCATCATGTATTAGTCATTCTCTTTACTGTGTATCTCAGGTGTCCTTAACTTTATATGCTTCCTGTGACTTCTTAACGAGTTTGAGATGGAGTGGGAAGTCATTTCCTGTGGTTCCACAGCAGACTGAGATCTCAAGAGGGACATGCAGTCCTGTGAGTGGCAGGCAATGCCACGTTCAGATGGCATGTGCTGTTAGTAAAATCTGAGTTCTTCTGTACCCGGTGCTCTGATCTTTCCCTCGTGGAGGAATCATTGTACACTTGCAGTGATGGGGGAGACCTCAGAAACGGAGTGTTCCAATTTATTTCTGTAGCTGTCTGAAAAGCTTCACATTTCGTGCCCAGATCTGTGAGGGTGGAGTTTGATCAGATTGATTTGACCTAGCTGGAGAGCAGGGTGTAGCAGTAGACACCACACACTGAACTTAATTCATTGGGGTTTCTCCTGTACTGTGCCAGCTGCAGTGTTGACAAAGCAGTGTAGTTATTTGACCTAGACATTTGATATTTGCTTGAAAAGACATGTGCAGAACTGTAAATGTGCTACATGTGTTGCTGTATTTGTTAGGCCAAGGTGTGGCATCTCATGGAAAACTCCAGCAGACCCTGTACCCATGCACTTTCACACAGCAAGAAATAAATAGATTGGTGGTGAGGAATGGAAAAGTAGGAATCAGTTGAGGAAGGACAGAGGTTGTATAATGAGCTGAAGATAAAAAAATGAATAAAATTTAAATGTGTATCTTGGCTAAGTGAGAGACAGATGGAGAAAATCTACAAATTTTGGGGGTGTGAAAGCTCTCCTGGAAAATGCAGCTTTGTTGAAATCAAAATACTTTACAAAGAAGGTCAACTGCAGTAGACTTTTGCTTCAAAAAAAAATAAAAATAGACTGTCAGACAGAACACATTTTAATATTTTGGAATGCATTTTTTTGAATTCTTAGTTTTGAAGTGATCCTTTGGATTCATTTTTTTAATCTGTTTTGATTTATTTAGAAATAAGTGCGAACAATAAACAAATAAATCAAAGGAGACATGGAATTTTCCTTTCAAGATTATTTGAAGTGTTCCAGTTTTGATGTAATTTGGAGCAAAGCCAGAGTATAAAATCCTTGGAATTGCTGTCATCCATTCAGCTCCCAGGGGGCCTGAGAAGGACTCTGTTCCTTAGCGCACTTCAGCTGGTATCTCTTGAGAGGCAGAAGCACCAGAATTTCCAGTAGCTGTCCTAGAGCTCATTTGCTTTGCACTCTGCAGTGCAAGGGATTGAAAGTGCAAGTGGTTCCAATACCCTGCTACGCCTGATGTCCAGCCACTTCTCCTGTCACATGGCTCTGAAAAGTGGAAGCCTTGCTTTTTTCCCCACGTGCTACACTGAATCTCTTTCAGGATCAAAACAATTTTGTAAGGGCAGATTTTCCTATTAACGCTTTCCGGGACTGTATAAGAGATTTAATAAACCTTTCTTTTCTCTGCCTTCCTTTTTCCATAAAATCTAGTATGAGGTGACTGAGAAGTGCTGACTGGTAGTCTAAAGAAACAGCTCAGTTCTGCTATTGGCTATTAACTAATTGTTGTGTGCCATTGAGAGATACTTCTTGTATTTGTACATGAAAGGTTCTGCGATACAATCTGGTGTTTGAGTGTTTAAGGTGTCATTTAGTGCTGAAAAAGTTATTGTTCTTGTGGGAATTCACAGAAAAAGTGTCTTGGAAAAGTGTGTGCTGTTACTGCCTACGTAACAGTCTATTATAAATCTATTGAATTAAAGTAAGCTGGTTTGGTTGGTGGGGGGTTTTTTTGTTTGTTTTTTTGGGGGGTTTTTTGTTTGTTTGTTTTTTTGAGAGACAAATTTCCTTGTCTTTCATTATGTCTTGTAGGTAGGATATTTAAAGAAACATATAGGTAGGACCTCATTTAGAAGTCAAACAATTGAATGAGCTTCTCAATCGAGCATGAAAACTGGAAAAAACAAGACCTGTAATTTTCATTCTGTTTCTGGTCCTGCAAAGCAACCTTCAGATTCATCTGGTGTGAGAAATTTGCCACAATCCATTCAGCACTTTTCTGCCCACTTTGATGCAGCTCTGTCATTACTGTGAAATCCATGTTCAGGGGCTTTTTTCCTTTCAGGCATGCACATTGCTCCCGCTGTGGATAATTGGTTATGTATGGTAACATGGGAAGAAGACTTTTCTAAAGTGCTTACAAAGACACTGCTCTGCAGAACTGCAGTAAATAGCTACTTTAGCAGTGGTTTTTAAAACTAATTCATTAGTTTGTCCTTTTTAGACATGCCAACCTTTATACTAGCAAATATAAATTGCTTTATGGTTTAAAGACATCATCTGGCATTTTCAGCTGCTACTCAAGAGCTCTGTGTGCATTCACGATCAGTGGCCAATTTGCTTTGGGGAATGGAGGAGCTAGGTGTTCCACCCAGCTATCTTTTCAGCAAATTCCTTACTGGAAAGGAAAGTGAATCTGTCCCTGTTAAAACTTTGATTCTTGTGTTTCATTCTCTGTGGAACCAACTTTGCTCTGCTCAATAGGTAATGCCACTCCCATCTGCATCCCAGCTGGGGGAGGATAGTCAGAAAGTCTGTGGATCCCATGTGTGAAATGGAGACTGATGTTTTTCAACAGAAATGCCTTTCTATGATAGAAAAAAACTTGCATGTTTTTGCTTTGTACCACTTTAACTGGCATTTACTGTGTTTCAAGTAAAAGGGTTTTGTCAAAACCATAAAGAGAATATTCTATGGTATTAGTAGAGTTAAATATTTTGGAATTATAAAGTGCTTTTAAAATTTGAGTAAATTACTTTAGGGTGGAAAAGGAAAAGAAAGATTTATCATTTCTGTATCTATTCAGGGAAGGTACTTAAGGACTATTGTGTCTTTAATAGATAATTAGCATAAATAACATGGAAATTTGCAAGAGTTACAGGACGCATTGCAAAGTCTCAATTAGAGCTACCACTGTAAATAGCACAAAAACTGCAGCTTCTTCAAAATAAGGCATGAAGAAGTTCAGTTTTTTGGGTTTGTTCTTTTGGTTTGGTTTGGTTTCATTTGTAAATGGAAAAGACCAAGCTGGATATGAAATAAAAAGCATTATGCACAAAAAGCATCTAATAGCTTTACATAATATCCCTTGAGTGAATGGCTTAGGTGTGTCAAACTTCATCTCTTTGTGCATGACAAAGAGATTTTCTAACAGCAGATGTAAAGGAGTAGCCAGGAATCTATGCCAATCAAATGACAAAGCAGGTTATGAGCTCTCTTCATTTAGAACTGAGATCAGTAAAATACCAAATGGAGGGCCATCAAGGTTTATTAAATTTATCTAACATTATGAGCCATACATAGTTTAAAAACTACACATATTAATCTATGAAAGATGTAAAATCTGGAGCTAGTTTGCTTTCAAAGGCTCCTGTTAAAACTAGTCCTTTATGATGATTTCATAAAGCCATTAAATGGCTAGACCAAATGTATTATTAAAATGCTTAAGGACATATTTCATGCAGCAGCAGGAAGCAATGTGTGTTCCTGTTGAGATGCTTTTCCTGTGATGAAAGAAAATGGGTTTTTTTAGTGTGTAAATGCTGAATTTGTAAAATATATGTAGGAAGGAGGAGCTCTAGTTCAATGGTTAGCTTGTAGAAATATCTAAAGGACATGCAGATGAGCCCTTTGGAAACAGATGAGCAGAGCAATTGTGGTTCATTGAACATAGTCATAGAGGAGGCTCTTTAAAATGATGGAGACACGTGGCTCAGCTTCCTTCTGACCAGTAGGGTGTTTATGAGAATTTTGCTGTCCTGAGGTGGTCATCTGGGGTGAGAAGGACAGTTTCTTGTCAATGCTGAGGAGACGCACTGCTATCTGACTGCAGACCTGGATGCTGGCTGTGCTGATCTCTCAAGGTGGCAAGGCTCAGGGCTGCTGGGATACACACCAAAGTCCTCGCCCGTGGTCTTCTAGTGCTACTTGGTTCTGATCTAAAATCCCTTCACAGAGGAGACTGTTGTGACTCAGAGTACCATGGTGCTTGAATGATCCTATTCTCAAAATATATTTTGGTAACTCCGTCAAACATGAGCTTCAGGTAGGCAGAGGTCAGGGTTTTTTGCAAATGTTCTGCAGATGTGTTGCTCCTGACTGCTCGTGGATGGTCTTCAGTGCTGTGCTTCTTCAGGTGTAGTCTTCTAAACAACTGCAGTCACAAACACACCTACATTTCAAAGTACAATGTTAAGATAAAGGTAAATACTTAATTTATGTATTCTCAAAAATTTAGAAAAGCAATTAGTTATGGCATTTTGACCTTCTAGGTGACATAAAAAACCCCTGTGTTCTCTCAGTCGTTGAGGATTCTCCTTTTTAAACCTGCTTCTTCTGTACCTTGTGGTGATCTTTTCCCCGAGTCACTTAATTGCTGCCTCACAGGAGCCTTTGTGGAGTGAGTCAAAGCTGTGCAGTCCTGAAGTCCATGGATAAGCAGAGGGAGCATGCTGAGAGCTTATAACAATAGAGATACCAAGTGCTCTACTAAAAACCTTGGTTTGCTCCTAAGTCAAAGATTTTTGCAAGATCTTGCCTCTTTTCAGTACCCTTAGACAAGCCAGAGCAATTGCACTGAGTAAGCAGAATTCCTTTTCAATGCCTTGATAGACTTTCACTGCTATTTTTGTACTAGAGAAATCCTAAAAAGAGTGCTCATAATTCATTTATTCTATTTTTTCCTGCAAAACATGTGGAGATTTTGCTACATTTCAATATGCTTATTTAGTTAATCATACAGATAGAAACCCATATTTCTGTCAGGGACATTTCCAGCTCAGTGGTCCATCTTGGAGAGTAGGAAAGTATAACAATAGATTTACTGGAATCTGTGTGAGTGACACAGGTATCTACTCCCAGGGAATATATCTCATAATGTCATCTTTATTGCATTTTGTGAGCATCAGACATACTTCAGGCCTCATATGTTGTGAAGACAGAGCCATGGCAGAGGGATGGGGAGAGGGTTTAAATACCTTCTGCTACTTTTAAAGATTTGAACATCACAATAATAGTAATATAGCTTGCTTATTTTCTAATATGTTCAAAAATATAGTCATTTTTGCTTATGTTCAGTGGTGTCCATGAATCAATGCTAATTTTTTAATGGGTTGAAAGGGCTAGAGTTTTCAGACATTAAAAAAAATAGATTTTTAGTAGGCTGAAGAGTCAGCATTCTTTACAGTAACCAGGGTTTTTTTTTCAAATTCAATTAATAATGACAATACTCATTTAATTGCAGGAGGAACTTACCATCCCTTGGATATGATGGAATACAATTTTTATTTCACTTGCTTCTTGGTGATTATGGAGGAGAGAAAAACCTAGACATTTTGAGTTCTAAGTTTTCCAGAAGTGCTTAAAGCAGTAGTGGGTCAGATCAAGTTTGTTGCCAAGACCCATGTGTGTTGTCATTTACAGACACTTTAGCTATTAAGCTACTAGTTCAGAAAAATTTTCTTCTTAGAGGATTAATTCTTCTGCAAATGGGTGCGCTACTAATATAACTTATTGATACTAAAGTAAGTGGACACATGAAATAAGTAAGGAGTTCAAATAACTCCTTCTAGCAAAAAAAATCTTTCAAAAGAAATAAAACATAAACAAGTTAAAATTGTATTTACAAAAAGCCATAAAATTAAAATTAAATTCTTTTATTCATTTTGTGATGAAAAACACTACCTGATGTAACAAAACCACTTGCAAAAATTAACAAAAAATATGTGAGAGCCATAATTTTGCTTTAGTTTTATGAAGAGGCAGTTCTTCACATGATGAGGAGAATTCTTGTCCTTTTACATATGGAAGAGTCTGTTTTGGAAGCCATACAAAAGGAAAGGAAGTGGATGAGTGGGTCACCAAGTACATAACATATTTCATTGCACACAGATTCTGTTAAAATGTGGTGGTTTCCACTTGACTACAGCTATTCCTCATTTATTATTGTTTACCTATTTCAGCTTGCATCATCCACACAATCTACAAAACAGCTGTCTGTAAGGAGATTTTTTACATAGGCTTGATGAAGAGGAATACGGAATGACATGATTATATGAGAACACAATAATTCCTTTTATGTGAGTGTGGCCAAGTGGTGTTATTTTTAGTTAGGGTCAGCTAGGGTTTCTTTTCTCCTGTGCCCTTCTGTTACAGATCCTGTAGAATTTGTGAGGGTTTCGGCAAGAACTAGTCAGTTGTTCTGTGTAAATGTAGATCATCCCTTCTAGATTTGCAGAACTGAAATCTTCTTGTCAGGAGTGCTGTAGGAGCCATGATAAGATGTTTCTCCTGCCGTAACTTCAATTTTTCATACCTTGCTGCCTTAAAAACAGCAAGAGAAAAAAAATCGCTCTCAAGCAAAACAAATTGTTATGCAGCAAGATATATCCTAACCTTCCACTTTAAAAAAATGAAGCATATGGCTTTTCTTACAAACCAAGGGGCAGCATCACTCCTACATTAATTTTTATCACTCTTTCTGCACATGTTTCTGTTGTTGTGGCAGTAAATCTTTTCCCGTGTGATCTGTCATGCTAAGGGTTATCTTCTGTGGCTTCTGGGATTTTGAAACTTATTGTTTTCTTCATCATTGAATCAGAGGGCAGTGGGGCCTGTGAACAGAGCTCTTTCACAACCACCACCCACCAGCTGTGGTGAGTCACTGAGGAGGGCAATACACACAATCCATCGTCCTTATGGGCACATAGCAGTAATGATGAATAGGGATTAAACAATAATTTTATTTTTTTCCCCAGTCCTGTATGGATGTTTTTTTGTTCCTGAAGAATCCTCAGAGAAAGGCATTTCTCTGGCTGACATAGCCTGTCCTTCATTTCCAAGCAGCTTCATAGCTGTTTCCAAGCTGGAGAGTTCCCATGATGTACAATCCCTTTGCTCAGTTGTTTCTTTGAAAGCAGTGACCCTAGATCTGTAGTGCCTAAACATGCATATGGCTTGATTACAATAGACATTTCTAAGTGAGATGGTTCCCCCAATGCTGGCTATTACAGCAATAGTATTTATGCTGTCAATTTCCTGCCTCCATCAGCTAGGTAACTTAAATAGTATTTGCCTTTTTTTACTTCAAGAGCTTTTTGGAAATCTGAAATTTTGTTCTTCCTTTTTAGACTGACTCTAGGATCCTGTGCTTTTAAAAAATAGGTGTAAATCTTATTGAATTTTTTGAGGGACAAAGCCTTTCAGTATGTTCTCCTGTCAATGAACATTTTTTCTTGTCTGGTCTTCCTGTGGATCGTCTGTACATTTTCTTATAAGTTCTGATGAAAAAAAAAAACCACAACAAAATGCTGTAATGTTTTAAAAGTTTTTTCTTTTTTATCTGTCTGTGTGGATGTCATTTATCAGGATTTTCTAATCAATGTGGTTAGTGTGTTCCAATTATAGGACTGGAGTGGCTAGACTCCATGCAAGATCCATGCAAAGCTACCCAGGATCACACTAATTTGCAAGAGGCATCCTGTGATTGCTCTGATGTTGTGAGAACCACTTACTCAAAACATAGTCATGATGTGGTGCTCGTTCACCTGAATAAAATGTTTTGATGACTCTGGTTCTAGTCAGAAGCAGAGTACATGGTAAATTTACCTCCAGAGGCAAATCTGCAGGTCTGGGATTCCCTGTGGGATTTCCTTTTCAGGTTGGATCATTATGGCAGTTTAGTTCCTACAGTGAAAATCTTGATCTTGTCTAAAAGTTTTGGAACTGCTAATCAGACTGGGATGAGGCAGTAAGAGCTGCTCTTGGTTAAACACTGCTGTCCTGCCACTGAAGCTGACAATACACGTTTTTCTCCCCAGGAGTATGATTGGATTGTAGGCTTTTGTGGCAAACCACAAAGTGCTCCAAATTTCCTCTCAATGATTTCTACTAAGATTTTAATTTCAAACAACCAAAAGGAATATAGAACATCAACTAATAAGGCAACGTGTTATGACCTTGCCCATGGAGAGCAGCTGACTGCTGCTGTCCAGGAAGTTTTACTTTAACAGCAAGCCTTTGAACATCAGAGATGCTGAGCTATAGCAAAGCAGAGCCTCTCCAAAATCTGTGAGATCTTTTGTGTACTGAATACTGAAGTAGACTGCAGCAGTAGTAGTGCTATTTTATATAAATGTTAAATATGTTGCTAAATAAAAACTACTCATAGGTTTATAAACATGGCTCTGTAGGAATGTGACAATACTTCTCTGAACACAGCATTTTTTATTTGATGTTTCTCTTCTGTTGACAGATATATCAACTTAAAAGTAGCCATACGGTTCCTGGTTGAATATGAATTTGAGAGGGCTGATGCACATTGCTTAGTCTAAAAGTCTAAAATAAGTTACTCTAAAGCTATTTGCTCAAGTTGCCAGACTTTACAGGATATCCATAAATAACTTTGTGTGGAACTTGAATCCGCTGTCAAAGTTAAGCCATATGCCAATTTCAAGATCTCCAGCATAGGAGCATCAGACATATGCACCACTCCCTAATATTTTGGTGGAGCACATGGTTGATAGGAGACTGCAGCTCATTCCTCCTGAGGCTTGAGTCAATGGAGTGACTTGTGTTTGCAACCATAGACTTTTGCTCAGGCACCATCTGTTGGATTTTTCCCCATGTTGGTAGTAGATATCTGATTATTTGAAAATAGGATTGTGTCTTACATAATATTGTGTATTTAAGGAGCCATTGAAATGGGCAGAGTAGATGTGATTGTTTGGGTAACAGTCTGAATAAAACAAAGAATGCAACATGTTGCAATAATAATGCAACATTAATAATTAATCATGAAGGGATAAACTGATTTCTCAGAGAAAAGCATTTCCTAAGCAGGTAAATCCTTCAGAAGAATGTAGGACTTATAATAAAAAGTACTGGAAAGCTCAAGCACTCTAAGAAAGGGGGATGAAAGGACAGAAAGTCCTCTTTCCTTCTTTCCCCCATTTATTTTGTTCAGTGGACCACGATGAATCATAGGTCTCTTGTGACTTGCAGGAATGATCTTAGTGTCCAAATGGCTTAAAGAGAGCTTCACTAGGAAAGAAAATAATCAATAGGATGAGATATTAAAAGGGAAGTTTTCCCCTTCTTACTCCAAGCAGCACTGTCAACTCTCTATTGAATTTATGATCTACAGGAAATTAAACATTGACAGCATCACCCACAAAGATAAGCATATATTGCTTAGGGCTAATGACTTGCTGAATTTTCTAAATCAAGCTATGTATACATTAGTGCCTCAGATTTTTATCAAGTGACTGTTGGCAAGTAACCATGGATAATGATAGCAAATGAAAATTCCTTTTATAAATGACAGAGTCGTGCTGTTGCATTTTAAGCTCTGGCTTTCCAAATATCTGCCTACTGTCTTGGCATAACTAATTTACATGTGTGCAGTATTTTGTTTGAATAACAGGGTTATGTCATCCACTTTTGCACACACTTATGGAGCCCTAAAAAAGGAATTAGAGGTTCTGAAGCAGTTTGCAGTACAGCAGATTTGGAAACATGTGCCCATGGTAGATTCCAAATTCATAATTAACCATCTAAATTAATGGCTCTATTTTAAAAAATGCTGGGCTCTCAGGAGTCCCATTATTTGCTTGAGATATACTGATCTTAAAATTAGGCCCCAGCTCATGATATCTGCAGCTATAATCAGACTTTTTCTTAACTTTCCAGCTTCCCCAGAGCTCCAGGCTCCTTTGAGCTAGAGGAGTAAACAGATTGATTGAGCCCAGGCATTTTTAGTTTGCTTCTGTTTTAAATCACATAGTAGGGGCAGGTCTGTATTCTTTTCCTTTCAGTGATATTAAGCACCAGTTGCCTCTCCAAACTTGCCTCACTGACCTACTGGAGGAAGGCTCCTTGATCACCAGGGCACGATGTCCTTTATGAAAACTATGCCAGGAGACTGGTGATGATCAGTGGGAACTGGATGATAAAGGAAGGGCTGTGTGATACATACACAAACAGAGAGCATTGCTACTGTTGACATTTAGGTTATCTCTTTGGAAAAAAGAGGGAGAGAAGCTCCACAGAAAATGTTCTGAATCGTTTGGAGGAGCTTGTGTATTTCTACTGGCTCCAGAGGGAACCTCATTTGTCAATCTAAACTAGATATCTGAAATTCATGCAGCGATTCTCTAGTGTGGCAGAGTCAGAGTTACTGTAGATACTGTTTTCTTACTGTTTTCTGTGCACTACCTATGTGATCTATTCATTTTTCACTAAAATTGAAGGAGGCAGTTGCAGACCAAGTTTATTTTTTCTTTTAATGAGGAAATAGAGAGGCAGAGAAAAAGCAGTTTTGCCAAAACTGCAGAAAAAATTTCAGAGCAAAGAATATTTCCTTTACGATGCATAATGATGGTACATGCATCTCCTTTAACATTTCTTCCTTTAAAGGCCTCTGTTTAGGCACTGGTCACACAACTGACCGGTGCTTTGTGAGCTGAAAAAATTAAAGATTAGATTGGTTTGGTGTGCTTGGTTGGTACTGGGTTTTTTTGGTTTGTTATTTTTTTAAGCTCTATCACTTAAAGCCTCGGGGGTTGACACAATAGTAAGAGGAATAAAATCCAGCTCAAGTATATAGCACTTCTGATAATCCAGAGCACTGGCAGTGGATTACCAGAAACAAAACAAAAAAACAAAACAAAAAAAACCCCAACAAATAAACAACAACAACAAAAAAAAAAACCAACCAAAAAACCAAAACCCCCCAACCTAAACTACAAATGTGATGTTTGAGTAAAATTTCCATGAAAATTGCACAAAAAAAAAAGTTTTGCACTAAACTTATTGCCCTCTTACTGCTTTGTATCCAAAACACTTTGTGGCTTTATCTTTCACACACACACAAAAAAAATTACAAATGTGAAAATGAGGTGGCAGACAAATATAGTTAATACAGATGAGAAATAGAACTTTCCCTTTTATACTTTTCACTCTCCACCACTCTCATCCTCGCAAAGTCCTATCAGTCAAAACCACAGCCAACAAAATAACTCAGATACAGGATTAAATAGAAGAAATGTTGTCCATTCCCACTTTGTAGGGTGCTGAAGGCTTGTTATGAAAGACAAATGCCACACCTCTGACACAGGCACAAGCACCAGGGTAGTAACATTTCTTTCCAGCCAAAAGTTAACCGTGTTGAAACCATTTTGGTTTATCAGCCAGACAAAAAGCCAGAGAAATTCACTTTTCCAAAAACTCCTCTTGTGTACCTACCTGCTAGTGAGACTTTAAAGAAATCTCTCTGGTAAACTCAAATTTGGTGTAATTTCAAGACTGCAGTTTGTCAGCATCACTGATAGGGCACCTTGGTTTTAAGTGAGGAAAAGATGATGCATAAAAATATATGAATCATTTTTCATGTGGCAGATTGAAAGTAGATGAAAAGCCAATATTTTATTACAGTTGCATTTTTGGTGGCAGTTTAGATTTAAGCAGTCTTCAAGAAGAATTGAGCATTTGTGGAAACATGACCATCACAGTAAGAATAGTAGTAACAAGAAAAGCAGTGATACTAATGCAAGTTCTCCTGTTGCAGTCTTTGACTCTTTTCCCTCTGGGTGTTGAACAGGCTAAGTGTATTTCTATTTAGAGGTCATTAAGGCAGCTTCTTTCTTAAGAAAACCGTAGTACCAGTTTGCAGGATAAAAAGGTATTAGTCATGTTTTGTATTCAATCTAGAATCCATTTAACAAGACTGAAATTGATGCCTAAAAGCAAGGGGGCTCAATTTCTAGTCTCGCAGACAAATCCTGAGAATATGGAGGGGAGAAGAGGGTCTTTCATTGAGCTGTGGAAAAGCTGCTGTCTTTACTCTTCTGTATCTGAGGTATCAGGGCTCCTCTTGCTTCTGAGCAGTGTCTGTGGTAGGCCTCCCTTTTCCCTCTTCAGGGAAAGGCTTTCCTTCAGAACACATACATTGTTGGAGAGAGAAGTAATTTCTGTATTTTTGGAAGCTGCATGCGACAGACTAATCACTTGGAAACAGTACATGTTGAATCTTGGATGACCAAGTTATGAAACACACTAGTTTCATAACTAGTGTGTTTCATAACTTGGTCACAGTAGACAGGGAAAATTGCTATATTGTTCTTGAATGTATAATTAAAAAAGAAAAAAAAGCGCTGTTTCAGAAAGTATTCAAAGAAGGTTTTCTAGATGTTCAGGATCAACTTTTCAGATAGGTGGGTGACCACTGATCTTTCACAGCCTAGGTCTGTGGACGATCAACATCTAAAAATTTGTTTGTAGAAAAATTTCAAGTTACAACCAGTCAGACTGTAAGGATGTGTTAAGTACCTAGAGAAACTGGAATGCCAGTAATGAGAATCCAAAAGTACAACAGTCACAGAATTTAGTCCAAGTTAGGTATCTAAGTACTGCTAAAAATTCTAGCAAGTACCTACATGCTTCTTTTGGCAGGAATAAATGCCTCTTAAAATAATTCCAGAAACTACAAAGGAATGTCCTAAACATCTGAGAGAGAAAAAGGCTTGATAGTCTAAATTTGCAGAGATTAAGAAGAAAGGGAAAGATCACAATACAGGAGGAAAATGGGATCACCTTAAGGGGTGAAGTAATATCAGTAGAATGGAATTTTACAGTGAGAATTGGAAGGTTATGTATTTAGGGTCTCATAAAAAGCTCTGATTTTTTCCTAAAGAGATATTTGGCTAAGTGGCAGGAAAGAGCTGTTTTCTATGGAGCAGCTTAAAGATTGTGGCTTCTTATTCTAGTGAAACAAACGCTAAGAGCATTTTTATTTTAACAGAGTATTATTCTCTGTTATAACACTAAGTAGGTAAATATTTGAGATGAATGAAGTAAGGGACTGCACTGGCACAAAGAAAAAGTGGGCACAAACATGGAACAAATGGGAAGGTTTTTAGCTATTAGAAGAATGGGTTTCTGCAAAAGCTTTTCAATCTGGGCAGAAAAAAACCCAGCAAGTTCTAATGTGAAGATTATGGCATTTGTAAAAGGCTTGACCTGGTGTTACTGGGCAAAACTGATGTCCTAGTAGGGGAGAAGTAAAAGGTCTTTAGAGTCTGTAATGTTTGAGGACTTTTAAATACTTTGCACACTATATTATAGGCTTTAAGGTGTGTTAATAAAGCCAGTTCTTAGCAAAAGTCTCCGTAAACACTACCCATCTTATTTTTTTTTTTTATTGAAAGATTTTTCCTGTTCCTGGTGGGGATTGTTGTTGTTATTATTATTACCACTATCAGCATCACCATTATCTCAAAGGCAACATGGAAAATCAAAATGTCTGAAAAGTTTCAGCCAGTGCATTTTTTAAGGACAATTCCAAGGGGCTAAAACTAATTTTTCTTATGTTAGTTTTATCACATTTGCAGTTATTAAAGAGGAATGAGTACTTTGAATTTGGTAAATGTCTGCATGTGTACTCATCACTAGAATCTCTATAGATGGATAGAACTCGTCTAGGACTGCTGACCTCAAGGCTTCTCCTTGCCTGTTGTGTCATGATTATCTACCATGTTTCCAGGAAAACTAAAAACGTAATTCAGGCCTCCATAGTGTGTTCTTCTGGTGTGTGGCATCTGTGGCTTGTGAGTATTTTAGTCACTGATCTATCCAGTCATTGCTTGGCTGTCTCTACTGAATAAGCAACTTTGTGTTGGGCATGCTCAACATACCAGCGTTAGGAGCCCACTGGTTGTGTTTGGTGCAACATAACAGAGCTGGTCTGTTCATCAGCTAAAGATGCTGTGAGATCCAGCAGATAAAATTATCTGGTTATTGCACTGTTATGGCTTGGATATGCTTTGATTGTTTGGCTTGTAGTTGTTTGTTGATTGCAGTTTCTAAATTATTCCTTCCCCCAATAAAATTTTGTGGGGTTTTTTGGGTTTTTACCTGTGTTTTTTCTTTTTTCCTTCCTCTTCCTGGATGCACTACTATTTATTCGCTTTCATTCATATATTGGAAGTAAATAAACACTTGCTCAGGAACTACCTTAACACAATGGCATTCCATGTTGCATACCCAGTTTTTGACTACTTTCTCAAATGTAAAAAGGATTTGTTGATATAAGAAAGCTTTCAAATATCACTGGTAGATAAAAAATTCTTTCTGTAGTCCAAGAAGATGACTGCAATTTTACTTAAACCTATAACTCAGAAGGGAAATGAAATATCTTTTAGTTGTGTTACTGGTCCTCAGTCAAACAAAGATTTCAGAAAGAGGACTGAAATTCTGAAGTGATTTATATTAAAAACCTACTTCCTTTAGTAGTTCCAACCCTGCAGGCGTGAACAAATTGTGACAGAGAGAAGATAATTATTTTATTAAAAAGTAAAAGAAAATGTTAATACAAAATGGAATTCACATATTGGATACTTAGTGAGAAATGCTGTCATAATGGTAGAGCCACAATCCAAAATCATCTACATTAATAACAAGGAAAATGTGAAGAAATAATAATATTTTGCAGTATTAAAAATCAAAATATTGCTAGTTTGTAAAAAGATGCATACAAAGAAAACAAAAGTCAGTGCTCTACGTATGCGTATGAGTACTTGCCATTGTTATTTTTCTTCATCCCTCATTGTGCAAGTCCTGGATGAAAAAAAGGAGTGGGATTACTTTTCATCAGAGTTGGTATCTATGAAGAGAATTTTGTGCATTTAGACATCAAAGTAATTGTTTCAAAATTTCTGAAAATTTGAGAAGTCATCACTACAATAATCTCAGGGAATATGATTAAAATTTTCATTAATATTATGGGGAGAGGGAAGTTCTTTGGGGTTTTTTTTTGGGAGGGGGTTTCAAAATGATTAAGTAAAGAGATCTACATATCCACACTCCAACTAGCCCTCCACTCATGTGCCTCCATAATAGTCTGGAGTATATTTGCTTTCTGGAATAATCTTAAAAAAAACCTTGATTAATGCAGATTTAAGAAACATGCTTATTTACTTTATTGTGTTTAGAAGAGATCTGCAGAATTAATGAGGGGCAGCAGCCTGTTGTTGAATTAGGTACAGCCAGCAAGATCATGTCCTAGCGTATCACAAACAATAATAGTTAAAATTACTCTTTGTGGCATATAGTGAGATAGATTCTTTCACTTGCTGAATCATTAGATTATCTTGTAAAAAGCCCACTGAGAAAAATGACATAAATTCTGTGTGCTGAAGTAAAAAAACATCTTTTGTAACAGAGTAAGGACTGAATACTAAACACTTTCTTTGTTGTATGCAATGAAGAGTGTAAGATAAGAAGTGAGGAAACACAAGAGAGTCAAGAGAAACCACTTTTGCAGGTCTCATCCATGGCCATCAGCTAGGAAGCCATGATAAGAAAGGTTTTCTTTTGAGTTCTGTTTCCAATGGAAAATTTCAAAGGCAAAACATCACCTCAGCCCAGCAGAGATTGCTTTGTTTCTCTCCTTTTTTCAACCTACCACTGGCATAATGCAAAGGAAAAAAATATTTTCATTTTAATAGATCTAACTGTATTTTTAAATATTTTTGGTCTATGGCAAACATCTTATTTTGCCTGTTCTATTCTGATTTTTTTTCTTCCTCATTCTCACTGTGTTACCATTTTCCTGTCTGCAGCTTGTGTAAAGGCACTGCATTCTGTTTGTTCTCCCACCTTCCTGTTAACAATAGTGGTGTTTAAATACTCTAAACTGACATTGTATTGCCTTGTTTCATTGTTTTTCCTTTGACATCCATTTTAACTTTAGGTGTCTTTATAAAAAGCACCACATTTTTGGCCATCTCTGTTACAGAAAAAGTTTTGCCAAGCTGATTCCACATATATGTTTTTTAAATTACCATTTTTAATTAAAGTAATTTTTAATTACTTTTTAATTAAAGTACCTATATATCTATGATATTATATTAGATATCTATTAGATATTTTTAATGGTTTAAGCAAGTAAAAAATGTCTTTAGAGCTCAAAATATTATATTACTTTCTTTGGCTTTTTGCTGCTTTTGGAAGCATTATGGAGTGTCAAGGTGAATAATGTGTGAATAACAGTAATAACATCTCTGTATCTAGAGAGGCGAAGGTCCATAGCATTCCTGTCTTATTTTTTGGTTTACTTGTGTTATGTGGTTACAGCAGTCGTCTGGGGTGACATGTAGTCCAAGAAAATAACCAGAGGTCTTTTCAGAAGTAGAGGATTCATAGTAGTAAATTGTCTTTTTTTTAGTTACTGTTTTCCATAGCAACTCTTTTGAAATAGAACAGACCTTCTGATAAAAGTGTGGAAGGCTGTGTCTCATTCCCTTTCCCTCTCCAGCAGCAAGAGAAAATTAGGACAGGGTATTTCACACTGCTTATATTACACAGCTCTGTGCTTCTGGATTATCGTGTAGAGCAGAAATCTAACCAGGTGGCCAGCACAGTCCTTCAAAGAAGAGTATCTATCGCCATTAACTGTGGATGACTGTGGACAGCTGAGAGAGGATAGCCACCTTAAGCTTGAGTGTGTTCTGTATCATGATATTCCTTCCTGCCGCTTCCTTCCCGTATTCCTAGCTATGTGACTTGGGAGTTTGTGCTGATCTAGCTGATGAATTACAGAACTATGTAAGTGAATTTTTTTTTTTTTTAAATCAAATTTCCTCTTTTCTTCATATATTACCAGTTTATCTTCCCCAGCACTAATTTGAGTGTTCAGGACTTTGGAATTGCTTCAGATGACTGGTTTTGTTTTCAAAGTAGCAAGCAGTCTAGCACGGTGGTGTTTCTCTCTATTTAACCCACAGCCACTGTGTCTATATTCAACAGCTATCAGAAAGCACCACTTGCAAGTGATCTTCTGTCTGGAAGTGAGGCAGGTTGGGCTAGCAGCACACCCTGCACAGCTGGAAGGCCACAGCACAGCTGCTCACAAGCAGCTCAGTCCCTGAGCCAGTCAGCATCTTCCCGTTCTCCTTCAGCGCTCCGCCTCATTGATTTCAAACTGCCAGTGTCTTTCCAGAAACGCCCCACTAGGGGATTTCCTGTACTTAGATGGGAAAGTCATTGTAATAAATATCTTTGCTATGTTTTCTCACTGGTTTTTAAGCAGCCTTCTCCATTGATCTCACCACAGGGTCAGCTGTAAACCAAGGGCATGTCTGGCTCTTTAGCAATAAGGTTTGTTCAAGTAAGAGCAATCTCTGCTGCAGTCACAAGAATGCTTCCACACTGAAGGAATAAACATGCCTTCTATTTTGAGCTTGACTTTGAATTGCCGTCTTGCCCATCTTGAAATAAAAGTTTCAACAACTCCATATTTCTTATTGCCTAACACATTTGAGTGTAACTGGGACAAGATAGCATTGAAATGCAAAAGCCTGGGAAAAGGAGATGGTAATTTCTTTCTCAGAGCAACTGCAGTGTTTGTGCTGGGAAATAACTCTGTGCCCCACCCTTCATCTCAGGAGATAGTACTGCAGCTCTGTGTCATGAAGTCCTGCCTACATCAGATAATTTGTGACTTAGCTGAGTCTTTATAGCCCACTATAAATACACACGTGAACAAAATAGTGCGTTCGGGAGATGGTTTTCATTGTTCTCTTTCACCACCCTGGCCCTCTGCACATACACCAGGTACCCTGGAGGCACAGAAAACAAAAATTTGCTATGGACATTTGTTCCCTATCCATGCGAGAGGAATTAAGTGCTTTACTAGAGATGCATGCTTTCAAAAGCAATAATCATAAAGGGATCACGTAGTTTTATATAGATGGTGGCATGAAGTACTTCCAGCAGGATGTGTAAGATCCAGTGCAGTTCTTGAGAGAAGGGTACAACATACGGCAGCACAGTGATGGAGAGGCAAGCAATCTGTTTGCAGCCTTATCTCAGCCTCAGCTCCTTATCAGGCAACCTTTTATAGACATGCCGATCCTGCAGAGAAAGGCATCATTAGTAGCTGTAATTGCTTCCTGTGCTGGAGTGGACCATTTAAAGAAATACTCTATAGCAAATATAAATATCAGAACTGCATCTGAAGCAGAATGGTAACAGCCAGAGGCATCCTTTTCCATGGGAAGACTTTGGTTTATGTTTAGATTATGGAAAAATCGGTAACGTTCTGAAACATATCATTGCATGTATGGAGCAGTACACACTAAGGTAACTATTGGACAAGACAGAAAGGGTCAAAACTGACTATTTGTGGTTTGGATTTGTAATTTTACTGGGAAGTCCTGTTTCACCAATGTTTGACTCTGGGGTTTTTTGCTTTTTTACTTTTTTTTTAGTTTGTTGTTTTTGTTTGTCTTCCCTTTGCAGTGGCTTTGACTGGGATAGCAAGAACTTTAAACCAAATTTACTTAGTGGAGATGTGGTTTAAAAATAGGCTGTATCTAAACTGTCTGTTGGATAAACTCTGTCATTCTGTTTTACACAGTTTTTCAGATTGTAATATTTACTCACAGGTATAATTTTAGATAACCGCCCAAACACAGTGATAATTATAATAAGCAATTACTTCCTTAGGAGTTTCAGAGATAATTTTTCTCCTTTCTGTCAGTTAGCAAAATGCTATTCATGTATTACCTAATAAACCAGTGTGACATCCAGCAAACCTTTAAGGAAGATCTCCAAAAAGCATTTAAATTAGTCCTGGTCAGCCTGCTCTAGGTGGCCCTGCTTGTGCAGGGAGTTAGATGAGATGACCTCTAGGGGTCCCTTTCCACCTCAACCATTCTGGTATTCTGTGATTCTGCAATGCTCTAATGCAATTCCCTTTATTCATTGCTGAGCATGCCACCACTTTACATCTAAAATGCTCTGACCTGACAAAGTATTTATTTCATACTGTTGAAATGTAAGGATGGTTTGATTGGAGCTTCTTAAATATTAAAACTATTACATTATCTTTTTTTAAATAGAGAACATGGATGGCTTCACTTCCTAAGCATCTGATGCTGATCTCAATCACACCAGCATAGCTCAGGAGTAACAGACTAATTTCTAGGATTGCAGTACCTTTACCTTGCTTGTTGTGCATATTTTTTCCTGTGTCATAATTAAAAAAAAAAAAAAAAAAAAAAAACTGTTCATTATTTAGTAAATCATTCAAGTCCCCACCATGGGATTTTTTTTTTTTTTCAGATTTTCTGGGTTGCCTTCAAAGCGTGGGAGACTGGTGTCCTTTTTTTACCTCATTTGGGAATTTCTTCTGTATAAAACAACCACATTATGCCTATAATCTTGGGTGTTTTTTAGAGTTCTTAACTAGTTACTAGTGGAAAGTTAGTTTATGTTGAGCAGCTTTGCCTGTAAGGGAGAGCTTGACTGGTGTGAAGACCTGAGTGTATCTGTACTTTAGATTTTAGTGATATGCAGAGATACTAAGGTGAAATATTTAAATATCTAGCTTGATTAATCAACGTAGTCTTGTCCCAAAAGCACGGAGCTCAGGGTCATAACTTCATTTTCAGAATATGTGGAGTTTCTGTTGCTTAGTACAAGATCTTCTGATGCCCAAAAAACACATTTAAAGCGGAAGTGTAGCTGCACCAGATCTTGTTGTAGAAGTCAGTGTCACAACTGCTGACACCATTTCCCAAAGGGAGAGCAGCTGACAGCCATTCAAGGAACCTCTCTCTCAAATACATTGATTAGAGATGAGAGACTTCTTTCCTGCAGCTCTCTGTGTCCATAGAATGGGGGAGTGATCTACTAATAAATCTAGTCCTAGTGGTGATGGTTTTAGTGTTATAAATCAAACTTTTGCATCTTCAACAGGGCATGGAACTGTATCTAGGAAAAAAAAAAAAGGCATTTTAGCGTGTGTATTGAAAATCAAGGAACAGAAATATTTATGTTCTGGTCTTGTGAGTCAGAGCTGGATTTTGGCAGGAGGTGTCAGGGTATGGTGGCAGTATACTAAGTGTGACTTTCAGCTGACGAAAATTTAACACTGGGTTGGTGGTTGAGAATCAGATGGAAGTGTTGGTTTTCACTTACCTTTTTATCACAAAAGCAATACAAGGACACATTTCCCAGAGTGTTCCAAACTGGGCCCTCATTAGAGAGCAAAAAGAGAAAGATTCAGCAGTAAAATATACTGGACAGGAGTACAGCGAGGTGAGAGTATTTATAGAAGCCATAGATTATCATCCCTGGTTCATCTTAGAGTCCAACCGTGTCAGTGGAGGTAGCCATGCACTTCTGAACCCAGGCTGACAGTACAGCTTCAAGTCAGAAAGACAACACTGTGCGTAACCTGCTGCTCTTTATGCACAAACCTTCTTAAAATAAGAGCTCCCCTAAATTGCCAGGGTATTTGGAGATAGCAGCTTTGTATCTATAAGTCATCAATCAATACCAATATTCAACGGGGTGACAGTTCCCTGATGTTTCGGACATTTAAGTGTCCTATCACACTTATTCTGTCATCTTCTCCAGTCTTTGCTTCAAGTTTTGTATTCTTTATGTTTACTTTATAAATAATGTTTACATCTTACTATGTCAGTCATTGCCAACCTCTAAGCTGAAGGCAAATTTCTGTCCAGCCAACTTGACATCCCTGGATCCAAAATTTTCACATTTCTTCTTCAGTATGAGCAGATGTGACTCGAAGTCCTGGCTTCAAATTTATAAGCTTCAAAACATCTGATATCCAGAAATTTCATCTGGGGCTTGTTTTTCCACTTTCACTTTGTGGTTCTTTTCATGAACAATGAGGGATTTTTCAGGCATCTGTGAGGCTTAGTGGTACAAGCTGGATCCTAGTCCTAGGGAAACAGAAGAACCATGGGGTTATGTGCCAGTATTTTTGTTTCCTAAGCTGCTCCCTTGACCAGGACTGATTCCTCTTTGTACATTCTCATCTCAAGCCCTTAAGGGAAATGAACTATCATATCGTTGGCAGCTGCATTAAAAGAAGACCGTTCTGTCTATCTGTTAGGTGAAGGGATTAGTTAAATGGGAGCAATAGAGAGCTCAGCCAACTCCTTGGATAAAAAGAGAGAGCTCTTCATAACTTGAGTCAGCAGTGTTCCTCTTTACCCCAGCATCTCCTGTTTCCTCCCCTCTGTTTCAGTATAACATTTAATGCACTGCTACAGGAAAAGGCATGTCCCTGTTCCTTTTATTAAGTCAATACCCTTAAAATAATAATAGATTATCTGTGAGATTTCAGAGTGACATGAGACTGTAGTCATTAATGCTGTGCCTCCAGATTTCCTGTGGTAAAACAGTGGGATCCCCAGTTGATTCAAGGTTCTGGTTGTTTGTGGGTGATACTCAAATATTTTACTGGGGTATGGAGGTGAAATATCAGGCACTTCCAGTCTTGAGTGCTGTTGTAAACAGTAGCTCTTGTGCTCACTGGCAATACACTGCATGTGCACTTCTCTTGCCTTGCATTTTGAAATCACTTTAAAAATTATTCTGCAAATTCCATGCACTGCAACTCCATTCTGGCAGGTCAGAATTTGTGAGGACATGGGAAAATCATTTCCTGACCAAGGAGGAGAAGAGGAGGAGCCCAGACTACCTCAGTCCTACCAATAGTTCCACATTTGCTAAAATTTTAAGTTTAGAAATAGATAGATTTAGATGTATTAGGATATTAGGACTTAGATATATTGGAAAGTTTTGGAGCATCAAGCCTAAACAAGCACTTAAGAGACCACAGAATTGCCATGAGGAGGGTTCTATTAATTCTTCTTTTCATTTAGCAGCAACCCTTCTAGATGTGAGGGTATCCCAAGCATTTGTGATTGAAAGGAGGAATGAAAAGGAGAGATCAGCTGTTGGACCAGGACCCCTAACCACTGGCATTAGAACTGAGCTGGATTTAGTATGCTAAGCACTAATAGAAGCCGTTCCCTTAGTGGATGATTTTAGTAGATTTTTGGGGTACTCACTTTTCCTGGAAGTGCATTATTCACAGTTGTGCAACATATTCAACATGCAATGGCAAATTGGTCTACTTCCGCAGAAGATGGACTGAGGCATAAAATTGTTTAAGAGGAGATTACTCTTCCTTTTTATTAGTTTTTCTTTTCTTATTACTCCTTCTTTTACCTTTTCAGTGCCATTTCCATATGGATTTAATCCTGTTCACTTCCATTAGCCACTAGTGCTGCATTAATGTGGATTGGCCGTATAAGATCCTCCCTGGAGTAAGGTCCTAGCTCCCATGGCATGTATAACTGAAGCAACTTGGTTTCCCGTGGCTTCTCTCCTTCACTCCTAATGTATTTACCCAGCCTGCCTACTTTTCTGAATGTGTTTTATCACTGGTTTATTAATGCTATCCCTGAATAGTGACTGAATTTAGAGAAATGAAGTATTGAATATTGATCTTGAAAAGACCAGAAGCTGGAAACCAATGGAAAAACCTTGCTGAGAGGGGTGTGTTCTCCTTAAGAACTGTAATGCAGCAATATTTAATGACTTTAAATTATGTGAATATCAAAAAGAAAAATGGTACTAATAACTGTGTATTTACATGATCTTCAAAATCCATTTTTCCTTCCTCAAGTAACTCATTCATACTACAAATTGTTTTGGTAACTTTGCAACCCACATTTTATTTGACAGTCCTATTTTGTGAATGTGACAGCAATACTTTAGCTTGAACACTTTTTTAAATTTTATGGAAACAAAGTATTTGTTTTTTACTTTTATATTGGTCTACAGAATGCAATATAATATTTCCTCAGTCATATTGAAATTGTCAGATGTGCATGTGCACTGTCAAAATCATTGTAGAATCTTAAATAAATAGTGACTTCTGTGAGCAACCGACAGTGACAAAAAAGGATGACTCTGTGGAGAACAAAAGTAATGGCATGATAGATAGCCAAAGAAACATGTGAAATAATTTTCAAACATGCCTGTTGTTCCTCCTGTTCCATGCCATACACTCCTAGCTCTCAAAATGAGCTTGTGTATTTTAGTTGTCAATGTGTAAAATAGAGAGAAGATACGTTCCACACAGGAAGGAATTATTCCTGTCAAAACTTTTTTGTCTCAAAAATGTTTGAGAAGGCATTGAAATATGCCCACTTATCTCAGGATTACCATAGCCTGGGGTGGATGTGTGTAGCCAGTTTGCTTGTTCTCTGTAGAGACTGTACCAGGTTCCTCTGCTGAAGTCGACCAGATCAGGGAGTGACTGTGGGGGACAGGGGCTGAATGTGACCTGTTTCTGGCTGCTCCTTTGCAGGGTCTCAGCCTTGCAGCTGCCTGGTGGGTGGGCGTTGCTGCCCAGGGCTGACTACCACAGCAGGATCCTGCTGGAGAGCACTGTGAGGCTCTCAGCAAAAGGTCCCCTGGAGACCCTGAGAGAAAAAAAGCAGCTGGTCCCATCCTCCAGCAGTTCTCTAACTGTGGAGTTTAACAGGAGTTAATTCACATGGATAAGTCTCACATGTGTGTATAGGGTAATGTCCATCAAGAAAACAAACATGAAATTCTGCAAGTTGCATTCAACAGGAAGCTTTAATTCAGGACATGTTGTCTGGAATGAGAAAACTGTATTTTGTACAGTTTATGCTTCTAGTAAGAGTTTTCCTTATAGAGGAACCCAGGGGAAAGCTAAAATGAAAGCAATTCTAGCAGGTGTTTTTATAGGGGTGTTTACTACTAAGCTAACCAAATCTAATGTGCATTTTAGCAGCTACTGTATTAAAGTTGCTTAATCTATGAACCACATTCTGGTTTATGTTATTACTGGACAGGATTCTTCTGTTACCAAAATATTTAATGGAATTGGTAACCTCTTACATTTCCATATTGTAAAATTCATCCCGTACCTATAGTAGGAGACAATACAGGTAATTCATATTTATGTCTGTTTAACATTCCCTAAGTTGTGTGCAGTGCATCTGTTATTACATCAGGGACACAGTTCTCTGTTGTTCATTGTCCTAAAATAAGTGTTGAAATATTGTCACAAGGAATGAGATGAGTAAATTCTTTTCTATTTATGCAATGAATGATCATTTTATCTTGTGAAACCTCCAACTCATATTCTTCCATGGAAACAAAATCTTACCAAGGGCCAGAGGGTTCTACTAGGAATTTTAGTACCAAAGAAAGTTGATTTCTCCCTTTGGTTTTTTATTTTTTTTTTTTATTCTTTTGGTTTGGGTTTGTTTTTTTTTTTTTTTTTTTTTTTTGTTTTTTTTTTTTTTTTTGTTTGGTTGGTTTTTTTTGGTGGGGGCAGGGTGGTTGGCAGGGTGGTTGTGGAGTGAAGGGGTGGGAGAGGAGGAGAAGTAGGAGGGGGGCTTGATTACATCTAACTGTCGTATGTTCTCATTGCAAATAAAGGACAGGAAAAAGACTGACATTGAAGAGATAAAAGTAAAATAAATTACTTCTAGTCTGAAGCCATGATCTTATAATGCAGAGGTAGGAACATTTTCTCTTTTTAAATATGCAGAGTGAATAACTGGAGGCTAATAGTAATAATTATTAAAATAAAATTCCATTGTGTTCTAACCACTGCAGTCATTACACTCTTACAGATGAAATCCCAGACACTGAAGTCAATCATTAAATGCTTTGAATAGGGCAAAATTGTTCCCAGGGAGTAGTTTGATCTCTAGCACCACTTTCTTCTCTGATATGGTATCTGGATCAAATTATTACTTATAATGTCTAGATAATACTATGAAAACCTATGGTAATGCTATGAAAGCTTTCAAACAGCACCATATATACTTAGTAACCAGGAATGTGGCCTTGAGCATTTTTGCATGAGTGGTAGAAGGTTGATATTTTCAGACAGGCATTGATCAGACAAAATATGGGTAGTACTTGTAGGAGGCTATGGAAGAATTGTCTCCACCAGTCAAAACCTCATGGAGCAGACTGTTAGTTAAGGTTACACTGAGCTGGTTTTTTATCCTCTTTTATGAAAAATGACTCCTGCTGTCACAAGGTCAGGTCCTTTGCAGTGCCATCTACAATATATTCAGCATTCCTTGTAGTCACTGAAAGGGCTTTCTCTGCCCATTGCACCGAAGTAAAAAAAAAAAAGCCTTTTGAGTTGAAGTTTAAGCATCGCTTGGGAACGTCTATTTGAAATATTTACATTTGATTCACTCAGCTCATGAATTACAGTTCTTGTTTTTATCTTTTGCCTATAAGACCTTTCAGATGCATGACAGAGCTCCAACATTGTGGAACTGAAGATAGATGACATATAGGAAAAAACATTATAATTTTATATATACCAGAATGCAAAAGAAGATTTGACTTGGAGATGTTCTCAATCAGATCTGAAGAGCAAAGTAAATGCAGAGGATCAGCAGTATAAAGAAGTAATGAATAGCAAATTAAACATAGTTGTCATAAAGCAGGGTTTAAGCTCTTTGGGCTGAAATAGGATTGTGTGGCTTAGTAAATGAAAATGCAGAATAATATCATTAATTTATATGCCATTTTTCAAATTTCTATCACACTCCTTGCTTTACATTGCTCAGTCTGTGCTTACAAGTTTGCTCAAATTCAGCCACATTACAGACAGGCAGTAGGCAACAGTTTCATAGCATACTGCAAAACAGTGTGAAGGAGGAGGAATCGTGCCAAAGATATTGACATAAACCTCTCAAGAAAAATGATGCAGAGCAAGCAAGGAATGCAGTTTTTAATACATATGGATGCATTCACACATGGGCAGGCTCTGTGTAATCTATTTCATCTGTAGTAAGCTGGTAGGATGAAAAGCTATGATTTTACTGATTCTAGGCATCTCAGTCCTGATGCATGCAACTCTTACATCTTCCTTCTGGTGAAGCAGAGGATTTAGAGAAAACTGCTTTTAGGGCAGAGAGATTTTTAAAGGTTGGGAATATGTAACTTGGAAGGCTAAAATTCACAGATGAAACTGTTATGGCTGGATATGGGAGAATAACCTGCAGACAAAAACAAGGTTCGCAGCCTGGCATTTCAAACGTACCACAATGCTTGTCATTTTTTCAAGATGTGGAGCTATAGCCAAGTGTCAAGTTTAACTGCAGGCACAATATATTATCAGTATGGAAGTAGATGGTGAATTTTTCACTCAAGCAGTTAATAAACTGGTAAGTTGGATTTGCAGTGCATTCTCCTGTATTTGTTTTAAACTTGCAGATCCCTAAATTTCTTCACTTTTTCAATTAGAAATTATCATGACTTTTGTTCACTTCTTTTTCACTTTTACTGTGTCTCTTACCAGAGAAGAGCAAGGCAATGAAAGAAAGCATAAATGAAGAAGCATTCACTGACATTTCATGTTTTCAGTGGTTCAACTGAAATCTAAGAATATTGTCTAGCCCCTTCAAAACAAGTTCCATTCATTAAATAAGGAATTTAAAATTATTTTTTCTCAAGTCTTGTCCATTGTTCTTCCATGGTTTGCTGTGAGGTTGGCTTTAGTGCCACAAAAAAACTCCAGAAATGCCTTCATTCCTTTCCTATAGTAGATCATTAAAGACTGAAACATTGAATTGAGAATTGCTAGCTGTGTTTTTCCTCCACCTGAATTGGGAGTGATGATAGTCCATGCATTATGGAAATAACAGGCTGCCTTAATACATAGCTTGGCAATTTGTCATGGGAATGGCCATAGACCAAATTTGCCGAATATTTGTATTGGCTTGTGGTGGTGGCAGTGGGCGTTGGTATCATTTTGAGCAATCAAAGGCAGAATATCAAATTAATTTTGTCTGGTTTACTTTAATCTTGGTTGAATCAACAATGACTCAGTAGGTTCAGCATAACAGTGATTGTTGGGAGTTACTTCAGTGTGCACTTTGCCATATGAATCTGTATTCGGAGTTCAATAATCACATTTCATATGGATACTCCACAAAACTGAGATTTTATGTTGTCCTGACCTTCAGGTCTATGCAAAAGCCTTCACCTTGAGAACTGTCATTGTGTTGTAAATTACAGTGGTTTTAAGGAATTGTCACTAAGTAGACAATTCCAGAAGGTATTTTTTAAGATAATTTAAATGATCCTTTAAAAGATCATAATTTTCCCCTTTAAATGTGATATAGATATTTTAAAGACTTTACTGGGGAACCTGATGTGTGTGAAAAATGACAATTTTCCTACATTGCCAGAAAAAAACCCAAAAAACATAGACACTTGTTTTCCTTGGCATGACTAAAAGTCTCACGAGGGATGTATTGCATTTGTATTGGAGAGTGGTAGGTGCAAGATGTTATTTGGGTCACCATTCTTTGATCACTATTCTTTTTTGGGAAGAACATCTGTACTTTTTGGATGTGTCAAAGTAATACTTATTACTTAGTGATGATCAGCTTAATCACTTCATATTTTCCCCTGTTTTTGAGTGTTCATTCATGTATCATTAGAGATGAGTTATGAACAGGATAAATTGGGTCATTTAGTTATATTTCCACTTAACATATTGCCTGTTTCAAAAGAGCCTGCTGTAATAATTATATTTCACAAAGTATTCAGATATTGACAATGACAATTTAGAGTCTAATTCTGCTATAGCTGTGTTACTCTAAAGAGCAGAAGTTGGATGAAATTCAAGGTATTCTGTGCATTTTGCGGGAAATCCATTTCCAGGTTGACATAAAGAATGCATTATCTCTTGCTATAAATGCTCACGCAGTACAAGGTGACCATCAGGTGATTTTTAACCATTTGAACTTTGCCCTGTCTTTGTTGTGTTGCAGTGAATAAGATAGATTGGAAAAGTTCTTCAAAATGTTGAAGTGTTTCACACTATTTAAAAATAAGAATGTTGGAAACACCTGTTCTGATCCTTATTTTTAGAATACTCCCTAGAAATCTTGAAGATGTATATCATGAGTTCTCACACTTAAGCCGAGACAAAAGTGTTACCAAAAAAATCTCTTGTCCTGTGAACTGTCATTCACTGTAGTGGCAGAAGGTTTTAAAGAAACAAAGAATTTTTTTGTGTCTAACAGGAACAACAAATTCTTTTATTTACCCAGCTTTTCTTTCCTCTTTTCTATGATGTTCTTTTTTTATGAGTTACCTTGTCATTGTAGTTTACTGAGGTAAGCAGTCTTTGAAATTTAAGTGTAAAAAAGTAGGAGAGTAAAGCTCCTACTTCCTCAAAAATAAAAAAAAAAGAAAAAGAAAAAAAGAGAAAATATTTTCACCTCCCTTATTTGTTGCACAAGGCAAAGAAACAGGAAAAAATGCCAGTTGTGGTTCCATGTCCTTTGTTCACTCTCTTTACAGTCATCCAGAATTACTTTGAATCCCATTTAAAAAGTTTTACAGAAAGCTTCCCTGCCCTCCTTGCACATCCAGCCTTGCCATATTTAGTATCTGAAAATGTGATGGATTTGGATTTATCACTTGCTTTTTTTGCCTCCCAGGTAGTGGACACTGCATATTGGCTATGAACTGTTCCTCACTGCACTGGTATCAAATAGAACACAAGAAAAAGTCATGATTTGTTCAAAATTGTTTACCATTATTAATAATTCCTATGGGATAACATTTTTACTGGATAAATTAGTAGATGCTAGTGCTGTAGATATTAACACAGACTACTATTACCCTAACTATTTTAAGGCTTTAAAGTTGATAAGGGAACAGTTAGCAAACAATTTTGTGTTAAAAGCAAGAGAGAGTATTTCTAATAAATTATCATTTGGGTCTTTTACTTACAGATATGAAGCAGGTATTGCACAGTCTATTTGACCTGTTTTTCCTAAAATATGGAAAAGATAAAGCTGAAAAGAATAACTTCATAGTGTTCATTGCCTGAGGACTGATTTAGATTTATGCAACATGGCATGTATTTCAGAAGATTAACTTATTTTTCTTAATATCAGTATTAGCTTTTTACCTAGCCACAGTTACAGTTTCATCTCTATAAATAA
This sequence comes from Pyrgilauda ruficollis, assembly GCF_017590135.1. Lineage (NCBI taxonomy): Eukaryota > Metazoa > Chordata > Aves > Passeriformes > Passeridae > Pyrgilauda > Pyrgilauda ruficollis. The sequence goes on along the minus strand of NW_024509877.1, from coordinate 503,589 downwards.
AACCAGCTCTATTACATGTACTTCTACATTTTCCCTTATTATCCTGCAACTTCAGTTGGATACCAACCAGTTTTTCTCACATACTTTGATCTTGCAGCAGTTTATTCAGATTTTGTGTCCTTTGCTCATCATTTTCCTGTGTTGTTCATCTTTCAATGGCTCCTTCTTTATGTTTTGCTTTTTAAATAGCGTGACTCATCTGTACTTGTCACACCAGTTTACTGAGAATGACATTTTATCTTTAGAGAAAATAAGGCTTAGAGAAGTTGCGTGATGCAGAGGTCAAAGGCAGCAAGAGATTTCAGGTCATAATTTGCACACACTGCCTGCCCACTCATTCTGCTTAAGTACTATATGGTAACCTTACAAAAACAGTGCAAATCTAGGGGTGAGAGGAAGATTCAGCAAGTAAAATCCTCTAACCCAGAACTGCATGCCTCTGTGTGTGATAAAATGGTATGCTATGGAGTCATTAGGAAGAGGTGTGCCCTCCCTTAATCTTTTGTAGTTTGCAAAAGATTCAGTGGAGATACAGAATCAGGGTGGAAGGATGGAGTCAGATTAGTTTGGGATGGAAGTAGTGTCATTATGTGTAGAATTTTTAATTTAAAATTATGAACAAATAACATTAGTTGTGGCTAGTTGTAGCACAGCCAGTGTGTAGTGGCCTTTTTCTCACAAGAGTGGTAAAACACCTCAGGTAGAAGTGACCACAACCTCTGTGGTGTCATAGTGTGTGGTGATTTAAGGTACAAGCAAGGGTCCTGCAGGAAATGCCATCAGATCACCAGTCACTATCCTCATCTGGCTGATGCTGGAACTGGAGGCATTTTTCCACCTAAAAAGCAATCAACTGCTGTCTGAGTTCAAATAGTCTTAATTATTTAAGTTGTAGCAGAAAAAAAGACTGTGTGTGTCAGAATATGCTTATGTATGCTTTTTATGTGTTTCAAGGAAATTTGTTCTTCACTAAATCAGCTATGTCTTGTCATTTTACTTTAGTTCGCCATCCACCTGCAACTCCAAAATAAGTCTTTGTATAAGAAGTAATCTATGGCTGGACTGTGTAGAACTTTGGAACTACATTGGATTTTATGTTTTCATGCTTGTAATATTGGAGTGATTCCTTTTGTGTGCTAAATTTATTTACAACTTGAATCTCAAGCACAGCATTGCCCATTTGGGTATTTTGAGACAACTGCTCACTAAAAATTATGAGGTGGCTAGAGATGGGATTTATGGTCCCCATTCACTCTGTTGGCCAATACATTTTTTCATATCTGTTCAAAATTCATGTAATGTGCCATTTTATTCCATGGCAGACAGAGAAAGAGAAATACTATAATTTTAAGAGAGTGTATGAGGTATGCTACATTTTTATGAAAAAGGTTTTTTTGTGGTTTTTTATACTACATTTATTTTATGTCCCATGGTGGACCTTTTAGACTCATCAAGAGTTGCAAGTGTGAGTCCCATGGATCTTAACAAATAATATACTGCAACCAGAACTTCACAAAATCATTATTCAATGCTTTGCAGAATGCAGAAAAATGTCTCTGTTTCACTCAAAGTCTAATTATTGCATTGCAGAATTTTGAGACACTAATAAGGATATATTGACCTTTTGCAAGCCTATTGCCAGTAGGCAATTTATTACTCTATACATCCCCACCGATGATAAGATAGCTAATGGAAAGTTTTCCAGACTTGAAGTAACAACATTTGCTTCCACTATTAGCCCAATGTTTGCATTTAAAGGATCAATCAAAATATTTATTAGCACAATATCTACAAAAAAATATTCAGATTGATCCTGGATCATTGAAAAATAATGTATTTTACATCAGGCTTCAAAACAGTCCCTGGGACTTTGGTTGTGAGCTAGTTTTCCTCCTAGTTTTATTTTCAGGCCAACAATGTCCTTGTTTGGAGTTTTTTCTATATCTAGGGGTTTTTTCTACAGCTATTGCTAATGAATATTGAACTTCTTTCTCAGCAATAAAAATCTGAAATTTGTCCTTTATGTATTCCTTCTAGACATACACTGCTTTGCACAGTAGCTCTCTGCAGCTTATCTTCTGTGTCAGCTGCCCTAGCTGTGGGGTCAGCTCTCGCATGGCGTTTCAGCAACTGCACTGCCAAGACAGAGCTGGAGCCTGGGGCTGCTCTGTAAAGATGTGTGTGACTCCTCTCTGGAGACAAATGCACAAGGGTGTCATGGTATTGAAATCATGGCATTGTACTCATAGAGTTAGCATTCAATTTCTGTTTATTGATAAGAATATAGATTGCTTTGATTTTTCCCCCCCTACTAACCTTAAGCTCACCATTTCATTGAAAGAAATAGCACATGGCTACGATTAATTAAATGTTAAATCTTGAATTTCATTAGCTCTTGTTTGCATTGGCAACCTTAACCCACATAAAATTGAGAGCACAAATGAAAAAAGATCTATTTGTTGTTCAGTTCTTTCATTAGGACATGGTTACATTTGGCATTAATCTGTTTTTCTGCATTGTGTCTCATCTTGCAGCAGGTAGCAGGAACAGAAAACCTGGAGTCTAAAATTGCATTCAGCTGTTAGTAGGTCCTTTATGTATATCTTAGCCTGCAGCTAGGATTGTTTCTGAGTAAGAAGTGTTGGAACTGCACTTGCCACTAAATTACTATGGATGTTTCTCATGCATTGTAAAGGAGAATATGTAAATCTGTGCTATCTTTTGAAAGTTGTCCTGAGTCAGCATACAGTATTGCCAAACTATTTGTTGCTCCAGGCAAGGTCCTAGATATTTCCTGAGGAATATTTCCCTCCAGAGAGGGTGGGATCCAGAATATGCATGGACTTGAAGAGTACAAGATCTGCAACATTTCTTTCACTATGCTACAGTCCGCCTGTGGATGGGCTTTGAACAACTACTGACCTCCTTGCTACTTCTGAGACATAAATTCTGACTGTAACTGAAATGTGGTGACTTCTTCCCATGACTTCCCAATGACTGGGATGGAGACTGACATGGAAGTCCTCTCATACCAGTATGTGAAAGTTTTGCAGACACAAGAGAGGTGTTGTCAAATTGTCAAACGCAAAGAGCAGTGCATGCTATGTACTTACACACTACTGATAATTTTAGATGCTTAATATAACAGGTTTCTAACATTTTTGAGCTCTCCTCTACTTGTAAATATTCATTCCTTAGACAACTGAGATGGTGGGTGTCAAGAAGATGGATCCAGGCTCTGCTCAGTGGTGCTGAGCAGTAGGACAAGAGGTAACAGTGACAAACTGATGCACCTGAACCTAAGGAAGAACTTCTTTACTGTGCTGGTGACGGAGCACTGGAACAGGGTGCCCCAAGAGGGTGTGGGGTCTCCCTCATTGGAGACACTCAAGAACCATCTGGAGAAAATCCTGTGCCATGTGCTCTCTAGGATTACCCTGCTTGAGCAAAGAGATTGATGACCCACTATGGACCCTGTCCCACCTTAGCCATTCTGTGATTCCATGTTTTTTAAGACACCTCTTAATTCTAAATTAATTCTTAGGAATAAGAGCTTAGAAAAGAAGTGAAATATTAAAAATTTAGACCACAGCTTCATCATGAGCAAACAAAAAAGTCAAATATTTGGGATATGCTGTATTGCCAGACCTATAAGGAGGGTGGGAGTAGGTTTTACAAGGTTTCCCAAGATACCTGAGCACACAACATCTTGAAAGTTTAGAGAGATAATAGACCTTATATAGAATACACCTCGTATAGAATATAATTTTGTTTCCTCATATCCTACAGGCACTTGCTTAGGAGGCCATTTATTTGCTGGGCAGTACTGAGAGACATAAGGGTTCAAATTCTTTTCTTGGAAAGAAGAGCTTCTCCTGTCTGGATAATAACAGCCTTTTATTTCATTAGGGTACACCAAGTATTCTGCTATCTGTCATTTCATTTGCTGGAGTTTTCAAGATGCCATTAAAGGTAGTGCCAGTAAGAATGGGAACAAAAATAAAAACAGGGATGAGAACAAAAGAACCCCTTTGATAAAAAGTGCAAGAGGAAGTAAATCTTTATTCTCATTGTGTTACAAGTCACTGAGTCACTGGGCTTGAAATGAGATCCCTGGATTTGTACTTCACTCTCGTGGCTTGTTCAGTTGAGATGTAAAATCTTCCCCATCCTAAGTTAATTAAAGAACTGCCATTAATGCAAATTTGTTTGAAATTAGCTTTCATGCTGCATGCACAGGGAATAAAAAGTTGGCAGATTTGAGTGGCAGAAATCTGTGCATGCATCTGTGTGCCTCTTCAGGGTCCTAAGTCATCTTTGGAATCCAACACTCTTGTTGGATTGTGGAACTCAACATCATTGCTGAGTTATAGGTCTCCCATGGAGTACTTGTTTCAGTGAGGTCCTGGACTGCAAATCCATAAAAGCTGTTTCTTTTCAGAGAGGGTGTCTAATGCCAACTGCAGAAGATGCAACAGTTTGCATTAGTTTGCTACTACTTTTGTTTGTCCTCTCTGCAAGGACTTCCAAAATTAACTTGGTACATTCCTAGACTGTATGGCTGATTTTCCTGCCAGCCATTTCTCACTCCTAATTTAACTCTTTCATGCTCTGTGTAAGACCACCAAGACAGGATTTTCCTGCTGCCCCACAATTCCTAAATAGATATTAATTGACTTCATCTCCATGAGAAAGTGTGGTGACCTTACCAGCTCCAGTGTCTTCAGTCAGTTAGGGTTTCGTTTTACAAATATGTCCAGCCATTTACCAAGATGAATTTGCCTTACATTATCAATGTGAAATAATTGAATAATACAATGAGGAAAATAATGTGAGATGCAAATTATGAGCAAAAATCCTGTCAGACCTCTGTTTGAAAACCAGACCCTTTTTCATTCTCAGGCTTTAATGGAGGGAAAGAGATTAGATGTTGCCACCCAGATGAGGATACAATTGCTGCACATCTTTAAAAGCCGGACTGCTTTTTTTTCCATCTTCCGTTGTGTTGATTCCTAGGGTTCCTCTCCTGGAATATATTGTGGCCATTATTTATGTTCACTGCAGGATACAAATTGCAAGCATACAGCAAACTGTGATGACCCAGATTGTTTTTCTGTGCACGAAAACTTCCCATTCAGGATTATCTGAATGTAAATATGATGCATCATCTGATCAGAATAATGAGGACTTTGAAAATTCATTTATCTATTAAGTGTTGATAGAAAACCTACACCAGATAGAGATTTTTCATCATTTGCATTTTATAGTACTCTCTCTCGGAAAGATTATACTGCATCAAAAGATTTGCACTTAAGATGTCATTTGAGTAAAGTAATGCTGCACGAAGTCTTTGATTTAAAATCAAATTAGAAGAGGAAGCCATATTTTTTTCTCTAAAAAATGGGAAAATTAACCCTTTGTAGATAGCCTTCCAGATATCAAAGTTTTGGCCATGTTGGCAAAATACTGGGGAGAGCAGGCTTGTCATATTGAACCTAGATTACAGGCTTGTAAAAATGTTGTAGTGAAGGTTAATGGTTTGATAACTGAAAATGTTAACCTTTGCACTGCTGTTTCTGGGCTGAGCGTGCACCATCCATGCTTTCTGTTAGCACTGACAGCTCTGGTACACACCCCCTCATCACTAGAAGAGCATTACATTTTCATTTCTTCAGTATAGCCTCTTATCAATGTCAGCCCTTGAAAACACATTTTGTAACTAAGAAAAATAATAATTCTGAGATTAAATATTAACAAGCAAGCACTTTTCTGCTCTCAGAATCGGGAAGTAGGTTTCAGTGGGTGTACAGTGGCTGTAATGAAGGCAAAGTGAAGCCCTTTGTTTGACAACTTGGATGAAAGCGTCCTTCACACAGTCACACCCTCAGAAGAATAAACTTGCTTTGGACACCAGGAGCATGAAATGCCAGGAGCTGAATGAACTGTTCCGTAAAGTGGACCTGTGAGATCTGACACTGTTCTTTCTGTCTCTAGCAGACTATGGAAAAGGGATTATGACTAATTCTAACTAGTTCCCTTGTTAGCCTTCTTGCTAGGACCTGTGGGTATTCAGTGTTCTACAGAGTCTGAATTCTCTGTTGTTCTTGGAGATGGGAGCTTGATTCTCCTGGCTTTGGTGTTATCTGATTCTCTGGTATCTAGCCCAAACACCTGTGCTAGCAAAACGTACAATTAGAAAAAATTTACCATTATTTTGCATAGATAAATAGTGCATTGTTTACTAACTGACAGGGAAAGGCATAAATGAAACAGATTCAGCTCTTGCTGGTTTTGCACTGCTCATAGAGATGGAGCAATTGTTGCTGTCGTTACTCTTGATGTGCCCAGTATGGGGAAAAAGGGGATGTTGCACCAAACACCGATGCAAAATGAAAGCCAAGTTTTCTTCACTGGGACTTTTGTACCAGCTTAGTTCTTGGTCATCATACTGATAAGCAATAAAAATAAGGAAAGTAAATTAATGGATTAGAGAATATAATGCTTTAAGTATTTAATTACTTCAAAGAAAGTAGAAGATAAACTATCATGCTTTTATTTTCTTTCTTGAATCAAAAAATCAAAATATTCTCTGAGCCACTAAATTAGACAAGCAGATTTATGTTTTGTTTTTTGTGTTTTATGAGTGGCATTAATTACATAGGCATTGAACTGCTTTGGAAATTGACAGAAAAAAAGACTGAATGAAAAATGTCTTTATTCCTGCTGAAATGAGCAAAAAAGAAAATAGTTCTTATATTTTAATGTAGAAATCTTGCAATGCTATCTAACCAATAGGATGTAGTATCCCAAAGAGGATAAATATTTTAACAAAACAGAAAAGCTTTTTGTTATTATCCTTTGACTAATGTTTTTCTTTTCAATAATCTCAGTTGTTCCAGTAAATCTCAGTAGTACAATATCCAGCAGTATCTTTAACTTTCTGTTAAAACAGATGGCTATACTACTGTAGGTTTCTCTGCAATGTGGCTTAAAGGTGCTGACTAATTTTGCATCACAGTATTTGTTTCATGTTGCAAGAAAAAAAGACAAATATCTTTCTAATGTGCTCTCGTCATGTGGGCCATTGAGACTAATCAAATCATATTATAAAACCACTTGTTTTCCCTTTTTGCATTTCTCTGTACAGCAGTTGGCTATCTATGATGCTCATACATTGCATTGAAAATTTTATCTTGGAGAAATCACTGTGTTGTTTCATAGGAATATCTTTATTTTCCTCAGGAGGCTCATCTCTTGATCTAACAAAAAAAAGCACTTGTATATGCACATGGTCTGGCTTGTGTTTATAGTATTTTCTGTTGATTTCTTTCTTCACTGAATATGAGAAAATAGTATTTAGTGTCACATATATGTGAAAAAAAATTAAGTCCACATACCATGTTAAAAATTAAGAGGTTGGATGACTGAAGAAAAGAAGATGATAAGAGCTTAAGACTAATTGATGTTGTCAGTGGCTCAGTATGTTTGGCAGAGTTGGGAGAAATTTCATCAGTATGAATTTGATATGTCCTGTCAGCTTGGTTAGCTCATCTTGTAATTCTTTTTTTGCTTTCTGAGGAGTCATAATTTCATGGTGATCTGTGCCAGCAGCAAACTATACTGTGTTCAAGTAAATACATTTCCTCAAAAAGTTATCAGAAAGCAAAGTGCAACCCATTTGTCAATACTTACTCAAGTCCTTGCCAACAGGTCATGTCTTGCTCAAGCCAGGGACTTTTCCTCTTTTTGGAGGTTACCAACACAAACTGTAAGATACAGTTGGTCCAGCTGTAGCTTTTAGTGCTTAAAATAACAAATCAAATAAGGTCACAGGTGGATCAAGCTCTTCTGGATCTCTCTCCATCAGTGTAAAAGGTTACAGCATCCTGTGGGCTGTGCTATCCATCCTCCAGCCGACCAGGGCCCTGGAGCAGAAATAACAGAAGAGAGCGTGTATCAGCTTCCTGACTGCAAATCACAGCCCAGCACATCTGCTTCAACTGCCTCTGCATTCATATTCCAGGCTGTCAGCTGGAGCCTCTAAGGAACAGCCGCTTGCTACAGGAAGATTAACGTCCAGGGAAAGTGGGAAAAGAGAGAGGGTTCAACCAGTTGACAGTTGCATCTTAAATCTCTGTTGTTCCTCTCTTCTTGAGACTTTGGTAGAAGACCAAAGACTAAAATAAGCATGGTGCTGAAATTTAGTTGTATGATCGATGTCCTGTTTCCTTTTTTTTTTCCCTTCCCTATTTGTAGCTTTTTTTTTTTTACTTCTGCACAAGAAAGGCTGACTAACAGGTTTTGGGTTATCACTGCTTCTGCTTGTCTAGAAAGAAAATTCAATGCTACAACAATCTTTTGTGTTTTCTTCATATATAGCTAGAGGAGATCTTTCTTCTTTAAGGCTGCAAAATGCACTCATCAGGGATAACCAAGTTGTAATATCTATCCAGAGCAATAATTCCTACAAGCTTGAAAAGTGCATAATAAAGCAACAGACCTTTTACAATAGAAAATGTGTCCATCATGCTTTAAGAGAGGAGAATTTATATAATAATGCTGAATACAGTGACAATTTATTTTTACATTTATTTTCTCTCACTATCTGCTAGTCCAAGCATTGTGCCCAGCACATACATAGAACTGAGCAGCAGGTTTTTTACAAAACATCAGATGGTAATGATACAATATAGCTTTTCTTAAATATTTCCTTAAATCTTTATCTTACCTGTATGGTATTACTCAATAAATGCATGAGGATTTGAAGATCTTTCTGGAACTCTTATGTTAGCCTTCAGATTCACTCAACCTACTTGAGCAAAATGATAATGCAATGATGTTTTCTCCATCAAATTCACCAAGGACAGGATTTTTTTTTTCATTTTGCGAATACCAGAATGCTCATCTTTGTTCCTGGATATTGACATCATGACAGGATTTGTGAAAATATTGCTTCCAAAATGCTGCTGCCAAGCTTTGTGACTGAAAAGCTCACGGGCCATATAGTGTCCCTTGAGTAAACTCAGAATCTTCAGTGGAAAAATTAGTAGATCACTCACATGTAATTATGGAAAGGTTCCTCTAAAGATGGGATTTTTCAAGGGGTCTAAAGGAATGAAGTGGCTTGTTGATTTATCTGTATAAAATTATATTATCGATTAGTATATTCATCCCCCCCAGCTGTTAGAGAAGAGAGAAAAGCTCCCCTTTAATGCATAAATGCTCTGTAACTTAAATCACAGTTTGTTGGAACACATATGTCAGGCAGGCATGGCTGATCAAATTACTGAGCACATTGGCTCTGCATGCATTTTCCCTTTTAAAACTTACTTTTAAGCAAACAAGAACTACGGCCTCTCATTTTTTATTGCATTTGCAGGGTGAGAGTGAAAGGTGAAGGATGTAAAATAGAGCTTCACTTGCAGTTCAGCAGCCCTTGGATTTGGCAATGGATGCTTTTCACTCTGCTACTATTTTTTTTCATAGAATACAAGTCACTAATACCTTGTGTGTGCTGGATTAGTAAGGCAACCCTGCACAGCCCTGTCAAAACAATCTCTTCTATGTGATTCTCTTGTTTCAGTCTCTGTATTCTGTTTGCTCTGATGTTTCCAAGACAGAAATTATGACAATTATGGGGGAGTAGGAAAGGGTAGGTGGAAAAGTAGATAGGAGATTGCAAAAAAAAACCCTCAACAGTAATTCTGAGATGTTTAAATAGTAGGAAAATATATTTAGTCTTGAAATTATTTAAGCCACCTAGTAAAACTCCATTTAAAATGTCCCATTCCCATTTATGTTAATGGAGACTGATGTTTGGCTGATGTTCCATCTCTTAGCTGTCCTGTTCCTCTCTTCTTTTCCCCTTCTTACTCATTTCAATACTGACTGATTGTCTGAAGGTCTTGCAAGTTAGTAGGTGTGGATGAGACTAGCACTGACAAGAGCATGTCACTGGCCCTTTCATTTTTGTTTCTGAGTGCATGTGGATTAGCTGTCACTCTTTCTGGTATTTATACCACTGGCACTGATGAAGATACTGGGCTTACTGCTTGAAAGCTTTTCCATTTAGGGAAGACTATTTTAAATGCTCTAACAACAATGCTGTTTTCTGCTAATAAAATAAGCAAACGAGAGCCTTAGTAATTGCAGTAAAAACAATAATCCAAGTACAAACAATAATCTAAAGATAATTTATATTACTGTGTCCCTCCACTTCTGTGCTGCTAGGTGGGCAATTTATTTGATTCCTGTGCTAATCGACATGAGCCAGAAGGCATTTTCTATTGAGCTCTACAGTGCACATTTTTCCACCTTTGGACACCTCTGTGAAGAAGTCAGGGTGCTGGGGTCCAAGCACAGCAGCCCAATTTATACATGCAGCCTCTTGAGTGTAGCTGGTCTTGTTGCACAACTACAGCTCAATTATATGAGCTACAGAATACAGCCTGTTCTGTAAATATTTAGAAGGACTACTTGACTGCAGTATGTTAATTTTGTTTTATTTCACAGCGTTCAGTCAAAGCTGCTTAAGTTCTCTCCAACTGAATATTTTTTGCTTTCTACTGGTTGCAGCCACACATTGCATTATGACGGTACTTTTACAAGTAGGTGTTTATCCAAGCCTATATCTATGTGTAGTCATTCAGAAATTATTGGTAAATTTAAGAATAAAATTTTCTGTATTTAATTATGGGCCATGTTTCATGGCAGCTAATGAGGTTTGGTTTTGAGGGGGATATTATAGCTTGGGATTTTTCCATGGATCAGCAAAGTGAAGGAGATTCAATCACCCCACTGAAAAAAGTGGATATATCTAATTGTGTAATCACTTGTCTAAAGTGCAAAAAGCAGTCTTTTGTTTTGCTTATAACATTAAAAAACTGTTTAAGAAGAAGGAATACTGAAGGACTTACCTGGCTTATGGCAGTACATATTCAGACTTTTATTTCACAGAATCACAGCATCATTGAATTGAGGTTGAAGGGAGCATCTTGGGATTGTACTGTACACCCCTCCTGCTCAAGCAGGCTCAACTAGAGCAAACTGACAAGGACCCTGTCTAATTTGGTTTTGAAAATCTCCCCAGAATGAGACCCTGTGACCTCTCTAGACAACCAATTCCAGTGCTTTTAGCAATTCCCATTGCTAGGAATTGTTAAATAATGTAGTACAACTTATGGCTTAAGAGTGAAGATAAGTTTTAAGGGCTTTTTTTCAAACTTAAGAAATAATGACTTTGAATGCATACAAGATCATTTGATGGAAATGAAACATAAAAACTTGCAGATCTGAACATCACCTTGATCTCAAAAAACATAGATTCTAATAAAAGTACAGATCACTGTTTTCTTTGACATTTTCTACATTTCCTGTTGTTTTGAAGCTGGGGTTTTGTCAGAACCCAGGACGTCCCCCTGACGGTCCTGGATGGTCCGAGCCCCAGCCAGGGGGCTTTGAAGCCCTGGCAGGGGGATCGGAGACCCTGGCATGCAGCCAAGAACCCCTGTGGCTTTGAGTTTGACCCATGGAACAAATTACTACCTTTGTAAGAAGAATTAAAGGTCACAAAAGTTTAGATAGCATAACAGTAGTTGTCACAGGGCGAAAGGTGGAATTTTGAAGAATTTTATTATGGGGGTCTAGGGCACAAGATGGAGAAATCTGGGTGTTGTCCTGTCCTTCTTCCTTCTTCTTCCTAGCCTCCATCTTCTTGGTGATGGTGGCACTTTGGGATTGGTTTGGACTAGAGAGTCACTGTCTAACATAGGTGATAGGTATTGGGACACAACTGTAAATATTGAATATGTAGGTCATAGTATAAAACACAACACCAGCCCTGTGGGCGGGCAGTGTGCCTCAGACCGACTTGCAGGACAGACCTTGGCAGGCCAGACAGAAAATGTTTTAGATAAAAAATAATAAACAACCTTGAGAACATGAGCCAAAGACGCCTGATCTATTCTTCAACAGCTGGGTTGGGGAAAAGAGACTTTTTTAACACACCTCGGGATCATCTCAACCAGAGGGAACCCCGAGAGAGTTTTTCTCTGGCTGGTACACATAATAGCTCTAAATATTTCTTTGAAAATAAAATGTGAGATTTAGAACAAGAGAGGGGTTTTTTTATCTGTGTGAAGGTTTGGGTTTTTCCCCCTAGATTTACACTGGGTTTTCACATATCATATTTCTTTCACTATGTGAATAAACAATTCACATGATACGTACACTATAAGGAATTCTTTGATGGCAAGCAGTTTTCCATATCCTACAATTCCTACAGACATTTGGATGTTTAAGAATTTTACATGGGTTTGTAATATTTTCTGGAGTTTGTAAGTTCATAACAGTATCCATAAATATTTTTCTATTATAGATGTATAGGCTATATTATTCTTGCAGCAAATAAGAACATGTAATTTAATTTAAAATAGTTTGTTCAATAATTTTATATTATTCCTTGTGTCATATAGGAACATGTCAAAGTGGAAATTGATAACAAAAATATACATGGAATTAGAATTTTGCAAGGTATCAGGTGTCTTGTGTGCGACATGAAAAATTGAGCTTTTAGATGATCCAAGAAGATGTAGACAGATAGAGATTAAACTCAGAGGAAATTCATTGCCAGCCATTAGGCAGGCATTCTGGGATTCCAGTGCAATAGTGCACCTATGCACTAGCTTGTGGGTGTGCAAAGTAGTATTTCTCAGTGGAAGCAAGAATAAACAGAACCTGCATGCAGCTAAACAGTGGTAGTGGAAGGCTTGATCTGACATTTTGGGCAGAATGAATGTTAGAGAGAAACATCCTGGACTGTGGCCTGTGCTTGGTAGCAGAAATTCCAGTTGCAGGTTATGGCAAAAAATTGGGAATCTGTGACTAATTCTCAGAAATAGGAAGAGGGAAGATTTCTTGGACACGGAGATTGTTGTAGCGGAAAACTTGATCAAACCAAAGACAACTGTTTGTTTTTCTTCTGCTGCATTCAGAGAAACAGGACTTCTTGATCTTTTAATTTTTTCCCATTTGTTTCTATGTAAGGAGCATTACACTCACACCAAAATGCTTACTTTGGGAGATAAAGCAGTATAAAGGCCCCAGTTTCGGGTAATGTACTATTTTTGTGTCCGCTGCACATCTGTGAACATCTGTTTTGTGGTGAGATCTGAATAGCCTGTATTGAATGACTTTAGAGTTTTACTGAAGAAAATGAAACCAGTTCTTCCTTCTAGGAGTAAGCCTCTGAGGTGAGGAATGTCCATACAATAGCTAAAACCCAAGGGTTGAATTTGAAAAACTTTGGCTGAGAAACATTCCCTTATAAATCATGTCACTGATTTTAGATGCTGCTCCGTGGTTGTAAGTTAGCTAGCCTTTGGGCCAAGATGAAAACTGTGAGGACCCAATATTTATTTCTTTATGACTCTAAGTGCATTAAATATATTATTTAATCTTTCTGAATAATTATAGATTTGTGCTAAGCATTGTGCTCTACTTTGAAAGGAACACTCAGATATTAACAGAATGCATCTGAAAAAAAAAGATCTGGAGCTTTGTGGTTGTTCACTAGCAGCTCACAGCACTCCAGATTGGTCAGGAAGGCTTTTTGCATCCTTTGGACCTTGTTATGAAATGTTATGATAAGGTAAGACCTCTCTCAAATCCTGCCAGGGTAACCATTGGTAACTATTCTATTTGGACATTTAGTCTGCTTGGGAGAGCACAAGCAGATTGCTTTTTTTATTCAGAAACAGGAGCCAAACCAGAGAAATGTCCATCCACAGATGCACTGATCCAGTGGGACTGGGCTGAGGACAGTCTGAAAAGACAGTGTGCATTTCTATTCAGTAGAACTGGATGCCTGGAAAGGCAAATACATAAAATGAATAGTTCAAGAACAGTGCTTATGAGCCAGGATGACTTTTGTTGTGTTCCCCTGGGATAGATGACAATGCAAATTCAGTAGCTTCTTTCCTGTCAGACCATTGTAAAAGGGAGCCAAATCAATTTTGCTTTGTTTCATAGAAGTGCTAGGAATGCTTGATCAATATTCACTTCCTCTTTTTGTCTCTCTGTATGGCTAAGTGATTTGTACCTTTGTTCTGTTACATAGTATCTGTTACAGACTTCATTGTGCAGTGTTTATCACCTGAGAAGTTCATTATTTAGAAAAACACATTATTTGATCCACATGGGACTGTCAACAAAAGGATGTTTTTTCTTCAGAGTGAGACCTAAAGTTTCATTTTATAAAATAACCATGTCAAATTGCACAGAGATGGCCAATTTACCATTAGCAAGTTAATAGAATTTTTTGCCCTGGAATGCAAATGAGAGGCAAAGGACCATCCTTTCTCTTATAGTGCACAAAATCTGTCTCCTATATTCTTGTCTTTTCTTGGACAGTCTTTAGCCCTCAACAATGATATACCCCTGTCTACAGTCACTTTGGTTAGAAAGCAAGAACAACTAAATAATTGTTTAAAATCTCAGAGAGTTGTGAAAGCTTATCTCTAGCTACTGAAGTGTCAGGTGGCACAAAGTGGATTCCCTTGCTCCATTCAAAAGTACGGAGCAATTTAAGCTTTACAAAGCCCCCAGGGTTTAGCGAGGAAAAGCTCTTGTGACTCAAGTGTGTGCCAGCTAACAAATTCCTGCACAATTCACACAGAGCTAGGAACTTCTCCTATTGTCTTATCTTTAAAGAATTGCACACAGAGCAAACCCCTCTCTCCCTTTCTCCCAGATTCATGTGATATGTTAGTGAGACTTTTTGCATTTGGCCTCTTTGAACTTCATGAGATTTGCAAGGCATCCCCTCTAAAGGCCCCTCTGGCTGCCACCCCTTCCCATCAGTGTATCAGCTGCTTGGTGACATTGGCAAACTTGCTGAGGATGCACTCAATACTGCTTTCCCTGTTGCCAGCAGTCAAGTTGTTCATCATCAAAAGATGTTGAACAATGATGGTCCCGATGTCTGTCCCTGAGGATACCGCTCATCACTGGATTCCACTTGGACATCGAGATATTAACAGCAAGGCTTTGAGTGTGACCACACAGCCAATTCCTTATTCCTTATTCCTGAATGGCCTGTATGTCAAATCCCTGTCTTTCCAGTTTGGAAACAGGATGTCATGTGAATAGTGACATGCTTTGCGCAGTTCCAGGTACATGATGACAGTAGCTCTTTCATCATCCAGCAATACTTTATTCCCATCAGGGAAGGTCACCAACTTTGTCAGACTTGATTTGTCCTTAGAAAACCATCCAGGCTGTCACAAATCACCTTACTTTCCATGTGCCTTAGCATAGTTTTCAAGAGAATCTTTTGGAGGTATCAAATTCTGGAGTATCAAAATTTTCAGTTCCCTTTAGTAAATGGCCACAGTTTTTTTCTGTCACATGTCAAAAAAAAAAAAAAAGATAACATTGAGTTCCTGCACTTCTTGAATCTCCCTGAAAATAAAAAGATTCTCAAAGGACTTCTCTATATATTTCCATCTGTAACATATGTTTATGTTTGTATTAGTATTTACTTGACTGAAAGATACTGTAGATAAATATATTGGCAGAATCTCTTCCAGTTATTATACATTCTTCTAGCATCAATGCACCATCTATATTTTTAAATTAACAAATTAACTCCAGAGACCAGAGGAGTACCTCATAAGCGTAATTTTCCCATCTTCTTTTTTTATTTTTTCTTCCTTTCTTTGGCTTCTGTAAAATTCATTAATGAACTTTGGAGCTGATCTCCTGCCAACAATTACAAACACTTAAAGCCTAAGCAAAAGTCTTGATCCAGTTCGTCTTTTTTCAAAGTCAATTTTTCTGAAATTGGATGCTTTTGTTCAGAGAATCTTACCTGTATACTACTGTGCTTCTCAAATAAATTACTCTCTTGAGATGGAAGGGGAAGATAATATAATGAAAACTGCCTTTGAAATTTCACAATTCCCAGGATTTTGAGGGGTAGAGTTACTCATGCAGAACATTCATTTTATCATTGCTCTTCATGGTGTCTTTCAACCCGAAGTCTTCACTGGTATAGCTGCTACATAAAACTAAGAAATTTATGTGGCAGTAGCAATTCTGTGTTGAACTCCTCTGCAGCAGACTTCTTTACCAATGTGACTTGGCTATTGATGCTGTCAATATGGTAGCTTGATACATGGCATTTCTTACAAATCGTTATTTTCTAAGATTGTATTTCTGTCTAAAGTCACTATATCACTTCTTGAAGGGAGTAGTTTAGTTATGCACCAGAAGAAAGCTCTAAAAATCTTTGAAAGGCAGGTTCTTTGCTAAACCAGAATAATGCAGTGCTTTTCCATAAATCTTTAGATGCCACTTAAAACCTGCCTTTTGAAGTAGCCCAGCTGCAGTCTGTTCTCTAGCTAGTGTGACTACAGGCATTTATCCTCACAGTTTTCAGGTCTGGGTCACAGGCAACTTTATTTTCCACAAGATCAGAAGGCTAGACATTATTCTCATTGTTGTGAATCCAAGATATTTCCCACAGAAAACTATGTACTGACAAAGTCCAGAGAATTATTTCCTTTCTCCCAAGGAGAATGTTCTTCATTCAAGTAGTATGTCTTATGGACTTTCAGGTTGGATTTTTTTTTGCCTTACTGTGGGAGGTTTTCAAAGACAGAAGGATGAATTAGACCTCTCTGATCTTCACTGAGATGATGTATCCAATGAATAGTCTCTTGAGTTTCCTCTAGGTCTTTGAAAACCTTCCATGTGATTCTTTTCATTTTTTTGTGCATCCATTTCCCAGTCTCTGCTGCTTTTCAAACCTCTATAGAAACACTCATGGGAACCTGGAGGAGGTATGTGCTCTACAGTCAACTCCTAATTGCCCTACTGGGTCCATCTCATTAAATGTTATGTCTTATTATCCATCTGTATCTTGGCCTTCAAACATTAAACGTGACCTTGGGCTGTGATCTATCTACTAACTAGACAAGATCAGATTTCACTACAGCTTACACAAGAGATCTTCAAGGGGAATCTAAGGTATCCAAAAAAGGTTTTTAATGATTGGGTAGGTGACCTCAGGGAGCCACAAGATCAAAGAACATGATATGTGCTATCTCCCCATTTTGTGAAAAAAATAGCTCCATTTTATACCAGTTCTGACCATTAAATGCTTGATGCCATTTTTCCCAAGAATTGGTTACCAGAGAACATAAGCTGTACCTCTGCACATCAAAGCACTCAAACCCATGTGCAATGAACCCAATTGTCATTCTGTCCCTTCAGAACTAGGTCCCATAATTGCTATGGTTTTGGTCATCATAAATTAATAAAAATTATCTAGCGGTTTCTAGTGAAAGAAAGTTCCTCCACTGGATAAACAGTAGCCCCAGAAACCTTTGTTGACAGCAGCATCAACGATTTCTCCTTGGGTTTGGCCATATGAAATGCTCACTACATGTAATTGTTCACATGGAATACCTTCATGGTTTTCTAATGAGTATATTTTGGCTTCAGGAGATTTACAATATGTAAAATTATGATTTAAGAAAAATTCTGACTTTTTAAATCAAATACCTACTAATTAATAGTAACTCCTTCAAAGTGACATGCTAAACATGATGATGCCCCTCTACACAAGTGACAAGACTGACAGAGCTCGAAAAACATCTCCATTGTGACTCCTATTTTAGGAATTTTCATTATTTTAAACTTACGAAATATTGCCTTATTAAAAAACCATGTTGATAATCTAGGCTAACAACATAAGTGTTAAGAACAGTATTTATTGTTATATATAAATGCATTCACATATGCACACAGACATACAGACAAGCACATACTTGTATAAACACAATACCTGCCTAAATGAAAACAAAATTGAGCAATCAATTATAATAATGATAATCAATTATCAATTGAGGAGTAGACCTTGGGAGTTAGGGGAAAAAAATCACAGATGTAATGTGCCATGATTGAAGAGTAATGAAGCACAATAAAATTATTTTCTTTTCCTCTTGAGTCAACTGGCCAAAACACACTGTTAAACCACAAATATGCCACTCATTAAAAGTAATGCTCCAGAAAAAAAAAATTTCCCATGCTTCTCAGCATAGGAGGTAATAACGCCAGAGGACAAAGGAATGGTGCACTAAGTCTTACAGTAGATGATTCATTAATTACTCCTGTAGTTCTGCCACACTATAGACTCAGAGTCATACAGAAGAGAGCATGTTGAGCAGAAGAAGCTCAACTAGATTAGCTGGATTCTCCATACCTTTCCCATGGTGGTTAGGTCAGACACTTGCAGAAATTTTCAACATTTTATTACACACTGTAATCCTTGTGGATGACATAGTAAAACTGGGGGTTTTTTTCTGTGCCTCTTAGACCTTTCTTTACTTAGTTACCTTTAAAGGTAGGAACTGATTCTGTCAGAAATCATGTATTGTAGGGAACTGCAAAATGTGTTAGTGAAGGGGCGGTGGGAAAAGTCTACTTGAAAGGTGAATGAAGCATTCTCTACAGTGGATATTTTACAGTTGGCTTCTTGAACTCAGCAAAGTAGGGGATGTTCCCAAAATAGCATTTAGAGCTTAACAGATACAACTGGTCCAATTCAGAGGTGACATAAATAGGAGCAGACAGAGGGAGTAAGCAACGCTCCTGGTGTTCGTGCTAGAGTTTGCCGTGGCATCACTTGAGTAGCAAAGCGATTGGAGAACAGAGCTGAAACAGGCAGGCTGACTCGTGAGATGAGAAATACAGAGTGCAGGACTGTTTCTGGAGGATGGGAAAGAATATATGCTCAGTGTAGGCCAGAGACTGATCCTTGAAATGTTTGTGTGTTCAAGGTTGGATGGGACTTTAAGTAACATGGTCTAGTGGAAGGTGTCCCTTCCCATGATAGTGGAGTTGGAACAAGATGATCTTTAAGGTTCCTTCCAACACAAACTATTCTGTGATGAGTATCTCCACTCATCCAGGTTCTTCCAAGTTCACTTTGTATAAATAGGGATCTTAATCAGTGGCATTTTCACATGGATCAAATTTGACTCATGGGCCAAAGAAGAAGCCTGGCACAAGGATATGAAAACCTGTCTGTGTGTTACCTAGATGGAGGTGCTTATGGTGCCAGTCACTGCTCCTTTCTGGAAATACTGAAAGAGTCATCCTCTTTTATTGAAGAAGAAGGTCAGATTTTTTTTTTCTTCTGTTTTCTGGAGCTGAGATCTACAACTGATTCCAAATGAATGTATGCACAGCACTGGTCACAATCTGCACCCCTGCTAAGTTTGGAACTTAAAAATTATCTATAGGCAAAACCAAAAAACCCGGTGCATAGCATTTTTTACCATGCTTAAAAATTACATGGAGAGTGCTTTCTTTTGGTGCAGTGTTGCTTCTGACAGACAAAATTAAATCTGCCTATAGTGGATATTGCCTGTTACTGGATAGAAACATTTGTTAGGTCGAGTATGTGCTGCTTCAACAGACAATGAAAAAGATAAACAATTGATTGCAATCAGAAGCCAAAACAAAAACATTGCAATAATGTTGCATATTTGCATAGTTATCATGAATCTGGGACAATATAAAAAAAAATCCCATTTAATGCATATACAGATGAGAATTAATTTAAGAAAAGAGCCTGGGGAGACCGATACCAAACACTATCAGATTGCACAGTGTCTTCTGACTGCTCTTGTACGGAATATGAAAGTCATTCAAAGCCTGGAAAAGCCAAAAGAGGAATATTTATTTTAAACTTGATGTTGAGTGGGCAAATACTTTTGGGTAAAAATGTCTGTTTTTTCTCAGATGAAGGTCTTGGTGGAGTTTCTATATGAAATTCTGCCTCTCTAATAAAGATTAGTTTCTTTCTCCAACATAACTAGTTGGCAGTTAACAGTCCAAGGCAAAGCCTTCATAGCACTTACTCCTCTCCAGAATGCTTTGGAAATCGTAATTTCCATTTCACAGCAATTCCAATATATTTGAGTATATCAATTTCCAAAACAGAGTACAACACCAAGCAACATTTTGTCATTCTGTCCCTAAAACAAATCTGGTGGAAGAAAGAGTGCACAGAAATATTTATATAAATAAATAACTTAATCTTTTTCTATTCATGACCATCTCTGGCTTTTGTATGTATATATCATTGTATGTTGCTGTGCAATGGAAGTGCTCGATGAACTCACCACTTTCTACTTGTATTCATCAGGAGTAAAGGATATAATTCTGGAAATCTAAACCTGTCCTATCTCAGTCCTGTAGTATTTTTGTCCTACTAGTATCTATATTGAAACTCCCAATGATTTCAGTGGAAGCAGCACTGAGACCTAAATTCCCCAAAATGTTAAACTTAAATGAAACTCCAAAAACAATGCTTCACCTCCTCGTGTTCCCAGGATGGAATAATACATTGATTTCAAAGCCATAGTCTGGAGAATAAATCACAGATTAAGTGTAAGGGGTTTTGGAGACAGGAATTAGAAGTGTATCGGTGGGAAAACAGTTTAGACAAATTGCTTATATTGTCAGCCAACAACTGCTTGGTTTTTGTAATTCAGCCTTACTAATGTTGCTAACTTAGAATTAGATATTGTAAAATGACATGATGTCTGTTCTGTGGGGGGAGAGGAACGCTGATGTGAGAGCACCTCTTAATGAGGAGCAGTTGATATATATATATATATGTAGGCAGTTTTATAGTTTTGTCAAACAACATAAAAGTGTTATTCTGGATTTACTAGAAGGAAATAAAATCCAAATTGAAATGAAATTTTTAAATGGCACAAAATTCCAATGCTTTTTATGCCACCACTAAAAATCCCACACATCTTGTTAAATAGGAAGCCTTAAAGCTGCAGTAGTATATTGAAGGCAAAATCAGGGATATTATTTACTCAAGCAAAACTTTTTTTCTGAATTACTGCCATTGGAAAAAGAATAAGTAAATGAGAATAAGTAAATAAATAAGAAAATAATTATTCTCTGTATTGTTTTTGGTATAAGTTGGTTGCAGTTATTGATAGAAACACTGACTTCACCATATCCTATTAAATATGACTGTAAGGAGTTCAATTCTGACACCTTTTCTTGCCATACTTCCATCCTGAAATCTCAGTGAGGTTTTATCTTTGCAACAATTCACTTACAATTTGAGGCAGTTTCAGGACATTTATATCAAATCTTAGAAGCATAATCCTGAACATTCTCATAGGTCAAATTATGGTTATTGACTTTTGAAATACAGGTAATAAGTGTTGTTGCTTTTTTTCTGTTTTGTAATGGAATATTTATAACCTAACTCAACTTCTCCTTCTTATTTGATCCATATCATCAACTTTAATGGGAAACAACAGAAAGGATTTAACCAGTGTTCACATAATGTTGAAAAGTGGGCAATTCCACTTTATCATATTTCACATTTTTGCTTCCATGTCTGCTGGGCAGTTGTTTGCACTTAACTGTCATGGTTCACCATTGCTTGTAGCATCATATGGTCTATTTTTTTCCTTTTTTTTTGAAAGACAAATTTATCTCTCAGGGCTTGCTCTTTATCTCTCACACTTGCTCTTGCTTTCTCTAATTTTATGACAAAGGAAGGTGATGCCAGCAGTTTTTAGAACCTTTAGAACCTTTTAACCTTTTTAGAAGCAGGTCTGCTTGTTTGATATGTTGCTTCTTTCCCTGTGGAAATGGAAAAGTAAATCTACTTATATTACCTTCAAAGGAAGAAAAACCCCTATTTTCCTCTTCCTCATCCTCATAGTAGAGTGTGAGGTGCTTGGGACAAGATAAATGATGTTTTTATTAAAATTAACCATTTTCGGTAGGTTGGGTTGCATTAAAATATCTTTTTCTTCCTAAAACGCAAGTGCAGTTAACTCCCTACTCTAGAATTAAAATAATTTTAGATGTTTCTGGCATATTATCAATATACATAGAAGAGAGTTTGTTTGCCAGCTTGTGAAAAGAATCTGAAAATGAAAAAGTGGGACCTGGCAGTCTCTTTTCTGACAAAAATGAGTTCACTGACTTTGGCATGTAAATCACAAACACTGCTGAGGATCACCTCTTGTCTGGGAAGAAGTGCTCAGAATTACTTCAAAATTGAGTTACAGTGCAGTATTTAGAATAATCTATCTAAATCACATTATAGGTATTCTTCTTCCCTTGTGCAGCAAAATACATTTGGAGAGAATGAAAGAGAAGCTGCATTTAACCTAATGCTGTGATATCCCACATCCTGGGACCAAAAGCTAGCCTGTATCATCCTCTCCTTTCTGTCCCTTAATACAAAAAGGAAGGAAGTTAACAATTCCTTGGTGTTTCCCTCTGTTGTAGGAGGAGAAAGTAGGCTCAACCCATGGAAGAGGGGCAGAACTGAATTTGAAGCAAAATTGTTGGCTAAGAGAGCATGACATGATGTGATTTGAGGTGAAAGAAAGCAAGGGTTTACGCTCCAGAGCATTGAGTGATCTGTTGTAAGTATCGGTAACAAAAAAGGTATTTGTAACTGAAATATAGCAAAACTTTGTGATCTGAAAACACAGTAAGGTCAGGCAGGCAGGAAAACCTGACCAGAACAATTTACTTATATCTCAGACAGCGGTCTGAGTCTTGTCATGATTTCTGATAGCCATGGCCAGGTTAGCCTGTTGTCTTGCTCCAGCCTCAGGTTGCCCGAGAAGGGAGGTGCTGAAGGAAAAGCACAGCCAAACAACAAAGAGCTGGGATATCTGGGGAACTGCAATATTTTCTCTTCCAAGTCTGGACAAATGTTGCACTCCCAGCCAGTGTGCCACCACATTATTTCATATGGTCATTTCTTGCTGTGCAGCAAGACTGGATTAAATTGTGCTAGAGACTGCAAGGAACCAGCTCAGGAGTCAGGGAAGTAAGAGTGCTCCCACTCAGACTCTTTACTTCATATGTTCCTCTGATTTATGGATGTAGTGAGGGGATTGATCTTATCATGTTTGAAAACACAAAATCCCATAAGAAATGTCAGGATGCTGAGTTGCAAACAGGCCAGGATGAAGTAGAATTTTAGATGCTGTAGATTTCTGTATGCATGCAGGTAGGATCTGTCCTGAAAAGAGATTAGCTCCTGCAGTTACTCTGGATAAAGGAACCAACCCCATCTATGTACTAAGGCATTTAACTTACACTGATCAGAATTTTATCACTTTGATAATGTAATTTGGAATATAGAAATCTTTCAACATTCACAATATAGTGTTCCAGTTGAAATATGAAAGTAAAATAGCTAGAAATACTGCACAATAACCATGCATACATTTTCATATGCTAGCATTTCAGGTCTGATAAACTGATTGTGTATGATCTGAAAGCACCCGTTGTTTTAGAGTAATCAAGCCTGATTATAATTTTCTCTTTTTAGTTTCCTTAAAAACAACCCTAAACCCAAACAAAAATAACAAATTTTTTGTCTTCTGGGGCAACATGCAAATGAACTGCTGACTCATAAGTCCTTGTGTTAGGCACAGCTTGAGAGAAAATGATGAGAGAATGTAATATTTTATAGTTTTTGAATTTTGTGGATTCCAGTTGCTAATATGTACACAGGGTTGATGTTAGTGAAAAAGTCGGTATTTTATCCTCTAGGCCTTCCATTTAAAAAATAGCTTGTGATTAATTGCTGCATGCTTCCATTACTGCAATGTAGATGGATTTTAAAAGCCATTTGACAAAAAAAAATGCACCTTGGAGTATTTTAAATGCAGCAGCTGTAGAGCACGCAATAATTTTATTTTGTGTTTTTATATTCAGTGACTGAAAAAGCAACTTGAGTTAGGATCACAGGATAATAACATCGGTTCTGTTCTTCTATAAAGTTTGATTTTCTGTTTCTGTTTAAGAAGCTGACAACCAAATCTGAAACTCATTGATTATCTGCTTATAATAGCTCATCATCTCAATGAAATAGATCAACAAACCTTTTCCACTTTGTCAAATGTATTCCAAATAACAAAATGGGGGCAAAGGTATTTGAAATTGAATTAGAATAATGCTAATCTGGTTTATTTCTTCTGAAAAAAAGCATTATTTAAAGAATAATTTGTGTTAAATTTAGATGGATCCTAATTTCAGATTAATGAATTGTTCTTGCCATTTGTCTAAAGAGTATATATATCTATTCTATATTTATGTAGCATTTAGGATATCGTATATTTATTTATTCTATCACTGACTCGTAATTTTTTAATAAGTGAGAAGAACATCTTAAAACAGTGCATACATTCAATTAACATTATTTAATCTATTGATTCTAAGGTTTTCTGTCCTAGATTTTAAAAAAATCTTGTAAAATCCATTGCCCCACACACCAGTCTTTCATGGTCATCCACATAATTTGACATTTGCTACTTCTATGTTAAATCTCACCAGATTAACATTGTTATTCAAGTGTGTGAAGCTGGGTGGCTTTCTTTTTGTTTTTTTTTTTTTTTCTTTAAAATCCAGGTAATCTGGTGGATATTCTTTTTCCAGTTCCTTGGCCTATTCAAACATACCAGAAACCAGAAATGTATCCCTCCTATGATGAAACCAAGGCAAACCAATGAATATCTCTGCTGTAGTTCACAATTGACTGTCACAAATGAAAACAAATTCATAAATTACAGTTTGTAAATGCCTACAATAGGAAATTAATTTACTGTTTTGAAATAAAGCAAGTTTCAGAACATTTAGACAATTGCTTACAACCATCTGCAAAAAAAAAAAAATTCTGTTTCTTTTTCATTGAATATACAGAGATTTTTATATTAACAGAACTAAATCCTTTCAAGAACCAGCACTTGATGACAAGAGAATGAAATGATACTTCACAATGGATCTGATAAATGAGACATTTATATATGAACAGGCGCATTGATTGACCTCTGATTTTTTAAGAACTTTCAAAAAGCAAACCAGAAAGAAGTTTAATTCTCTGCTGTTTATTTTGGGAAGCAAGTGGTTGAGCCATGTGCTATATGTGACTCAAATCTGGGTGTTTGAATTTCTTATCAATATTTTGACAGAATGATTGTAACGCAGAGCCTTAAAATCAGTTGAAATGTTGGGCCAGGATGTCTGTGAACATAGAAACTCGTGTATCATCCTAAAATACTGCCATTTGATTTTGGTACTTATAAACACTTAGCAAAGGCTACTGATAAAATCTACACTTTTACTACTTTTTATTATTATTATTATTATTATTTTAAACAGGAAAATGTGCAACCTCCCTTCTAACAA
Organism: Pyrgilauda ruficollis; assembly: GCF_017590135.1. NCBI lineage: Eukaryota > Metazoa > Chordata > Aves > Passeriformes > Passeridae > Pyrgilauda > Pyrgilauda ruficollis. Next base: position 478,326 of record NW_024509877.1, on the reverse strand, counting down.
TAAGATGTAAATTGTGGATTTTAAGAAACAAATCCTGCTGCACAGCAGGTTTAGACAGGCTGCTACAGTTGGGGCCTTAAGGCATTCTGTGGCTTCCCTGTGGTAAGCCATGGTTCTCATTTGTAAAGCCAGGAGAATTCCCACTGTTGCTGTAATCATATGCATGATTCTTCTTCCATCTCAGTGCTTTGAGCATCAGTTAAAAAAAGAAAAATAGGGCAAATGGTGGTTGTCATGTAGTCAGCTATCCAAGAGCTTAGAAACGTCATATATTTTGTGGGATTTAATTTTGTCCTCATGAAAAGAATTAAGCTTTTTAGTGGAAATCTTAAAAAAAATACAAGTAAAAGAAAGGAAAGAGAAAAACGCAAAACAGAAAAAAAAAAACACAGAGAAAAAACCAAACAACACCAAAACATGGCCTGATTCAGACATGGCAGTGAAGACAATAGAATTTTTTTTTATGTAAAACAAGAATAATTTTTCCCATTTACTTCTGTTTTCCTTATATGTATAATCCTTTCAGAAAAGGCCTGTGTCCATCCCATGAACCTTGTTGTATAATCTCCATGTTCTGTCACTTCTGCACTTGGTGACATCCTGTCCAGTGTTTGATTCTGCAGCTTTCCTATTAACAGCCCTTGATGGAGTAGTTTTAGCATGTCTTTTTGATTCCCTTTATTCTTTTGATACTCAGAAAATATAAATCAGTGTGTTTCACAGGTCAGTTATGTTTTGTGGGTAAAAGTACTTTGGTGTCTTTCAAGCCTTCCCTTTGAAAATTTCATTTTATATTTCCCTTCCTTTCTGTACTGTGAAAAAGGCTGAGTATCTGTTCCCTACTTATCTTCTCTGGGTCTTTCATGATCCTGTAAACCTCAGTCTCCCTTCTTTCTGTCCTCTGTCTTTTCATTGTTAAAAAGTGCTGGTCTGCTGCTTCTTGCCCACTATGGAAGCAGCTTCAGAAATTTCCTTGCTCCTGCTCCCCTCCCATCTAGAAGCAGGGAAAATTCTAGATTGGAAGAAGCCTCGGGAGGTCATCTGAGCCCACCTATAGCTGATAGCAGGGGTTTGGATTAAGTTATCCATTGGCCCAACAAGACAAGTCTTGAATTACTTCCAGTAAGGGAGATTCCACAACTTCTCTAGACAACCTGTTCCAGTGTATGGTTGTTCTCACAGTGAAGAACGTTTTCCTGTAGTCTGATGAAATTGCCTTTTGAAGCAAGTGATGCTCATTGCTTCTTTTCCTCTTGCTGTGTCCTTGTGAAAAGAGTATCTCCAGCTTCTCTATCACCCCTTTCTAGATACTGAGAGAATGTGATTAGACTCCTTCCTCCCTTCCAGCTGAGTAAGCTGAATTCCTTTCAATGGGCATCAGCTTGGTGGCCCTTCACTGAACCATCTCCAGTTCTTTAATGTCTCTTTTGAAGTGTCTCTTTTGAACTGGACACAATATTCCAAGTGTGGCCTAACAAATACCAAACAAAGCAGTGACTAACTCTCCTGCTGGGTTTACTTTGGCTGCTGCAGTCAAGGCCCCGGGTTGGTTTCACTGCTGCAAGGAGGCACAGCTCAGCCAGTCAGTCCTTGGACTGCTAGTCAGGATTATTCCATCACAGATGCAGGATCCTATAAATATCTTTGGTGAATATCATGCAATTCCAGTTGGCCCAGTGTTCCAACCTGTTGTGTAGAATATATACCTTGTTGTGTCTTACCCTATTTTTTTTTCACAGAATGTGGAGCAGAGCTTTGTGAATCAGTGGAGGCATGGAGCCATGCTATTTGTTTACATTGGCATAGTAACAGCAACAAATAATAACAGCAATAATATTAATATAAATATGAATAATATTACAATATTATTTTGCTATTATTTTATAATTTGTCATAATATCATATTTTTATTATTAGTTTATTATTTCTTTATTATTTGTGGATAAAATCTGTTTTATGTTTTGTTTTCTGTTCCTTTACAGGTTATCAATACTGATATATTTGCATTGACCAACACTAAAACTGACTAGATGTTTTCACTAAAATGTCCGTGCTGATTTTGAGATCTGTTTCATCAACAGCAATAGCTAGTTCAAACCTAGCAGGGTATTTGAAGAGTAAAAAGAGCATTTTCTTCTCTGTGCTTATTAACTTGAATTTATTGACTCTGAGGATCATCTATTATTTTATTGCCTAGTTTTTCACCTTCAAAAAAAGAAAACTGAGATATGATGTGTTTGAATATGAAATGGTACCGTTAAAGAAAACCAAGTGTTCAGTGTTTCTGATAACACAAGAAACAGAAGTCATCAAAAGAAGTTCCAGAATTTTTAGAACATACAGAAATACTCTAATTTCTACACTATTTTAGCTGCTGAAAGTATGTATGGTTTCAATGCTTATTTCAAAAATATGTTTTAAAGTGATGTCTCAAGACTGAATAAGGATACAAAAGTCCAGGCTCAGAAATTCCCAAACACAATGGTTACAAAATTTCTTTATTTGACTGATTCTTAATTGTTTTATCACCACGAATATATGTTATTACCTATTATCAAAGACAGAGTACTGAACTATATGTTGTGACCAAATACAGCCATTTCACATTACATTTCTGAAGAAAACCTTCATCAACTGCCCAGTCCATCTCAGATTGAAGTGTCCTGAATAAATCTGTCATGTATACTTCCTTCTTTTTCTAAAGGTGGCCAGAGGAAAAAAATGTTTTTCTTAACTGTAAAACCTAGCCCTAGAACCCTGATGAATAGAATATAATCTGTTTTAGAGGAATTCATTTAGAGAAAGTTCATTGCAAATAGCTAAAGGAATGTGCAAAGAAATGTGTTGGAAAGATTCATGAACAGCTGCTCCTGTAAAAGTGCTTGTAAGTGTAGTAGTGATCAGGCTGTGTCTAAGGAGCAAGCTTTTCCCAACTCGCTGAATTTTGAGATAAATACTAGATATTAACATAATTTTGAAAATAAACCCTTGGTAGAGTACACAGACTGTATTTCTGAGAAGTATATGGCTACTGCAAATAGTAATGACTAGTAATGACTAGTAATGACATGACTTTATGTTTCATTTTAGAGAGATTTCACCTAGGAGATTTGCACCTTGTGTCTCCACTTTTTGTTTCTGCACAGCACAACTCCATTTTTAACATTCCCTTGTCTTCTCACAGAGTTCTTCTTATTTGCTAGATATTTGTTACTTATCCTTTGCTATGCTTTCCTCTAAGAAGGGCTTCAATTCTAAAATGTTTGTTGCTGTAATTTCTGACAAGGTGTCATATTTTCTTCTTTCACTAGCAAATAATTGGAAGTACACTCTTGGTTGGTTGTGGCAAATAATTCTGGAATGTAGAATGAAGAGTTCCTCTGGTTTTGGGTTTGCTTGCTTTTCTGCTTCTAGGGGAGAGTGTGGACGTGAGATCAGGAACTTTAAACTTCTACTGCCACTGAAGGAAGAGATCCTGCCCTCCTTCCACTCAATTGCTTTACTTCTTAGCCTGTATTTTCTCTGGTGTTACCACAAGTGTTTCTGGAAGGAATCAGTATGGGTTACACCCACAAAGGCAGCAATGTTAGTTGAGAGATCCAGGGCTACATTTGGTAGCAGCATCTGTTCATGCCAGCTTAAAGTGTTGACACTTTAGCTTAAACAGGCTTTATTTGCTAATATTTGCAACATCAATGAACAGCTTTTACACTTCCAAATGGCTGTATAAATGGGTAATCACACATATCTACATCACAGCTAATTCCTTGAAGGGACTGACTACACAAGTTATTTTTTTTTCTTTTGCCTTTGATAGAGAAATTAAAAATTTAAAAAAAAATTTAAAAAGTGGTTTTAACAGTAGACCCTGCAAGACTCCAAAAAGTAGCATGTAATAGCTTAATTTATTACTTTTCCCCATTAAATTGCTTGACTGTTCCCCATTGAGCTACATGGTAGTGTAGAAGTCAACTTCTCACTAAATAAAATGGTATCAGTAAGTCCTTGTTAACTGGAGAGATGGCCTGTAACTGCACATTTTAGTTAATTTTAGCAACTATTCAGACAAATTCTCACCTCCTCCCCTTCACAGATATGTTCTAATTCCCTAGGAAGAAAGCGTAAAAAAGCCTGAAAATGATGTTTCCAATTAGTGTGGCTTTCTCATATTTAAATACTGTGTGGCTCTGCCAGATAATTGAATAAAATGTGATACATTCTTTTGATCTTTGTTGAGATGATGCAGGCTGTTAAATATTGTTTCGTTATACTGTTCATGTTGACATAGATTGTATTGTACCACTTATAGCTTCTTTGGCACAGCTCTGGAATCAAGTGTTCAGCAGTGATTAATGGCCAAGGATACACAGACCTACTGTTGAGTCTAAGAGCTCTCTAATCTTTGCTCCTGTTCCTTCCCTCAATTCCAGCATTAGCTAATGTGGCTTCTGTGATCACAGCAGTTCTGGTGACTTGTCATACAGCTTGTACTGCCAGCATTGTGTAGTGGTAGCATAGAGCTAATGATCATTAAATTCTCAGTTTTCCTAATTCTTGCTTATTTTTGCATCTTTGATGCCCTTTCTCACTCTTGCAATTTTTTGTTTACTGTTTGATAGAGAAAAGGCTTTTAAACATGTGCTAGAGCCTTTTTTTAGTCCTTGCACACTGTAGAATAATTTAATATCCTTTGATATGTTATGCCAATTAAGTGATATGTGTGTTAACATAAATATTTAATTGTTAAAAGAGAGATCACTTTGGCCTAAAGCTTTAATTGAATTAGATGCTTTTCAGATGATTGTCAAGATTAAACAGTCCATTATGAACATTTGCCACTGCAGGAGATTTCTGCTTATTGAAAGACAAAAGGGTAATTTCATCTAGTATTGCTGTAAACTGTACGGGTCCTTCATACTGATAAGGGAATTCTCCCTCTTTTAACCTTGATATGTACTGTAGTAATGAATTTATGAATCTTTAAATTCAGTCACGTCATTAAAGTGGGGATATGATATTAGCACTGCCAAGTAAATTAAAAGGATGAAAATTTATCTACATAACAGCTAAAGAGATCAGAGTCAATACCAATTTGTCAATAATTACCATTGCTTTAAAAAGCAAAACTAACATGATAAAAGGAGGCAGCTATGGATCTTTATTGCATACTAACTGGAGTTTGATTAATTCCAATGACAAACTTCAAATGGCAAACTGGAGTTTTAGGGAAACTAATTTTCCTTGACACTGGGCTGCTGAGGCACCTAAACTGTCACTCCCACAAAATATGCTTGTGTTAGTATGGAATCCAGCTGTTTCATTATCAGCCCAAAATATTTCTGGTTTGGGGCAAAATGTTCCTGTATTGCAGTTTTGCCTAATTATGTGAACATCTTCCACAGATCTGAATCCTGTGTTTTTGATATGCTGTGGACTGTAGTCATGCATATATCTCACACTGAAAACACGTCACAGCAGTTTCCTTCAAAATATAGTACAGCTATGCATAATGCATGATAAGACTAGAGAGACGTGCAATGTGAATCAAAGTTTTAATGTCCTAGTTTTCCAGATATTATTATCTATTCACTGTGTTTTTAAAGTAGCTCTGATTAAGAATCATGTCAGCTGTGACAAGCCATAAAGCCAAGCACGACATTCAGAGAAAACTTAAAAAAAACTCTCTGAACAAGTTTTAATATTAAACTCATTATTGGGAAACCTTGTTCTTATTTTGCCAGGGGTGGAGGACTGCATCAATAGAACCCAAGTTGCTGGCAACGTTTTGTCACCAAGGGTCATAGAGCAAAGACATTCAAAGCACAATACCCTTCCTCTCTGTGTCTGACACACCTCTCCTTACGCAAATGGTTGGTCTGTATTTGCCCTTTTGTGTTTGTTGACCAGGTCTTTAAAAAAGCAGATGCAAAATTTCAACCATCCTTTCTGTCTTGGGACATGCTCTAAAGTAACTGAGTACCTGGCTTGACTTGAATTCATATCTGCCCCCTTGGTCTGCCAAGCATCCAAATGTGAAAAAAACTGTTTGAATGTAAAATGTACAGCTCAGCTTCTCATCTGAGTGCAATCCTGGGATTGTTGGGGACTGCACATTCTCAGGCCAGCTGTTTTTTCACTTACACAATATCAGTCTATCAGAAATTTTATGCTAAATGCAGTTCTTACATAGGCTTCACGCTTATGGGCAGTCCAGCCACACCCTGAGTTTCTTATTGTCTGTGGTAAACAGCATGAAATAGTCAACAGTTTGATTGATGCTAAGGTTATGTCTATACAAGTGAGGGAAGTCATATCTAGAGTAAAATGGAAGTGAAAATCAAACACCTTGCTACTTCTGCAGGACTACTGGGAAGCGTTCTCTCATTAATGTGAGAAGTTCTCATTTTGGTGTAGGGTAAGTGCTTGCTTAAGCAGGCAGGAGGGTTTTCTCTTGTTCCTTGTTATGTGTCAAGATAGTGAAGGAGGTGCTTTTAGGGTCCCAGCTATGTAACAAGTCTCAAATGAATTATTTTAAGTACTTGGGTAATTCTATTGTCATTATGTTTTGTTTAATAAAAACCATTTACCGAGAAGTGTATTATTGCATGTATTTACTAAGTCATAAGCAAAATTAATTTGATGATTTCTGTGTATTTATAGTTTATGGTAGCTGGAAAAAAAAATAGTAGCATAAAACTGCTTTCTATACTTGGAATGGTTGAGAACTGATTCTGTTTTATTTAAGAATTTTAAGCATCATTAAAGCAGTAGGCTAGAGAGGGTGCTGTTTGCTTGAGTGCTTTACTAGCCACTGGAAGGGAGGTGATAAATTTGTATTGAAATATCATTTGAAAACCTAATATACAGAATGAGTTCTTACTGGGTTATGGATGTTCATTGATCTCTTTTCTACCTATATTTCTTTGCTCTGCTGGAGACAGTAAAAGGAGAAAAGGACTGGTGGGAGTGTAGGAACATGAGGGTCAGTATGAGGAGCAGGTTGAGAAAGTAGGAAGAAATCAGACCAGTGAGGGGAAATGCAAATATTTATTCACAAATATGTTGGTACAGATAGGAGAGCAAGTGCTGGAGGACACTGCAGTAAGAGGTGCCTACAAAATTGTCTTGGTTTGAAAAGACAGGTGTCTGTTAAGGAAGGCATGAGCCTCCCCTGAACTGGAAACTGTAAACCCCCTCCCTCCGAATTGTTATAAATTTGAAATTAAGAAGGGTCCTCAGGCAAAGATATGGGAGCAGGAATAACAGCTCTTTATTACGGAAGAAAATTAAAAAATAAAATAAACAGTGCACTAATACAAAACAACACTGACAAAGTCAGAATACAACCTGACACCCTGTAGTTCAGGGTGTTGGTAGGTTGGTAGGTAGGTAGCCACAATTGGGATTGTGTCTGTAGTCCTCCTGGAGTGTCAGGTGTGGTTCTGCTGGAGCAGGGATCCTGTAGAAGGGTGTAGTCTTCCTCTGAAGATCCAGTGGAAAAAGCAGCTGTTCCTCTGTGAATTCAGTGGAAAGGCTGTTCTGGTGTCCCAAAATCTCAGATTATATCCCGTTAGGAATGCTTGGCTCCTCCCTCTGGGCGGAGCATCTCACAATGGGATGACATAAATTTTATCAGTCACACAGTGACATTCAATAGCCCATTAACAGCAGATGTCTCCCCAGAGGGAGGAGTGGTTTGTGGAAGAGATAAAAAAAACCTGCCCAGTTAACAGAAGATAACTGCCACACCTCTAACAGATGGCAAATAGAATGCACATTGCCTTGCAATCTGGGACAAAAATAAAGGAGCATACTCATGCAGTGAGGAGGCATTAAGAAAAACAGGCAATTCTTTATGCCTTTTTTCTCATTGGTAAAGGTGGGCTTTGCAGCCATGTCTCTGTCCTTGTCAAGTGGTGTGACTGGACCTGAGGAAGAACTGACAAGAGCAAGAGGGCCAAGGAAAACCTTTCCAGCTTCCCTTCCTAATGCTGCCCTTGTCCATGCCTGCCCTTACCAATGGGAGTAAAGCTGAAGGGCAAGGCATGCCCATTCATTAGAGGGGATGAACCTTACGTATCAGCAGCAGCATTGTAAGGCTGGTTTCATCAGAAAAATTGCACACTGGCAACTGAGCTGGGCAAGACCAGCCTACAGTAGTCATTGAATCTAAGTACAGAGAAGATCACATGTGACAGCCTGTAGAGAAGATTCCCCCAGGCCACTAAAAATGCCATTAACTTGGACATCTCCTTTACAGATGATCTCTGCTGTTAGTGGAGAAACCAATCTTCAAAGACCATGCCTGCCCATAGCATGTGAAAGGCTGCATGGACCTGCAGTAGGATTGCTTTTGATGCCTTCTACCAATGAAGGGGGAGGCACAGTGCACAGTCTAAGTGTGCCACTTTTGCTTTCCCTCTGCACTCCTCTCCAGGATGCTGACACTCAGCAAAGCACCCTAAGGGTTACAGGTGTGGATTCAGTGAGCTGTCATTACTGGCTCCAAACTGAGTGAAAATGCTCCTACCCAGGGAATACTCTGCAAAGGAATGGCTCATGCCCTTCTTTGCCCTTCTTTCTTACACCATATTGTCCTGGGGCTGTAGAGAACATCACGAGCACACATACACTGCTTTTAGCTCAATGCAGAATCTAATGCTAACTGTATTGCACTGTATAATCATGAAATGCGGGGAAAACATAGTGTTTCTTGTGTGCAAAATTCAAGTTAGAACTTCAGCCAGCTGAAGCAAGTGACTTCTTTTAGAATGAGCTTGTGATCCTAAAGCAATCTTACATAACTACATAGAGAATTGGAGTAACCCAAGTAAAGCAAGAAACACAACTCTGAAGAGAGATGATATTTGGTGTTTACAACCATTATTCCTGCAATGTAGTTTGGTTCCACAAAGAAGGGGCTTTGTGAAAACAGTTTTTGCAAATAACTGTAAAATTCTTATTTGTTGGCATATTTGGAAGTCAGTTGAAAATTCAGCCTTAAGCAAATTTCTTCATAGCTGTGTAATAAAAAATGTCTGATAGCCTATAGACGTGCAATAAAGACACTCAGGCAGAACACTGACCTGCACTGACAGCATTTGTGTTTTTTCTAGTTACTTCTCTGCTTGCCCTGTGATTTAGTATTATGTGGGTGAGATATTTGTACTAGTACACAGGAAACCCTTGAACATGGAAAATAGTACTTACTAAAATAGATAGCATTCCCAAGGGGGAAACAGCAAAATTACATGAGATTCATAGAAAAAGGAATAACTGAAATTGCCCAATTATTTAAACTGAGGTATTTTTCTATCAATATAATATCTTGCTGAGCTTGTGGAGCATAATTTAGAGTAGGCATTTTGCCTGCAGATCACAAGATAAATATTTTATATGATCTCCCACACTATTAGAATAATAGAGGTAGTGTTATTTAATCCACTCCTGGCAAAACAGATGCTTGCCAGAATGCATAAAGCACTCAAGGCCCTGGTTTTGTTATCACTGAAACTGATTGGTAGAATGATTTATCTAAAGTTTGATTCCTCATTGTGGAAGTGGATTTGATTTTGCTTGTGAGACAGAATTTAATGTTGTGTTGAAGCCTCATTAAAAAAAAAAAAAAAGTGCTTTTGATGGAAATGTTAACAGTACGAGGATGAAAATAGCTCCTTAAATATAAGCAGGTAAAGCAAGACCCATGTCTGGGTTGGGAGGAAGGCTGAGAGAGACTGCATTTCTGCAAATTGTTTGATTTAGACTTAATAGAAATTGTGACCACAAAAAGTGAATTTGAATACACCTCTTAAAAAGGAGTTGCAAGCAAAGAAACTACAAGCCACAGCAGAGAGCATGCAAGTGCTGCTATATGTTCATAGAGGTCTCAAAAAGTGTCTTGCAAGTCAGCAGGGGTGCAGAAGTTCAAAGTGCAGTAAAGCTTTTCGTAAAAACAACCTTTTCCTTAACAGCAGTGTAATTTAATGCCTCTCTTGACGGTCATTGTTTGTATCATTTTTTACTTGCAACAAGTGTTTCAGTTTTGGTATCTGATATGCCCTGACTACAGTCCTTGGCCCTGAGGTGGGTATTTGAGTGTTGCAGGATTTAGGATAGGTTGTCCAAATACTTCTCTATCTTCCTTTTTTACAGAGTGGATGGGAGATGAGTATTGGTTGCTAATCACCACAATTTTGCACACTTGAGCAGGCTTTAGTAACCAGAATGCTAAAATCCCATGGAAAACATTTAAAGCTATGTCCTTTCCCCAAGGTGATTGTGCCTAAAGCTGATATGCATAGGGAATGATGAAAAGATGACCATTGTTTTATGCATTTGTATGTGATATACTGTGTTATTTAGCAGTTCTTCTGTCTGCTTATGCTTTGTTTTTCATGCTTACTGTAGCTTTTATTGATGCGTTTGATAACATGGCATAAGCTGCAAGGCAGAAATATTTACTCTGTTGGAGTTTTTTTCAACTTTTCAATGTAGATTAAAAAACTTCAGCAGCCCCTGGATGGATAGGCTTAAGCTGAAAATTTACATGTGAGTAACAAATATTATAGTGCAAATGAGCCAGACGGAGAAAAGGAAATTCATAATAAGGGACTGCTCTGGCAGTATTAATCTGCCTCATGTGGATTGTGTGATGAATCATCCCATGTCACCACAAGGACTGCTGCTGCTGCTGAGCTCTGCCAGCAAGTGGGACAATAAAAAGTGCATGGGAGAGGGGAGGACAGGACACACACAAAGGAAGAGGAAAGGGACAAAAAAAGAACAGCTATTTAAAACTGGACATGTCAAGCCTGGCCAATAGTTCATGTTATATATAATTCAGGCAATTCATTGGGTAAATCATTTCATATGCTCCATGAAATGCAATTTGCTTCCATGGCCAAGCATGATAAAGGTTTCACAGAATTGCAGTTGGCAAAGAGCTCTTCTAGGATGGTTAATTCAGGGCCTGTGAGATTGCTGAGGCATCTTGTCAGAACATTAAATAATCACACAATGTCATGAGGGAATTTCTAATTAAGGGTCCAATTTCTCAAGGGTCTGAGTACCTGTTACAGTGTGCCGAGAACCCTTAATTCCCACTGACAAGAGCGGCAGCTTAGGGTGTTCCCAGCAGGCATTTAATAGGATTGTGCCCTTACTTCATTTGGCTGGGATAAGTCCAGGCCAGTCAGGTGAAGCAACAGTAATGAAACAAGACAAGATAATGACACATAGGGTTACATTCCAGCAGGAATATTATTACTTGCAGATGACGAAACATACTCAGGTGTGAAGTCCTTGTGAAATACAGGAAAAGATATAAGGATGCATTCTTAGGGGTTAAATTTGTGCCTTTGAGAAAGATCTGCCTGTATTCATCTCATGCAAAAAGAGCTGTAAAAGGCAACATGAACCCTTTATCACCCCAGACCATTATCTTGTATGAACAAGTGACAGAATTCCCATTCATTATTTTGTTTCCAAGAACTTTAGTGATTTAAACCCCATAAGGATTGTCTGCCTTACAAAGGCAGCTTTTCATCCAGTGCTGGGTAGGGGAAATGTGGGTGCTGAATTTCCCTGAGCGGCATTCTTGGTGTGACCCAAGAGACAGAACAAAATTTGAGGTGGACAGATGAAGCTTTACCAGTAAGACTTTTCCCTCCTTCTTGTATACCCGCAGTTATATAAAGGAGAAGAATGTTAGATGCAGCAGAAGAGAGTAAACATTGAATTTTGGCTTATTCTCAGAGATGAAGGTAGAAATAGTATTCTTTTGTTCGTCCTGAAGAAGTGTTACAAAAAGGACTAAATGAGTAGGGAGCATGGCATTGTGTTAATCACTTTGTCGAGAGTGAAAAGTTAAAACTAATCTTTGTGTTGTCAGGCTCTTAAGTGAGGAATGATGCATTAGACAACCTGATTTTATTTGATTTGTTGGGAAACCAGAGCTGCAGTGCTGTTTCTTGAACAGAATTACAGGCTTCATTTAAAGAGAGAGGCAAAGTGCACACATCACTCTGGAGTAGATCAGCATAAGCATTTTCTATATCATGAGTAATGTTTACTGGAAGAAATCAAATTACTGTTACACAGACCATCTGTTTTCTTTGCATGCAATCATGTAAGTGTTTTAGGACAAGCCATCCTTTTTAATCAGTTGTAAATCTCTTATGGCAAGGCACTGTTTTCTGTAATAAAATCTATTTTTATGATAAATGTAAGAGTTTTAAATACTGGTTTCTCCTGCATAAATATAGTGTATATATTGTTCATAACATAAAAAGTAGGGGCGTACAGCATTAGTTATCTGTCAAGAACTTAATTTTAGGGCTTTTTGCATGGCAATTTTCAGATATTTGTTGGATCTGCAACTCATTGGTGTTCAACTATTATAGCAAATAACATAATGAGTAATTCTGTCCATTTATAGCCCAAGAAGTTGATTCCTATCTACATTTAGTAAATGGAGTATAATAGGGTCTCTATTTTGTAGCATGACTCTATGATAAAAGTGATTACTGTGGAAGATGACTGTCTATTGTCTAAATTCTTATCCCTGGAAACACTGAAGAAAAGCAAGGCATGGCTTATTAAAAAATGAGCCTGTGGAATGACATAATGACATTAAGGAGACCAGAATTTATGGTCCAAGAAGGAGTCAACAATAGAGTGTGATATTTACTTCATGTTTAAGGGTAGCTCATTCACAGATGTAATTGTCCCATTCATTTTAGAGGGTGCTGAATTGAGCCTACTATTTTTTTTTTATCACTGTCAGCTGACAATTTCCCTGATTCATGTATTGTCTTTGGGTGCTCTTGAATTCAGAGGAAGCTGAAGGTCTGCCTCTTTAGCAAAGTCTCCTCTGATTTCAAAAGCAGCTGTGTGATTGCTTTGCCAGAATTTGCTCTGTATTGCGTAAAATGACCCTGAAATAAGAGAAAGAAACAAGAACTGTAAGTAACAAAATTGGAAATTCCCTGAGCAGGTTGGCTGTCCTTCTCAAAGAGGTTGGCAAGGCTGAATTTCATTTGTTCAGACACTTTCAAATCAATGCTATTTTGTCTGAATAATTAAGCTGCTTACTCAGGCTTGAAAAGTGTATGGTGCTAAATTCTTGCGCTTTTTTGGGTAAACATGAAGAGGCGAAGAGGGAGAAGCAGATGGACCATGCACCTGGAAAAATTGTAGTGCTTACAGTCTGGTACCATCCCATGGTAGTGGAAGTTTTCTGCTCAGGGAAATGTCAGATGAAATGAAGGTCCCCTACAAGTCCTATTGTGAAGGCTGCACTCAAAATCTCCACGTCCTGTGTATTGCCACTTACTTTCAGTGAAAGGAAAAATGCAGAACAAGGTGAATGGCTTACAAAATCATATAGGTGATAGAGAGTAAAAGATAAAATAAAACTAATTAGTAGCAGTCTAATAATTTTACTTGTTTGCAATTTTTGTTGTTCAAATTCAGTATTCTTTCTTTAGGAAAATTATTAAAGATGAGATAAATTTTTACTTTTTACTCCCTCTGGCTTTTCTTCTTATGTTCACCCTTCTTTTATTCACAGGGAAGAAAACTGCAGGCAAATTAAATTATGTCATTGAATCACAGCAATTTTTTTGTTAGAATAGACTTCTGGAGGGCTCTGGAGGGTATCAACAATGTCGTAGTCTAAGCAAGAAAAAATTAGGTAACATCACTCACAGCCTTGTTTTGCTGAATTTGGAGTACCTACAAGGCTGGAGATTTGCCAGCTTCTCCCAAAAACCTATTTCTCAGACTTCCTTTTGTTCCCCTACAAGCTGGTCTGGTTGTCTTTCATGTTGCTCACCAGTTTGAAATCCAGCTGAGGTCTGGCTTCCCCAGTTTCATCCAAGCAGTCCAGAACAAGGAAGTTCTGCATTGCTCCCAAGTACCCTCCCAACCTCTCCATCCTGTGCTGTCCATCTGCTGTGCCTGCATGACTTCCCACATGGCAGCCTGGGAGGTCTCAGTGCACTGGGGGAGCTGTTTTCAGCAAGCAGCTTCCTCTTCTGGGCCCCTTTTGCTGTCTTGGGTTTCAGGAGACACATTTCAGATGGAGCTGTCAAAAAAGTTGATGCAAGTATTTGTTTTATATTTTTCATGTCATTCTTCCTATTCCCATCTTCATACTCCCAAATCTTTTTCAGCAAGAAATATAGAGTTAGATGAAAGATATAAAATCTATTTCCACAAAGGATTTTTTTAGCATGATTTTTCATTTGCATGTAAGTAAAATTACTACAGTATTTTGATTTTTTTTAAAAAAATCTTCTGATTTTTGTTGGGGTTTTTTTTGCCCAGAACTTTGGAACAGTTACCACATGAGTTCTTTAGTAGCTTCAGTGGAATAGACACTGTATTTTCCAGCCCTATGGTCTGTTTTTATCCAAGAAAGATATTTTGATGTATTTACAATTGTCAAAGAAGACACTGTCAAAGAAGACACTGGCTCTAAGAACAGTAAATGTTAACACTACTGCTTGCAAATTATCACATTTTTATTATCAAGAAACAATTCAGCAAAATTACTTAATTTGCTTAGTGGTAAAGATTGTGGTAAACTATGAATTACTGTTGTCATAGCTACACTGTATTTTGATACAGTACATTTGTTCATTGAAATGATAATAAAATAATTTGCTCTGTAGCAACTATGATGCATATCTTAAATTACAATGAATTACTTATTGTAATGAATATCTTAAAACATAAATACAGAGCTCCTGACTCCTTTTTAAGTGCAGTAAGTAGAGAATACTGCTGTTTATTTTAGGAATTTCCTGTGTCTGCAGTGCTGATTACACTGAAGTGGGAATCAATGACAATGTGCCATATAGGAGACTTTATTTATAGTAGCTTTACAACTGATCTAAAGTGAGACGATAGATTTTGATACCTATGACCTTTAATAGAAAACTCTCTGAAGAGAAGTTTATAATTTTACTTCCCAAGTAACCCCTAGTGAAAGTCCTTTGTATTTTAGACTTTGTGAGGCAATTAAATAATAACCTATTCTTGGTTTCTTTCTCCCTCAGTTACTTCTGTATCTTGGCTATTCAGTCAGCAAAACAGAAAAATTATTCAGGGGAGCTCTACAAAGCTAGACATTTACCCATTTCTGCTTTTTGTATTGTTCTTAAGTGCAGCATGTTTGGGGTTTCCATGTTTGCTTTTCTCTCCTTGACCTGTTGAGGTCTAGCAGTTGTAGAGAATATGATCTGTGCTTGTGTTCCAAAGGCTCCTCTTCCACCTCTTTGCCAGATGTATTTTTGAAGGACACAGAGCAGGAAAGTGACATAAATGGTGACCATATTTGGCTTTGAACTGGTGTCCCTCAGCTCATTTGGTGGTACAGGGAGAAAAAGAGGGAAACAGAAATGCTTGGTCACAGTTTTGAAATATATTTAGGTCTGAGCAGTTCATCCTTGAAGAGGAAAAGTCTATAGGTATTAAAAAAAAAGCCATAACACCAGTGAATAATCTTCATTATTCACATTCTGGAGTGAAAAACAGTAAAAAAAAACCAGCTTAGAGAAGGTACAGGGAAGAATATGTGTAGAATGGTGAGACTGAATTAATATTTTAGAACAGATCACTGTAGTATCTGAACAGTGAGAGAGAAACGAAAAGTAAATGCATCTAACTAAATGCCTCTATTTGAAATGTGATCTCTTAACCAGTAGAATTCAATCACTGAAAACTCTCCTCACACATATAATTTTTCTACAACTAAATAAGGCAGTGTAAAAAATTCTGGCTCTTACTAAACCTGGAGTAATTCCTCCAGGCAGCTTATTTTTAAATCAACTCTTGGGGTTTTTATTCCTCAATATTGGTTACTATTGAAGGCAGGAAGTAAGAATTACCTGAATTATGGAAATTATTGTTCCCGTGCCTTTATATGCCGCATTTAGTCTCTTTATCCTCTCTGTCACAGGTAACTACCTTACACCCTGAACAAGAAAAGTAAATTCACTTGGCTGTCCCATATCTCTAAGGAACCTGATGCATGAGTGGACTAGAGAAGAGACAGAGAGAAAAACTCCAAAGACCTACAGATTATCTGGCTGGCAGGGTGAGTAAATGTCCTGTCATCTCAGCCATGTGTTGTCAGGTACACAATGAGTGAGCCTGCTTTCAGCATTCCCTCATGAATTATTTATCCAGTAATTGTTGGGAAAAAGAGGATCAAAATGTGTTTTGTTTCCAGGACTCTGACATTGGTGCCTCACATACATTCAGAAGTACTAAGTGAAACACCTCCTATATTTTCAGTTTAAGCACTGAATGTGGATTTAATAGGCAGGGAGTTCTATATAGGGAGGAGGGGGTTAATGTGTGCTGTGCTGTTAAAGCCATTTTCAAATGTTGTAGGTGAAAGAAAAATATCTATTACTGAATCAATCCAAACTCCTCATGATTCAAAAAGAGGTTCAAAAAAGGAAAGAAAGGAAGAAAACTAATTTTCCCAGTGCTGACTGTACTTAGATTGCTATGGATGTGTGTCTGTGTTCCCTGCTTTTCATAAGCAAATTTTTCTTGTTTACAAAACAAAATAATAATTAAAAAATTACTTAGCTGAGAAGCAAACATGCAGTAGTCTTATGTAATAGTCAGAACCTGATTAAATTATCCCCTTTTCTTTCTGGCTTTGCCTGTTCCAAAAGGTGGTAGAAGCAGAGACCTCTAGCAGGTAGCAGATTCTGGAGCATTTCCTCCAGTTCACAGCATTGAGTCAAGGGTTCTGTCAAGTACCAACAACCAATTTAAGGGAATCAAGAGCCACAGGTACAGAGGATGACTTATTTTTCAAAAGGATGATGCAAATAGACAAACACGGAAGAAAAGATGACCTGAAGATTACCTCAGAGCTCTCTGTCTGGTGGTTTTTGTCTCCACAAAAGACAATAAAAATGTTGTCCTCCTCCATTGCAGCAGCTGATGCTTCCCCACTGTATTTGCTCCTGCACATTTCTGCACCCTGAACACTGGCCTGGCCCCATGTGCTCTGGTCCCCTCTGCTGGGGTGAAAAGCATGAGTACAGCAAACCCATCTTCCCTGCAACCCAGGCCCAGTCTAAATTTGTTCTTAGAAAGGAAAAAAAGCAGCTGAACTACAGTTTTGTCTGTGTGAAGATCCACCCTGGCTAGGAACAATAAGACAGTTTACCGAAGCCTACAACATGATAAAACAAAATAAAAGGCACTCCAGGGTTTTTCCTTCAACTCCAACTGCTCTCTTATAGGGGAAGCAAAACCTAGCAGTACAACAGTGCCTTTACAATTCATATTAGGAGACGTGTTCAGTATATTGGACTGTTTTTCTTACCATATAAGCAATATTCTGACTTTGGTGAAAGTCTGCACTTTCTGACTCCTCATTCTTTGAGGGCATCTGTCTAAATGCAAAGGTTGTCTGGACTTTGCCTTATGTTCCAGTTAGAAGAAGGAGAATTTTGCTATTTTTGCTTTTTGTTGTGCTTTGGGTTACCTTGTTTTTAGTAAGTACTCCTCTGGGTGTGCTGGAAGATGACTTTGGTGCGCAGAATTTTTACAGAAATAAGGAAATTCCCTTGGCCATTCTGAACCCGACAGCAACAACCAGCCCTACTCTCTGTTTCTGGGCTCTGAAATCCATAGGAAAAGGTGTTCAGATGCTGGTGATACACTTTTCTGTTCTAGCAGCTGCTTCTTGCCTCCTTGTGGAAAAGGCAGTGGAGCAGATATGGCCTGGGGGCACAGGTTTGTCCACACTTCACAAATAACAGTGTCATCTTCCACAATGTTATTACACTCTTGTTTTAATACAGCATCTTACTTTTTAAGTAACCACTCATTTGCCCCTTAATTTTCTACTTTATTTTATATAGTATCTGTGCAATAGGGATGGGTTTGATGTGTTTTAACACAGTGATGTCACTCAATGAGGGCTAGTTTAACTGAGAGTAATAAAGGTGTTCAGTAAAATATCAGCAGAGCTGAAGAGTAAAGTTAATATATATTTTTTAGTCTTTAAACCATTTCTATTTGTATTGCTTTTGCAGTTCACACATAAAATCAGTCTCAAATTCAAATCTTGTTGAAGCTTCATGAACATTACTTCAAGAAAATAAGACGTTGGCAAATGATTAAGTGTGTAATTAGAGGTTTCACATTTAATCTTGTCACTGTAGTCATTTATGGTTTATTATTTTGTCTAAGTAATGCACTTCTTTTCTAGTAGTTTTTCTTCCCTTCATTGTTGTTAGTGTCTGTATTATTACAGTAAGGAAATTTGTCACAAGGACAATACTTTTGTTCTCAGCTGCAAGATACAGAGGAGAGTTAAATCAAAGCATAGAAGATGCAATACACTTCCCACTGCAGTTGGTGGGAGAATTGTGACATGTTTACATTGTTGGGCCAGCAATGCTTTAGTGGTGAGAACAAAGGGCAGGATGTAGCCTCTGTGCTTCTCTGCTGTCATATTTAGGGCTGAAACAGGTGTCTTCAGTAGCCAGTCCCAGGAAGGCTCAATAAAGACATGGAGCTGGGACACACAATCTCCCTCTGTAGTGCATGCCACAATTGGGTGGAAACCTGCAAACGCAGCAGAAACAGCCTTGAAATAGCCCTTAGCAAAGGCTGACCAGAGTCCAGTGCCTACAGGCTGTGGAGTCCGGGCCCTTCTCCAGAGGTAGGTCCCCATAGCAGGATTTTTTTAAAAGGACTCATCAGGATTTGTGCTCACCACAGCTGCCCAACAGAGATGTGGGACCTTGTGGCTTGTGTGAAACTGATGGCTCTTCCCTCCCTTTCCAAGTTGCCCAGCCATTGGGCTGTGCTATCCTCTCTCTCCTTTTTTCCAGCTCCATGAAATTTGCAACTTCAGTCTGGCAGGGCTGTAGTATGTCTAGTAAAACAGTCCCAGATCCTCTTTTCTAAAATAGCTTGTAGTTCTGCTGGAAAGGCAGTGTCCACACTGCCTGAAGGTGGGAAGAGCCTGGAAATGGGATTCCTCACACTCAAGTGAGTGTTCCAAGTTATGTAGTACAGGATATTACTTCTTCCTGCTGCACCATAGAAAATAAGCCAGATCTGAGATTTTGGGACTTAGGTGTTGTTTCAGGCACAGAAGGGCTCTCGAACTTGGAACATCTTGTTGCTGATGTGGAGTTGTTTGTGGGACTTCAAAGATAGAGTGAGAATTGAATTTTTTGGTGGCAGTTTTCATATGTAGACGTGTAAATTTTTATGTGCTCCTAACTTCCTCTTGATCAAGGACTCACTTAAAAAAATAAGATTTATTCTCTTACCAACATATGGTACTAAGAGTCTCGTTTTACAGTAAGTTTCACCTAAGTGTTGTTTCCAGACTATTGCAGGATGAAATAGCTTAGATTTCATTTCAGGTTGGGAGTTTGAGTTCACATTCATGTTAACTTCACCTAGTACTGTTAATATGAGCAGGAAAAATATGTTGTCATCTTCACTGTTTTAACCTAACTATGACTTATAGATGCACTTCACACCAACATTTAACACAGTTTAATTGTGCTCTGTATTTTATATTCTCTTTACCATTGTGTAATATTATTGTGTTTCTTCATATTCTTTGTCTCATTGAAAACACTGGGGCTATTTATTTTAATTCTCTGCAATAATTACAGTAGAAATTTCCAAGAGAACTCTACAAAATTGTAGCAGAATAAAAAGTGTAAAAATTATTTTTCTTGAGAAATGGTTATGTAAAAAAGGACTTCTGTTTTGTCTTTTGTCTGTAGTATGTCTCTGTCTTTTGAGCAAGTTTTTCATTGTTGTAATAGTTTTCAGCTATTACTGTTTCTTTTTCATTGCTGTTTGCTTATTCAGGAGTTTTTTTGGTTTACTTTTCATTTTGGTTTTGGTCTGTTTTGGGTTAGGTTTTGAGTTTTGTTTGTTTGGGTGGTTGGTTTGGTATTTTGTTTTTCAGGTAGGTAACCCATGAGAAAATGATG
Source organism: Pyrgilauda ruficollis (assembly GCF_017590135.1). Lineage (NCBI taxonomy): Eukaryota > Metazoa > Chordata > Aves > Passeriformes > Passeridae > Pyrgilauda > Pyrgilauda ruficollis. The sequence goes on along the minus strand of NW_024509877.1, from coordinate 458,323 downwards.
TTCCAGGAACTTACAAGAAGCCATAACTCCAGTACTACCTTTCTTAATATTTTTTGAGGCTGATATTGATGTCTTCTGAGCAGATGAGATGTGTGTTTGCTTTAGGAAAGGAGATGTTCACATTAAACTTGTGATTTTTTTCCCTGAGTTATAATAGCTAGTTTAAGGTCTGGCAATCCACATGAGATGTTCCTGTTGCTCTACTCAATCACCAGACCTTTAACTGGCTGTCTGGCATTTTTCCTTGCTATTGCAGTCCCCATTTGAATCAGAGGTCATTCAAAATTTCATAACAGCTTTCTTCATATCTGACTAACTTAATTAGTGATTGGTTGTTACCTCTTCAGAATAATCATTAAATACATGCAATAAATCCCGGCCTACAGAAGTATTGTGTTGTACCATCTTATGCTGGTGATACAAAACTGGAGGGCATGACAGATACACCTGAAGGCTGAGCTGCCATTCAGCAGGACCATCAAAGTCTGGAGACTTGGGCAGAGGGAAACCTGATGAGGTTCAACAAGGGCCAGTGCGGGGTCCTGCACCTGGGGAGGAAAAACCCCAAATCCCAGCACAGGCTGGGGTGTGACCCACTGGAGAGCAGTTCTGCAGAGAAGGCCCTGGGAGTCTTGCTGGATGACAAGATGGCCATGAGCCAGCAATGCCCTTGTGGCCAGGAGGGCCAGTGGGATCCTGGGGTGCTTCGGGAAGAGTGTGGCCAGCAGGTCAAAAGAGGGGATCCTGCCCCTCTACTTGGCTCTAGTGGGGCACATCTGGAGTTCTGTGTCTGGTTCTGGGTTCCTCAGCACAAGACCAGGAGGTAATGGAGAGGCTCCAGCAGAGACCACAAAGATGATTTGAGGTCTGGAGCATCTCTCTTACGAGGTGAGACTGAGGGAGATGGGGATGTTTAGTCTAGAAAAGAAATGACTGGGAGAGGATGTCATGAGTGACTATAAGTATCTTAAAGGTGGGTGTCAAGAGTATGATGCCAGGCTCTTTTCAGTGATTCCCAGTGGTAGGATGAGGAGCCATGGCCATAAATAAAATCACAAGAAGATCCACCTCAACGTGAGAAAGAACTTTACATTGAGGGTAAACAAGCCCAGGGAACAGACTGCTCATGGAGGTTGTGAAGTCTCCTTTTCTAGTGACATTCCAAACCCACCTGAATGCATTCCTGTGTAACCTGATTTAGGTGACCCTGCCTTGGCAGGGGGATTGGACTGGATGATCTCCAAAGGTCCCTTCCAACTTTAACAGTTCTGTGATTCTGTGATTCACATCTTGCTGGTATTTAAAGTCTCCTGATGTAACTCATTTTACGGGCACAAATAAATAAGTGTGGTATCAGCTACCCCTTATGATGCTTGAGATTTCTAGTCTTGTGCTGTGAAGCAGAGGTAGAAGTCGCCCCACAGCAAGGTGGATGGTCCTGGTGGCTTCAGTGGGTTTTTACCTTTGCATGAGTCACAGTTTAAAGATTTCAGGACTTGTCTTCCTTATGAGAAGCTTCCAGAAAAGCACTGCTATAGGCTGCCATCCATAATATTTAGCTCTGTGCTTAGGAGTGAATGATTTATATTTTGGAGCCCTCATATGCATGCATATTTTGACAACACTGGTGTTTTTTTTCATTTTTTAGACAAATTCCTGCTTTTCACAGTAGATTTAACAGCTCTTGCTTCTTCTGAGCCACAGAAATCTAGTGTGCAAATTCATTTGAGCTTGAGGATTACTACCCTTTTAGTGTTTGTGATCAAAAGTGTTAGCAAGACCCTTGGGGCAAACTCCTTACTGGAATGAAAAAGCACGGGCTATTTGAGCTCAACTGGTTGAGCCATTCCAATATACAGCAGAAAAGAAATTTGGCTCTGGTCCTTATACCAGTGGAATGTACTGGAGTTTTTACATACAGTACTAGCATATAAAAGAGTACAAAATTTGAAGGCAGAGTATATTTTCTGCTGTCTGACTCAGTATTAGAATCACAAAATCATTAATGTTGGAAAAGACATTTGAGGTCATTAAATCCAACCACTAACCCAGCACTGCCAAGTCCACCACTAAACCATGTCCCTCAGCGCCATATCTACATGTCTTTTAAATACCTCCAGGGATGGTGACTTCCCTGGGCAACTTACACCAGTGTTTTCAGTGAAAAAAATGTTCTTAGTATACAATGTAAACCTCCTCTGTGATACTCTATAGTGCTTGGGTGGTCTATAACAGAACCTCACCAGGATATCTGCCCTGTTGGCCTTCCCTCTAAACACTTATAAACATTCAACCCATCATAAAGCTCTAGACAGTTGAAATACTTCCTATCATACAGGACTACTACCTCTCCTTCCTTGCTTATGCCTTCTTAGGATTTTATAGACATTTTGTTTGGGCTCTCTAGATGCTACATATGTATATGTATATATACATATACATATACATACTCCCTAGATGTTACATATACCCTATTTAAACTTCAGAGCTAGAACAGATATTTTCATTGGCTAGGAAATAATGTGTGAAGTTTGAGGCCTGTAATGTAGACGCAAAAAATTACAGCTGAGATCCCTGAAAATGCAAGTTCAAAACAAACTTTGCAGCTCAGATTGAAGTCCTGTTTAGGTGAAATGGTCCTTTTTTATTCTCATTGTACATAGTTTTGCATTTTTAGCATGGAAGTATTATGTTATATTACAGCCATTCCTTCAGAAAACTGGGCAAAAACTGCTTTCTCTAGGTCACAAGGAAAAATAGCCACAAGGAAAATGGTGCTTGTTGTCTAAAATGCATATATTCTGCTGTGTGTTGCTGAGTAGCAGGGGGCAAGCAGTTAGGAAGAGCTGATTCACTGAGATGTTTATGTAGAGGAGAGTTGGCAGTGTGAAGTGAATTAATGCGAAAATTTTTATTGCTTACTTGTTTCCAGGCTGGATTTCTTCATTACAAGAACCTCAAGGCACAAAAGCCTCAGGGCCCAAAGCAGACACTTTTTCTGAGAGAAGATCATCAATTTTTTGATCACTGAGTTCCTTAGGAACTTTGATAGGTTTCACATAAAGCTTCTGGATGAAGCAGAGCATTTGCAATTTGACTGGATAGGCAGAGACACTCAGGGAGCTGGGCTGCTGTCCTACACCTCTGACATGGCATCAGGCATGATGAAATATTCCCAGGGTGAAATATGCACAGCTGGCTTCTGCCATTTCGAGCACAAGACAACAATGCAAAAAACCTGAAGCTGTTCCTCTAGTTCGCTCCTGTTCTACTCTTCTGTACCCAGATTATATCATTATTATACATATATAATAAATATATAGCATATACTTGCTACAAAGGAATAAAATGCCATTCCCAAGAGCTGCTATAGTCAGACTGTCCTGGAACTTATAGCATGGACCATTTTTTTTGTAGTATTGTAACACATCAAGGCTGAGAACTTTTAGCAGAATGAGATGCACTCAGAGAACAAAATAAGTGATGTTAACTTTAATGGTTTTGTGAAGTACGTTGAATCTCATGTCCAGATTTTCAATAAAAACACTATTAAAATATTGTAAACACTTCACAAACATTATTGAGTTAATCTGGACTTAGGGAGGAAGCCCAAGTGTACTGGAACTTAGCCAAAGGTCACAGACCTTTTGATGTAACAGAAAGGCAACATTTCTCCTTCTAACCACCTAGTCCATACAAGAGAAAACTAAATTTATTTCCCACAAACCAGTAACAGCTATTTCTTCTTGCTTACCTCCCACTGCATCTACTTTGATGAAATAATTGCACTCACTCTTGCTAAAATATTAGCATGAAATAATTAATATTTGCATTTAAAGCAGTGTGTGCGTGAGCTTTGTAGTTAATACTGTGTTAAGGTGGAAAATGTGATTTCATTCACTGTTTTTGGCAGCCCAGTATTGTGCATAGAACTGAAGTTTATTAAGTTGCTCTTCCAATTGTGAGCAACAAAAATGCTTCTGCTTTGCAAGACATATAGTAAACTTGGGGTACCATTATTTAGTATCTTTTGAAGATTGACAGCAAGGTAGCAATTTCTCTATGATATTTTTAAGTTTTAATATATATAATAATGTGGTTTTTTAATGTGTGCGAACTGAGACTCAAAAGGATGGCAGCTTTTTTTGTGAGACTCATTCCTTTTTTCCCATTAGATGCTTTTTTTTGGAGTACAAGGTGGGAAGTAGGTAGGGTAAATGGAAGTCCCTATAGAATTTTTGAGGCTGAATGAAAGAAAAACAATTCTGGTGAACTTCATAGGAGAATGACTGGTTTTCTCACTGTGTGATTGCCTCTGCTAATTGTATATAAGAGGCAGTAAAATTATCGACAAGCAAAATTAATCATTTGGAGCAATAAAGATTGGAGGTTAATGAAAATGAGAAGCAACTTAAGTAAATGAGGAAAGCCAGTGGGAAAGGCCAGAGTGACTGAAGCAATATTCAAGTGAAAAAAATTAATTTGGGAGATGCGAAGAAAGAAAATTGGTATGATGGGACTGATAATACTTTTTTTCTCACAATCTGGCATTTGTTCACACAATTGGCATTTATTCACTCTTTTGTCTTTATGCACATAAACAAGCCTCCCACCAGCTTGTGTCTCAGTGTATCTGACTCCACTTAATACATTAAATTTTTCTCCATGCTTACCAAAACTTTTTGAGAAAAATACTCTAAATTGAAACCCAAAGTAACTTAAATAGTTTTTTGTTAAAATGGACAACTCCTTAAATAAGTGAATGAAATATTAAATATATATCTTCTGTGTTCCCTAGCCTCTTGGCTTTCTTTTTCCTCAAGCAACCCAGGACTAACCTGGGAGATCTTACTGACTTTAAATGCATTAAATATATTGATCTTTAGAAAGCTTTGGCGCCAGGCTGTCTGTAGCCTGTGTCATACTGTCAGAAAGGAAATGCTCCTGATTTTGTCTACAGAAAAAAACAAAATGAAAAACATTATCCTAGGTTCAGATTACTGTGAGAGCTGGCGAGGCCAGGGAAATTGGCAGCAGTATTGGGAAATAGCAGTAGTATTGCAATTAGGGGGGAAAAACTGGGCTAAAAGCAGAAATGATTCTTTTTAGCATCTCAGAAAACACTGAATGTGTAATTTTTGAAAAATCATTTGTTCAGAAATAACCTATGTATTCACTATATACCTACTCACCAGGCTCGGCAACATTTTGGAGGGGATACTTTCCATATCCTTTCCTATTTATAACATCATATTCTTTCTCCATAATGAGATTCACCTGCTGTCAGTACAGACTTTGAGTTCTGGACTAGTTTCAAGCTGTGAGTGGATCATATAAAGCCACTCTATTTATCTTTTCTGTTTTGGTAAGTTGCTTGGGTTCAGTGATTTGCCCCCATGAGCCTCTTAGTGAGAGGTTAGTTATCCAAACACACTCCCCTTGCAATTACAACTCACACAAACTGTCCACCACCACCTTCTCACAGGAACACTGAGTCAAGGCTTCAGCTACAACACAGGTTGAATCATTGTTGCTTTCTGTCATAGAGTTCAGCTAAAAGTAATGTGACTTTCTTTGGTCAGTGAAATCAATCTGGGTTCACCCAAAATTGTTAAAGTATGTGACTGATGTCCTGAGTCACTTCCTACTCCATTGAATAATGACTTTTCCCATCAGCAATTGCCTGAAGAAAGTTGTCCTTTAGTCAAACTTAAACGGGAACTCTAAACACCTTTAGCTGCACTGCACAAACACATCCCCTTGCTGGTGCTATCCACCTCCTTAACACCACACAAAACTCCCATTCCCACCAGCAGCCACCCACAATTCCCTGATCCCACCACACTCCTGTCCTCCCTGCCAAACCATAGCTGAGCTCTTTTCTGTATTTTGCCATACAGAAGAACATCGTCTACCCCTGTTGCCAGCAGCGTTTGCACGTGCATCTCCCTGTGCGGGTTTTGTGCAGCCACAGGCACCTCCAGTCCCTGCCTCTTCCCTCCTGAACATAGTCTAGAGCAGTGCAGGGAGTACCAAGAGGAGAGGCAGTGGCATGGCACCCCTCTCCTGAATTAAGTACATTGGATCTGAAGATTAGGCATGCTTCTAGGTAGGTTTGAGGTTTGTGGGGTTTAAAAAAAAAAAAAAAAAAAGTTGCTGTATGAACATTTATCCTTTTTTTTTTTTCTGAAACATTTTTGTATTACTACTCTTATAGTAGTCCAGACCACAGTGCAGAGATTGCAGCTGTTTTATATTTTTATTTTACTTAGGTAACATATACTCTTATATAGTATACAGTGTTGCCTGGAAAATTTCCTTAGGGATCCATTTTTCTGAATGTCAGTGCCACCTTCACAGGTGCTGCTGCTTTGCTTTCATTAATTCTGATACTTGATTATCCTTCCAGAGAAGAACCTTCCTGTATGGCCCAGGTGAAATGTCTCTTCTCATTACAGCCAGTTCTTAGCTGGTGCCTAACAGGCAGCACTGGGATTTTTTATGCTGTGCAGCTCTGCTCAAGTGAGACAAGCAAACTCTTCTGGTAAGGTAAACCTGCATTGCAAATGAAAGTAGTGTGTGTTTCCTTATATCTGATTGTTAGTTATGGTAGGTATACATATATGTGTGTGTATGTATGTATATATATATACACACACACACACACGTGCACACACACATTTAAATTATTTTCTGTGGTGTGACTGTATATCATTCCTTCTGTGCTAAATGAAGGAAGAGGGATTGGAAGCTGTCTTTTTCATTTTTTTTTTCTATTAGGACAGAGGTGATTTAATTACAGAAAACAACAGGTCTGCTTAATCTTCCTGGCATTAGTGTTTTAGGGTAAGGTGAAGGCAGAGGGGGTTGAGATGGGGAAAGAAGAGAAGAGATTTGAAGTTGTTGAAGAATTACTTGAATGTCGGAGTCCTGGATGCTGTCTCCTCTTTGTTTAACTTGGCCTCTGCTCTTTAGTAGAAACTCAAATTAGGAGCATAGGATTGGAAGGGACCTCCTAAGTAATCCTGCCTTTTCTCTTGCCAATACAGCTGCTGTAATATACAAATGTCTGAGAAGGTTGTTATAGTATATCTTCAATTTAAAAGGATTCTTTGCCCTTTCATAGGCTGGATATTCTGTAGTTGAGTTTCTGTGAAAATTGGACACCTTCTAATTTTTTTTTACTAAGGCAAGTTCAAAGACAACTGTATTTGATAATTCGTATTTATTTTACTGCTGATATTGCCTTTTATCTTAAATGATTTTGCTTCTTAGTTGCATGTGGGACTTCCTTAAGTTTTATTTTTGTGAGAGTTAACAAACTAAGGTCTTTGAAATGTGTCTTTTCAGGTAAGTGAGGTGGAGAGGTAGGTTTTGTTGCTTGACAATTTCAATTAGATGTTCTGTCTACTTTCTTCGTTAGTTAAATTGTTCTTGTTTCAGGCTGTGTAAAAGTATTACCACTCAGCATTTCAAAATTATTTTTCCAAGAGTTTCTACAGTATTGATGCTTCTTAATATAAAAGCATTTATTGGTATATCTTGAGCTCTCCTATGGAGACAGAGCTTATTAGACTTGTAGACTTGAGCTTGTTAGCTTGTAGACTTCTTTAGTAAGGGGAGAGTCATCTTTCTTCCTGTGTCCATGTCGGAAGTGGCCACCTTGGTCTGTCTGTATTGTCACTAGAGAGAAATAAGTAGAGAAACAGACCTATTTTAGTCATCCAGTTTCAGATAAAAGGAATTGCACCCTAAATCTCAGAACTATTGAAGCCTAAGGTGGCTTGCATTGATGAGAATTTCTGTATTTTATCAGCATAATCTTAGTTCTTCTGAGTGTCATAGTAGCTCCTGGTTTATAGTGGTAATTCCTGTTGATGTCGATGGCTGCATGGGAACCCACTAAAATACAATCTTACTACATCTCAGTTCTTAATGTATGATGTCAAATGACAAAGACCAAAGCTAAGACCTGCTTGTACTAAATGGACTTATTTTTCATATATTTCTGAACCAGTAGCTTTGGAGGGCTCATTCTGCTCTTAATCTTGCAAAAGGTAAAGAACTTTGAACTTCCTGTAAGACTTGAATGTTCCCACTTCAATGTTGGCAAAACAGGAGGCAAATGTTGGAAAAAATGGTTTTACAGTGTTAGCAAAATTTCTCTCAGAAATTTATTTGGTTTTTTTTTATGACATCTATTAGATGTCAGACACGGCAGTGGGACTTTGCTGTCAGGGAATAGGGAGGTAGACAGAGGACCCCAGACAGCATAGAACCTTCTTTTTAAATATTTTAGTAGAAAAATGGTTTCTGTTATCTCACCAGCTAGATAATACTCAAGTCATATTATTGAGCAGCTCAAGAATTTTCTAGCTTGGTCAGTGCTATGCAGACCTTGAAGAAAGTACAAAGGTGTTCAAAATTCTTGAAGCCTGGTTTTCAATCTCACACTGAAGCCAAGGATAAGCTTGGACTTGTATCGATTTAATGTTCTCCATCAATCTTTTTTCTAAGGAGGCAACAATGTCTGTAAAGTCTCACTGAATGACAGTTACTCAGAATTATTTGTAACAGCCTGGTTGGAAATGCTTCACAGTTGTCTGCAAGCCTTGTAAGCACTATATCATGAGGGATGCTCAAAGCTAGTACAAAGCTATGAAAAGTGCCTTCTCCAACACTTGTCCTGGTAGTCAGTGGTGATCATAAGACCTAATGAGTCTACTTGTACTTTAAAATTTGTCTAGCCTGCCACTCTTCCCCTGCCCAAAGTGGAATTCCTCACCCAGAGGAATGACTGGTCCTTAATTCAAGTCCTTCAGGGCTGGAGGGCAGTTCTGGCTAGGATACACTTTTCTCTTTGCTGGGGAAAAGGAAAGCATGTTCCTTCATTTGCAGACAATGTCTGTTCAGAGCTGTTTGGATACAGAGAGGGGAGATGGATAAGAGGAACAAATGCAGCTGAGACAGCCCAGAGCCTATGGGCCAAAGTGGGACAGACAATTCTCTTCTGTGGTAGGCACATTCAAAATGCATGGAAAATGCTGTTGTTGCAATGAAATGTAAAGGGAATGAAATTCCATGGATGGTGTTGAAAGACCTTAGGATTAGGTATTTTGTCTTGCTTACATCATCCTGCATAAGTGGAGGTCCCACTGATAGGTCTGTCTGCCAAGGTACAAATGAAGTGTTGTCTTGCCACATTGTAGGTATTGAAATATTGATTTGTTTACTTTTGAGGCAGAGTTGCACTTTGTGAAATAATGATGGCTTTCATCTAATTTACATCTGCTGATATGATGGCTGAACATCATATTGATGGCTTATGAATGGGCAAACCAATTTTAATGTGTCATCCTCACTCACAAGCCACTCTGCTGCTTGACTCAGCATGCATGGGCTTTGCTGTGCAATTGTTTTTGTGGGGTCAGAGCTGATGGATGTCATCCAGAGTGTGTTCTGCTTAGAGGCACCTGCCAGAACTTTCTCATGTAACTGCAGAATTTCTCTACTTTATCCTTGTTATTCCCATAGTTGTAGAACTGAGGAATTATTTTTAGGGTAGTGTGGTTCATATAACATTATGTTTCTGCTCAATTTGTAGACCCTGTGTAGGGTCTTGTAAATTACCATCACTACCCATGTAGTCTCGTGATGTTGTACCAAATTCACGTGAGTCTTTTCATTGTCATTCAAATCACATTTCACTATCACTTCATACCACACTTTTCACAGTCGTTCTGTTGGCAGCTTACTTGAAGACTTTTAAGCCAACTAAAAATGATGAGAGCTCATTTTGTCTTATTTGGCTGTATGAAAACTTTATGGGTTGCTAAGGAGTAACTGTTCAGCAACTGCCAGAGAGAATTGGCAGTTAGACTTGTGGGATTTCAGTGCTATTGTGTCTTTTACCTTAGGAATCATGTCTGTTGTAATCATGAGTGTTGTAAGGATTGGAGTCTCCCAGGATCATAATGCTGGTGTTATCCATCTCTTTTCCAGTGTTACCTATATTGCAGTCCTATCATCACTATCTACCCTTCAGAAGATCACCTTTGAGGTTTGTCTTTGATAAGACAAGCCTTGACCTTGAAGCCCTTTTCCAGACCTAGAACACTGTGTTGGGAACATACTGACTTTGTTTTGCTGGATTTTAAACAACTCAGGGAAGGGAAGTTGCATTTATTAGTGAACTTGTTTGGTGTGTTTTAAAACTAGCTCTAGTCTGAGTTCTAGAATCTGAGCTCGAGTCATCCTACTCATTGTGAGTCCAACTTATAACTGCTGGTTTGTGTGATGCTGTCTTGAGCAGCAAAGGTGCAATGCCTTCCTTGCTTTATGTAGATTAAGCCCTATCATGTTATTTTGTCATACCCCTTCTCCTATGGTATGACAAAAAGGGCTTCCTTCTCACCCCATTGACAAATATTACAATTTGGGCTTCTTGCTGTATTGCAATCACCACAAATCCTACACATCCATGTAAAATCACCTGAAAGGGAAAAAAATTTCACACAGTAGATATCTGAAAAAGGGAATTGGATACTATCCAAGCTGAAATGCATACTTCAGGGTGTACTTATGTAGGTTCTATGGTACTGTTTAATTTCAAACTTTTGGGATTTAAACAATTTAAAATATTTTCTGCAGGTTATGTGTGTGTAATTTCAGAATCATGTGGCTGTATACACATATGTAAAAATACATATGTGTATACAGATAGTAGATATGTAAAGTGATACATCTGTTACTTGAAGTTCTCCTAAGACATCCCAAGTCTGACCATGTGAGCTTCCTTCTTTAGTCCTTCAGCAGCTTCCCCACAAACAATGTCCTCTGCTTCTCTTGTAGACTCATTTTCTTACCTTTGAATAGCTGGAAGGGTGCTGGTACTTCTCAGGCAATACTTGGACACAAACATTGTGAAGACTAATGCAGCTATGAAAGAGGAGGGAAGCCAATCCACAGAGTCATTCTTCTATAAAATAGAAGTAATAATTTCTTACTGAAAGAGATGAGGACAAGTAACTAAGACAGCTACTTCAGGTGTAAAATATTTTGACTTATGAAGTTTTAAGTGATGAGTTTAAGGAGATGTAATAGAAAACCTATTTGCAATAAGATCTCCAGACATTTTACTGAGGAGCAGTGTGGATGATTTTAGTTGAGGTCTAGGAAACCATTAGACATTTTGAAATACATAATTTTGTGCTCAAAGAAAAACAGTTCAAACAGTTTGGGCAGGTCAAAATAAGTTCATGTCAAAAGGGCTATTTTCTGTCCTGAGTCCCATTGATTAAATATAAAAGATGTTGGTCAAATATTATAACATTACTGAAGTATTTCAGCTTTTATAAAACAGTGTGTTTGGCAGAATATTTACTGCAAAATTTCTATCCAGATTCTTGCAGTTATAAGATGAACTGTTAGATATCTAATATGAGATAACTATTGCTAGCATATAGGCTGATTAGACTACATGCTACTTAGATTATTTTGATTGATTTACAAACGTAAATAAGTGTTAATCCCTGTTTTTAATATATATAAACATAAAGACTTATTCTTTGAAGTGTTAGTTTGGCTATCAAAGGTAATTTTACTTTTAAATGGATTTAGTATTCATAAACTACATCAGCTGAGAACAGTATGAGTCCCTTGCTGAAAAGATTCATTAAGAATTAATAAGAAAAATGCATTCTAAAAGTAAGGCTAATATCAAAGTAAAAGATAAGGTCTGGGTTATTCATAGTACATGAAACTGCCATGTGTACTCTCAAGTTTCTGAGGGATCACCACATGAGAGACTACTTACTAAATTGTAGTATAACTATTGTTTTACACTTCCTTCCTATTTATTGTCAAAGGTTTTTTTATCTCCTCAAGATGAATTGGAGTATAGGACCTACCTATAATAACTTCCAAACAAGAATAGTGATTCCTCACTAAAATATATAAAATATATATCTGCTGCTTGCTTGTTACAATCAAGGCATCACAAGTTAGAAAATGTTAAATGCAGATTTTATCAGAGTAAAATTGCAAGATTTTTGCAAGAATCTTGTTGTGATTTAATCCCAGCTGTCAACTAAGCCCCACCCAGCCACTCACTATCCCTCAGTAGGATGGGGGACAGAACTTACAAGACAAAAAAAAGGCTTCACTTCAAAATTCTAAAGGCGGATGCAGCATAGTATATATATATATGTGGATTTTTGAGCCATAGAATCCCTAAAAATGTGTATTTTTTGCTTTTAGTACAGGTAAAAGGTATTTTCTGGATTTTCACAATCTGCATATGTCCTTGCCTAGAACAGTCAAAGCCATATCTGCACAAACAAAAGCTGTAATATTTTTCTGTTCCTTTGGAAAACCCACGACCAGCACTTAGGAGCTGGAGTTTTCATTTTTTTTTTGTCAGTTCACAAGGTGATATCTTGAGAATATGTGTACCGGGCAGTGGGTAGTTAGCACCTGGCTCTCACTACATTAAATACAGCATGCCAATGCTAATGTAAAAGAAGACTTTTCCAACAATTCCAAGTCTTGGTGACCCTAGGGACTGTGAGAATTTTGGTTCATAAATGTTGTTGTATGAAAAATCCCTCTATGTTGTGTGGTCTGATCCCATACCAGTTTTTAATTTCAAACCTTTACTTTTAGAAATGCTTCTAAACAACAACCTCTGCTGAACAGCAATAGATTCACATTGCTTTGCTAGGAGGAAGATGCCTCTGCTTCATTGCAGAACCTAGAGCCACCTTTTGCTCTTAGAACTGGAAATGTAAACCTCTTTCAGTTACTAAGGATGCCTTCATTTCACGTTTGCACAGGATCAAATATTGTAGGATTTGGATGTCTGTGTTTGGGACTGTGATTAGGATATCTAAATGCTGTGATATATTAAAAAAAAATGGTTATGAGTGGAATTTTCCAATTTGGCTGTAGGTTATCCTCATTCCTAGTGGCTTGGTGTATTGAAAGTGATCATCCTTGTGAAGTCCAAATGTATGATTCATATACTGCTCAAGAGTGACTGGCTCAGTGCCAATCAACAGATCTAAAGCAAAGGACCTTGTATGAGAGCAGGCTTCCAGCTCATTTAGACCAAACAGGCAGTCTAGGGCCTTTCTCAAACTAGCCACTGCCTGTTTCCTTCCACTGAGGAAATGAGGCCTCAACAAGTAAGATTTTTTTTTTTATATTTAAGTTCCATCCATTCTGTCACATCTTTGCCTTTTCAATGAGCAGCTTGGGACACGATGTTCATGTTAAAATGCATTACGTTTTTTCTATAAGACCCTGAAAGAAGACATAGGGAGAAACAAGCAGATCCATTTCAACCTCAGGTGAGACAGCACTTCTTACCAAGTATGTGGACAGGTGGCATTTGGAAATAAAAGGATGGATATTTTTGATTTCTTTTGGGTTTGTTTTTTTGGGTTTTTTTTGTTTGTTTTTTTTTTTTTTTTAACAGGTGCTATATAGTATACTTCAGAGCCTCAATAAAGTGTTCACATTTCTATTTTTGTTCCTGTTTTGAAATACCAAGAAAAAAATTGCAATCTTTTTTAACTTCCCTTCTGGCATTATAATAATAAATTTCCTGGGCAGCCTCTGAGATAAATGTAACAAGTGTTAGCACATGGCTATTAAATCTTCTAAGACTGTGAAATAGCTGTTCCTGTCTGGCCATTTGCAGCCTTGTAATAAGCATGTTTTAACTACAAAATCTATCAAAGGTATAGAAAAGTTCTCACATTCTGTTTTCCCATAGTACTCCCTGTTAAGCCTCAGTGTACAAAATTACATCAATGCCAGCTCTAACTCTAGATTCACATATGCACAATTGAGAGTGTAGTACATTTTTTTTCTTCTGGTTTTGGAATAGGACTAAATTGATACGATCTTTGCTGTTCCGTGCTAATTTTGATACTTGTCTAGAGCACATGTGTTTTCAATCATGTTTTTTACCTGGTATTGTAAATTATTATTGGCTTTGGTTTAAGCTTAGACTTTGTTCCACATTGTACTGTTTAAAGCCTATTCTTCCTGTGAGATCTGTTCTGCACTTGCATGTAGCCATGATATTATGAAAAATCCTTTGCTGGGATTTTTCCTCTCCTGAGAAGCTGAGGAGCCTCAGGAGAGAAATGTAAACAATTACTATCTGCTGCTGTGGAATGCAACAGGTGCATCCATGATTGGTCCATGTGGATTGTTTTTTATTGATGACCAATCACAGCCACCTGTGCCAAGGCTGTGAGCAGACACAGGATTTTGTTATTCTATTCTGTTCTATTCTTGTTGTAGCCTTCTGATCTCCCTGTTCTTTTAGTATAGTCTTAATGTAGCATTTTAATATAATATTTAACATAATAAATCAGCCCTCTGAAATGGAGTCAAGCCTCGGGTCTCCACACACGGAGAGTTCGTCACAACACTTGCACACAGCACATCTTTAGCACAAGCACACAGCAACTTGTTATTTCTAGCCCATTACTCTGCATAATGCAATGCATGTGATTATGACATTTTGGAGAGGGGAAACAATCTAATGCTTGTTCAAGGCTCTTCTGTTGGTGAGGTTTTTCCCTTCCATTAATTCTACTACAAAGATGATGTGATTTTCAAAGCAATAGAATGGGGATGCAGATGAGAAACTTAGTGCTGCTTTATCTTCAAACACTGCATACCCATTAATTACTTAAACATCTTCCTAAAAAACATGGTCCACTAAAAATATGTCTGTAGCAAACATGAAAATCTCTGCTAATTTTTTTTAATTGTAGTCTCTCAGACTTTGGGTTTTTTCATCCTGCATCTTCAGATTCACAGATGTTTTATTACAATACTTTAGTTCCTTAGGGCAAGCTGAACAGTTGTATTCAATGTTATCTCCCAGATTTTCTTGCTTTCCTGTTCCCTTTTGCCTTTATAATTGAGAAAAAAGATACTTGCTGCATTTCTCCAAGGGAAACTTTTATTTTACTAATAACCCCCATTTCAGGAAGCTTTAAAGCTACCCTTACTGTTTTGTAAAGAAGTAATGCAAGTATTACTGAAACCAAATAAAGTATTTTCCTAAATTGAGTTTCTCAAGTTAGTGTTCCATTAGTAAATTGAGTAATTCCACACTACCTTTTGCCTTTTCCTAATGTGTTTTTTCAGGCTAGATTTTGTGAGGAGTGGCATGCTTTCGTTCCCTAAGAAAGTAATTTTATTCTTGATTTACTTTGTTGGATGAATTCTGGTGTCCTACCATTACACACTCTTCCCTCTTCTCCCCAGCAGTAGCTGTATCTGCTCTAGCCAGATGTGCAGAGATCTGAGCCATCTGCCCTGTGTCAGTTGGACGTACCATCATTTCTTAAATAATTAGGTGGTCTTAACAACAATTTTAAGATACAGTGTTTGACTGTAAGCTACAGGGAAAATAGGTTTCTGACTGTGATTTTTTGCATGGAGTTTTGACTCCTTTATAACCATAGCAGTCAATTGCTTCACCAGTGAACTTGATATTTAACAGTCCAGTGAAAGAATAAGTGTGTGCTTCTCACACAAACACAAAAGCAAGAAAAAGCCTGGCTTTTTTCCACTCGCTTTCCTTCCTCATTCTTCTTGAAGGGCTTAGCCCTAGAGTTACAGCCTGATTCTGCCTTGAGCTGTGAGCACAAGGCCTGGGTTGGGGTTCTGTGGGACTGTAAATCACAGCAGCTATTTATCTTGCTCTTCTTACCTCCCTTCTAGCTGGCATGTGATGTCAGGTGTTTTACAGACCTACAACAACAGTCTCACTGATGAGCAGAGTATTTGTTTCCATCTCAAACAGGGAGAAAAATATTGGTTTCTTAGCACTGCGATGTTGCAATTTCCAGAAAAGTAATTTTGAACCATTTCAGGGAGTATAACAATGTATTAGTGCAAACTTCTTGACAAATTGTAGCTTGGGTGCTTGCAGAATAGAAGACAAAACAACACTAGATTATAAAGAACAAAATAGTGCTGATGCTAAAGTATTTTTCTGTTCTTACAAATGAATTATTTGGAAACATTTCTGGAATGGAATATATCAATCTTGATTTTACTCCTGTGGTGTTGTGGCTCCACAGATTAAACATTGAGTATTCCCTCTTGTTTATTGCAGAGCTGAGCAATGAAAGAGCCTCAATGTGGTCTGAATTGTGGCACTCATTGGAGGCAACCCCTATGACTTGCTTCTAACTTTGATGCCTTTAATGTAGCTAATAAGGTGTTCTCAGTCGTCTTATTTGCCCAGTATGGCCCTAAGACCTGAATAAAACCTCTAGGTTTGACTCATGGTATTGTTTAAAGTAATGACGGAAATTAAAGCCAATGCTAGCTAGATCTCTGCTCACACACAGTGTGGACGGATGGAATGTAGGAGAATAGAGATAGTGATGAAGGTAATCTCACCCCTAAGGAGTTACAGCTGCACTAATTTCCAATAATTAGGAAGAGGCCTGCCCTTAATAGGCCACAGCTAGGTCCAGTTAGGATGGGTATTTTAAAGAGAAATTGGCTGGTTGAGAAGTTGGTTAGAGCTTGTTGGCTGTGCTGTGAGGAAGAAGGAGTCAGTACTGTGAGGAGCTGCCTGTGAGAAATCACAGAGAAGGTACGGAACTTTTGAGATTAGAAAACATCAATATAGAGCCTCACAGAAGAGTTGAGGCTGGAACAAACCTCTTGAGATCTTTTGTTCCAATCCCCCTGCTCAAGCAGAGTGTATAAGAACAGGTTACCAGACCTGCTCACACCTTAAAGCAGGACAGGATGCTGTTGGAGTTTTTTGCCATGAGGGTACACTGCTGGCTTGTGTTCCCCACTCTCCCAGGGCTGTCATCTGCTTTCCAACTTTCCAAATGCTTTGTCTCCAGCATGTACTGGTGGGGTTATGCCTCTGCAGATGCAGGACTTTATGCCCTGCCTTGTTGAGGTTAATTAGATTCCTCTCTGTCCACGTCCTGCTGAATGGTAGCACATTCCTGCTGAATAGCACAGACTAATACCATCTGGTGTATCAGACACTCCTCCCAGTTTTGTACTGTCCACAGACTTCCTGAGTGTACACTGAGTTTTGTTATCTCGGTTATTACAGAAAGTGTTGACTCTACTGGCTCCAGGGTAAACCTGTGGGGTACATGGCTAGTGGCATTCCTTCTGCTGGGCTTTGTGCCACTCTCTGGGTCTGGCAGCTCCACCAGTTTCCCACCTAACCCACACCTTCTCAACATTTCTAAGGATGTTATGGGAGACTGTGTCAAAAGCCTTACTAAGGTCAAGGTAAACATCCACTACTAAAACAAAATCCACTGAACTGGTCACCTCACAGAAGGTGATGAGATGCTCAGCACAATTTTCTCTGCATAAATATAGGCTGACTACCGTCCTGCCCTTTGTCTGTTTGGAAATGGTTTCTGAGATGTTGCTCTGTCACCTTCCCAGGGACTAAGGTGAAGCTGACTAGCCTGAGCCCAAGTCCACTCCCAAGTGTGTTAAATATTTCCTCCTCTATGCAGATAACACCAACTGTTTTGACATAAGAGTAGTAATAACCATCAAGTGTTTAGGTGTAGTGACTCATGTTTTTCTTGTTTTTCATGATTCTGCTCTGAGACACAGCACTGTGGACCAGTCTGGTTTGGCAGAAGGTAGGCACTCCACCAAAGGCAATTATGCCTGTTCCTAGCATTTGCCAGCATATGAGAAGCAGGTAGATTTCATCAGTGATAAAAGGTGCCATTTATGTCTTCATTATGACATGTTGCTCTTCCAAGAGAAAAAAAACAGTAACAGGTTTTTCTGACACTCTGGCCCTATGTGTTGCTACCTCCAAGCATGTAGGTTATCTCTGCTACAGAGATTAAAATGCGTCAATGAGGTTTCTTTTTTCCTCTTTGTTTCTGGCTCTCACATCTCAGTCTTGAATGTTTTCTGCAACTGTAATTGGTAAGTTGATGTATTTGAAGGAAACTTCCCTTCAGGACGAGCATTGTGCCTCATTATAATTCATTTCTAGCCCATTGCAGCTGTTCCTTGTCTTAAAAATATGGAATTTAGTAGTCTTCTGGTGAATTGTGCTTCTTATACAATGAGGGGCAGGTGGGGGTGGGGAGAAGATTTTAAAGGCAGCTATTTCATCTGTGCTCACAGTTTTACCACAGCAGCATGCTGTAGCATAAAATTTAAGAGGTCAGTAAACAACTTGGCAGTAACTAAGCAATTCAAACAAAAGCTTCTCCTCAGTATTTGACGATTGGAGGGAGAGGAGGAGAATCAGGATTCTATTGTTTAATGTGTTACCACAGTTTCTCCATTTCTAAAGAGTTGTATTTAATAAGGGTAGTAACTCTTGCATTAAAATAGCAGGCTTTTTTCCCAGATCATTGTTGAATTTCTTTTTTGAAATTGATTGTTGACTCATTGCCACTAATGAGTTCTGTATCCTCCAACAAATGTAAAAAATTGTGTGTCTGCACTGGGGAATTTACAACTGATTTGGTTATGCCCCACTTTTTAACAATTAGCATCAGGAAGATCTATGATCTGCATGCAACTAACGAAGATACTGATTAATATTATTTTTCTCTTTAAGGCCTTTATGTGCCCTTTTCCTGACCTATAAATATTTTACACTATCCAGTCTATGACAAAACTTTCTTTCATTAGGAGAACACTGCTAATAAAATGATGTGGCTTATTTTATGAAAAAAAAACCTTCCTGCATGTTAATTATTAGACACATGATTGTCTTGTTTGTCTGTACTACATGGTCAAGACTTTATTGGATAATGCTATAATTGTCTAACAGATGAATGGTAGATTAACAAAGTACATGGATCTGAATTCATCTATTTGCATCTCTGTCTGCAGTGATGAATTTCTAGTTGCTCTTTAATCATATTTGAGTAAAATTTAAAAAATCAGTTTCATATTCTGATTATAATTTAATCAGTTGGATAATTTTTCTATAATAAATGAATTCATACCAATAATAGATTTGAATTTTGGCATAATAGACCATATTTGCTTTTTGTGATTTGGATAGAAAGACTAGCAAACATCATGGACTAAAGTAAATATCACTGGCTTTGGAAACAACCACGGAAACTGTTCCCAGTGAAACTGAAAATTCAGCCATGTTTGACTCTGAGGATTCTGGTCTGACCCTTACCTGCTGTTTCACAGTCCTGCAAACACATTGGTGTGCATGCGCAGGGATTTGGGGCAGCATCTGCTGCACCAGGGCTGAACATGGAGACAGCACCAGGACAGGAGAGATGAGGGGCTCAGTCAGGGCAGGCACTGCAGCAGCACCACACCCAGCCAGTGAGTATGCCCTGCCCTGACAATATCCTGCAGCACACCAACCTTCATCTTCTCCCCCTGGGGAGCACCATGGGGCCCTGTGCAGAGGGGTTAGTCAGTGATTTGGGGCAGGTTCAGAGACACTGATTTCAATTGCCCTTTTCAGCTCTTCATTTTGAGAGAACAATTTTGCTGCCAAGTTGCTCAGGAAAGCAGTTCATGCTTTTGCTTTATTTCATATGTGTATGTGAATGCACACACACGCATGTAGCCATGATATTTTCTGAAACATCTTTTTGCCAGGATTTTTCTCCTGAGAAGCTGAGGAGCTTCAGGAAAGAAATGTAAACAATAACTATCTGCTGCTGTGGAATGCAACAGGTGCATCTGTGATTGGTCCATGTTGGCTGTTTCTAATTAATGGTCAATCACAGTCAGCTGGCTCAGACTCACGAGAATCACAAGCCTTTGTTATCATTCCTCTCCTGTTCTTTCTAGCCTTCTGATGGATCTTTTCTCTCTATTCTTTTTAGTATAGTTTTTAGTATATCATTTTAATATAATATATATCATAATATAATAAATCAGCCTTCTGAAACATGGAGTCAAGATTCTCCTCTCTTCACTCATCCTGGCAACCTCAAACACAACCATACACACATATGTATGTGTGTGTATATATACACGCTTTTAGTTTCATACTTGCTGTTGTCTTTAATGATTTTGGTTATGTGATTGAAAAAAGCAGAATTATGTACTTTTCAGGACAGGAGTAGTTTTTTTTTTTTTTCAAAATACCTTTAGCGTTGGAACTTGTTGGCTCTTAACAGGTACCATTTAGTCTTTGTGCTTCTAGTTTGCACAGAATTATACAGGCGTGGGGGGTTGACATGGGTGGACAGCCACCCAGCCGCTTGCTCATTCTCCACTCTGGCAGAATGGGGAGAAAATAGAAGGGAGGCAAGAAGACTCCTGGATATGGAAAATGGCAGTTGAATAGGGAAAGTGAAAGCTGTGTTTACGCCCATAGCAAGAGTAAGAGTTAATCCACTGCTTCCCATTGCTGGGCACATGTTTGTCCACTTCATGAGAAGCAGAGCCTCAGCATGTATAACATCTGCTCAGGAGGAAAATTACCACAACTATGAATGTAGGCATGTGCCCTTTGTCCTCCTTTCCATGTGCTTCTGTTTGTGAGTTCTTTAAGGCACACACTGAATTCTTCCATTCTTCTGTACTTTCTACCAAGTGTACCTGTGTTCTTGACGGAAGACAATCCTAGGAATGGGCTTGGCTTTTCCCAGGAGAGGAGAAACCCATGCTGCTTTTCCGAACTATTTCCTTACATGCGCTATGAGACCTTTGTGTTCTCACAGTATATAAGCACTTTTTTGGGGTAGCTGTTTGGATGTCCCCTCCAGCAGCCTGAAGTTTTACACTTAAACAGCACTGAAACCTATGACTTGTGAGTTGAAGCTGAAGAGAGGAAGTATAATAGTGCCTTTTTCAGGCATCTGCTTATGAAAGAAATATAGCAGTGGTCTAGGAAGGCAGACGTCCTTTGTCAGGGCTTGGGAGTTCCCGACCCAGAGCAGAAGTTAGGGAGAATTGGGGTCCCACCAAAAGATGTTTGAATATCCCCATCTTGTCCTCACTTATAATGGTTTGCAAAGCAGTTTTCACGTAGGAAAACAAGACTCTTTGAAGGAAGGCCATACAAAAGCCATTTTTTCCCATGTGTGGTTCAGCCTCTAATTGGGATGGAAGATGCTGGTGGTCTCTTTCAGCAGCTTGGTACTGCTTCTGCATTGGCAACACCTGTCCATTGGGAACCAGGCAAAATGTAGTGTCAAGTAAAATAGACCAGATAGATGTTGTGTCTTTGACAATTGCTTCAATCTATTCCTCTTGCACTAATTTTCTTTGAACAGACCTAGGGAGCACTACAGAGATTTGCCAGGAGGTTTAGCTTTTGGCATGGTCTGCAAGCTGGGGCATTTCCCTGAGGCCTGTGGAAGAAGCTTACTTCAAGGAGATGAGCCCTTGGAGCAGAATTCAACTTTTCCTTGTGAAGCACTCCAACTCACAGGAGTGAAGAGTGCTGCACTGACAATTCTTAATTTCTGTGTGATGATAATGCACTTGCTGCTGTGTGCCTTGGATGCTAATTGCATGACTGTTGGACTCACTTGAACTAGCTAATCACAGCAAATCCAGAACTAATGGTGATTATGCTTTGGATGGGTCTGATACCTATTCAAATATTGTTTCTTCACTTAGGGAGGGTACATCATGTTAAAATAGACCTACAGAATTGCTCTAACCAAGTCCTGAAGCAGGAGGCTTAGGAGAAAAGAGAATGTGTAAGTGTTGCAAGGGTTTTTTCAGGCAAGAGACTGAAGGGAAAGTGTACAGTTCTAAAGGTTAAAGATAAATCCTTTGAAAGACAGACGTGTTTGTCAACTGAAGGGCTGGCTGAGCATGCAGGAGTTGTGGATAGGGCACCTGTGACCTGCCAAGGCACATGAAATTGCTAGCAGGGAAAGTGCTTCCTTATGTGGAGGAGAGGCTACCTAGTATTTCTTTGTGTTAATTCAAATGCAAGAATGAGGGGGTGTTAAGAAAATATGGTTTTGCAACCACTGGTGAACAAATCTGTACAATGCCTTGCTTCAAAAAGCCTTTTTTGGCCTGAGTGTAGAGTACCATGCTGGGTGGCTGTAATGTGATCACTGCAGCTCTGTCCCCATGGCCAACACACTGGTGGCATGCCACATCTACTGTGTGTGGCAGGAAAACCCTGTAAGGAAACTCAATACAGAGAGAATTACAATAGCTGGTCTTTGTGGCTGCAGGGGCATGTGTTTTGCTGTTGCGAGGCTGTACAGGGATAAATAAGGTGACAACCTGTTCAAACTATGCAGCTGCATGAACTCTTTTCATGCTGCATCTGATGCCAAGCCTTTTTAGTGGAATGGCTAAGGTCAGAAGCATTGTGAGGGTTCCTGAAGTGCCATGTGGCTTTCACATATCCTGAGTGGCAGGCATGGTGTTTTAATGTCACATTTCCAGGGGCAGGGTGTCCCTCCACTGAGGAGAGCTTCTTCTTGTTATGCAGATGTCTTTTGGCAAAACAACTCAGTGGAAGTTGATCCAAGTTAAGCAAGTAGTTCATAAAAAGGAATATCTAATTTTTATACTGATTATATAGAAGATAATCTGAAAATGAGCTTATTTACAGACTTTCCATCATTATAAAAATACTGGTTCTAATGGGAGGTGAGGGTGTTACTTTAGTGCCATAAGTTCTTGTTTTGTGGAAGCAAGTTTCACAGGCATGAAACAGAACAATCTGGTGCTTCAAAATAAGATCCACAGTAACTGTGGTAGCCAGATTTATATATTTTTTCTATTTATTTTTAACCTGAAATTCAGGAAAAAATAGTTTGTCTGTGAAATAATAGTTTGTCTGTGAAAAGAATCAGTTTTAATCTTGAAATTTCTGCTGAAAAGGAAGAAACAAGGAGAGATTCCACTGGCATTCTCTTCTTCTCCATTCACCTCTGTGGCTTTTCCCTGCCCAAGCAGCGTGTACACAGTACATCATAAGCAGCTAATTATTGCCAAGAATTGCAGATTGTTCAGTTTAGCCCAAAGGGATGAATGTTGCTGTAAAATTGGTCCCCTTCACTGTAAGGCAGTGTTATCGTTAGCGTTCATTAACTTTGCTTTTTCTCAGACGCTCTGACATTTCTTTTCCACCTGCTGTTGAGAAGAGAGCTGAACATATTTTTCCTGATCACTGCCATGCTGAATCTGACTAATGACAGTATAAGGTCTTTTGCAAGTTATTAAGATCTTTAATTTCCTTTCCTACCCTCAATTTTTCAAATTTGTACATCTGTGTTGGCCCTTGTTAGTACAATCTCTGTTCCAGAATTATTCATGTTTGATAAGAAGGAGCAGGAGAAATTAAGCACAGTCTAGAACAGTATAATGAGTGATTTTCTTCATTGGTGCAAATCTTATTTTTTTAGTTTCATGACAGTCTGTGAGGGGTAGGAGGTCCTTAAGGCCCTTAGAGCCTCATCTCAAACACATGTAAACTTTTCACTGTTCAGAGAGTTTGCTATTAAAGCATGCCCATTCCACTGTGGGTGGGATTTGAGGAGGGAGGACTTAACCGCCAGAGTGCTTCAGGGAACAAGCAGACTGTATGAGGCTGAATACTGGTATCTGAAGAAGAGATAAATCATTCAATGCAGACACAGTTTCCTATTTTTCTCCCATGTACAACACAATGCATGCTCTAGCATGGCCAAATGGTTCTGACCTGTTAATGTAGACTGAATTTTACAGTTATGTACCTTGTACTGTCATTGCTATTTCAAGTTTCTATGTGCCTGTGATGTGCAGAAGAGCTAAAGCCTTTGTATAAAGATGAATTTTATAGCTTGCTTTCCTCTTGATATTGGTCATACTAATTATCCTTCAGTTCCCCAGGGCTGTTTGAAATAACTAAAGGGCATAAGAGGGTTCAGTTTTAATTATGCAAAAATTGTTTCTCTTTGAATGATGATCTGATGCTTGAATAATTGTAGATTAGGGATTGAATAGGAGAATATGCCTTACTTTGTTGTATTGCACCTATAACTGGTAGTCTGAGGAGACCGAGGTTCTGTCCAAGTTAAGGAAGGTAAGTAGATATGTGGAAGTTTCAACACTCCAACAGTCACTTACTGAGGACAGAATAGGATGTGAACATAGAAAAGTACTGTATGTATCTCTGTAAAGCCATAAACATTAACCTTTACTCTCTTCTGAGCCTTAAAACTTGGTTTAACCACTGACAGATGGAAATTGGTTTGCTTAGTTTTGCCTCTATCTTGACTTGTAGTTTAGGAGGGATGCTGCTGATACAGTTCTCCCACTGGCTCTCCAAACCACTCTCACCCATTTCCCCCCCACCGTGGTGGAACAGAAAGGAGAATTGGAAGCACAAAAAGTTAAGACCACCATTGTTGAGATAAGAACAATTCACTGGAAACAGCAGTGAGAAAAAAACTATAAACTGCAACAGCAGCAATACTGATGGCAGAGGGTGCAAGGAAGAGCAGAAGGACTCACACAGAAACCCCCCCAACAACAGACAATACCTGACCACTCCCTCTGGCACACAACACCATGCAGAGGGAAACCACCCCCCTGGAAGACATTCCCTTTCTACTGCCCCAGAAAATGATGTGAGGTGATGCAGAATAACCCCTGTCCTAGTTATGCTCCCTCCTGGCTACTGTAAAAATTAACCCTGTCCTGGCTGCAACCAGGATGGTTGCTTCTTAAGTTCCTCTGCAGAAACCCCATTATCAAACTTATTGTTCTCAGTATGAAAATCCATTTTCATGGCTGCTTGCTAATGTGTCTGCTCTTGCAAATCTTCAGGTTTCATTTTTTTCTAGGAACATAGATTAAATATGCAATTATGGCATTGTGGACTTTGTAGATCTCAGATTTCCATCTTCATCTCTGAACTTCAAGACTTTAACATCTGTGATATTATAATTTTAAAGAAGTGGAATACCCTGCTGCCTGCTCTCTCAATGTTTGGAGGAAAGAGGAAGAGAAGATATATTGCTTATCTTTTACTTAATGGATGCAAAGTCAGTTCAGGAGTCTGAATATATGCTGAATGACTTGTGTGTTACTTCTAAAGTCAGACTGAATGTATCTCAGTTTTGGCTCAGAAAAATTCCGGGATACTCCTATTTGTGGAAGTGTGGAGGGAGGGTTTCTTGATTTATTTTTGTTTGTTTTCACAAACAATATCAGGATTGTGAGACTGTTCCCTTCTTCTGAGCTGCATAAGACATTAGATGAAGTAGTGATTTTCCCCTGAAAGATTTGAATCTGTCTTTTGCCTACGGACTTCAAGGATGGGATAGCTTTCCAGTTCTGCAGCTCAGTCACACAAAGATGAGATAGTTATCAAGCAAGTAAACAAGGGTTTATGTTGTCTGAAATAGTGAAGGTTTTGATTCACACATCTGTTCCATTGCATGTATAATAGCAAAACTAGCAATTCTGTCTGAAGTTTATGCCACTCTAGAAAAACTGATGTGCTAGCAGTGAGATTTCTCCTGGGATGTAATGGGTTTAACTTATCTATGACTAAGGAAATGCTCTATGCAATAGGATATTGGTTAAAATGGAGTGTTTGGTGCTTTCTACTTCTGTATTTATGTGGATCCTTTATCTTTCTAAGAGCTTAAACCTGTATATTTAATATTTGTTAGATTTGTTATAAACTTGCATTTGACATGAATGCAAACAAAGACATTGTGAGGTTTGTGCTTTCATGCTTGCTTTTGTTCGATGGTCAAGCCAAGAAATGTTATCTATGCAGCCTTACAATTTACTTTCTTTGCAAGGACAGTCATGAAATGCAGGGGAAATGTGAGAGCTCTCTCACTGCAGTCTTTCACCACTAGCCAGAGTTACAGAACATCTTAAGCTGCTGTAACACATCCCTTGTTTTTGTTTTTGTGTGGATCCAGATTAGGGCAGGATAGCTTGAGGGACAAAACGTGGCTTAGATCCATGTTACATTAAGTACAAGGGCATGAACTTTACAGTAACAATAATTTTATTGAATCTTAAAAAATTGTGTAATTGGACAACTTGTCTAGGGTATACTTTACCTAGAAGGACAGGAAATATGACTTCATGATAAACCTGCAAACACTGATCTTCAATTTACATTTCAGAATATACTGTTATAAGGAAAATGCCCAAAGTAACACTTTGTAAGTGAGAAGTTGCCTTAGTCCTCAATTCCAAAGTGTAACTGTCAAATTGCTGGTGAAATGTTTTGGTGTCAAGGCTTATTGTATAGAATTTGTCTGTTTGCTAAAGAGCCTTTAATAACTTGCCTGATTTTAGATCATTCTGATTCCAAATTGTGTATGCTCAGAGAGAATATTGGGATGGGTAAATCCAAGTAATTTGTCAGTCAGTGTTCCAGAACAAAAGGACTGTTTTGTTTTGTTTTTTGGGGAAGATGTTGAATGGTAACTCTGAAGCAGTTTGGACTACTCTGTAAGCTGAAGTATCTTTGAACTGGCTTCCATGCACTGGGAGGATGAAAATAGATTTACAAAAGAGGATACAGCAAAGCTAATGTGAGTATTGGAGCAAAGAACCACTTAAAGTTCATATTTGTGCTCACTGAATGGTGTTCTCAATTTCAATTAAGTATTTTTGTTTCATGGAGATGTTACAGAGGTTTCTTCAACCAAATCCGCACTGTTTTGCAATTTGCCACTCAATTGATGCAACAGTCTCCTAATTATCTGTTGTGGAAGGACAGTGATGCGGGTGGCTGTGGAAAGCAAATACAGGTAATAGAAAACACATGAAAATAATGCTATAAAAGTGTAAATTTTATTTACACTGAGATGAGATGTCAGAGAGCTAATCCTCACTTGAGCCAGTTGGACACTGGCAGTGTGAGCCCGGTTCTGTGGGTTCCAAGTCCAAGCTGGCTATGCCTGGAGCCAGCACAGATGCCTCTGTACCTGTAGCCTGAGTAGTCAGCATCTGAATACTCTGCCTGTGGCTTGTGGTAAACTCAGCTAGCTGAGTTTGATGCAAACATATTTTCTCAAACTGTACCAGGTCCTTTTGCAATATATTTTTGCCCTCAGCTGAGTGTTTTTAACCTACTCTTTAGCCTATAAAACTTTTCCACTTTGGTAGAGGATTTCCTGTCTTTGAATTGAAATTTGTGGCTTTTCAAAGAATGCCATGGCATTGCTTTCTACAGGATGGTGATATCCTAAGATATCAGTTTTGAATAGATATGACTGTATATAAGTACTGTTTGGAGGAAACTGAGGAAATGAACCCATGAACAATGTTTTTAGATTGTGTAGGAAAGTTAATAAAATAAAATACATTGGAGAGATGTCAGAAGAGTAAATGAGATCAATAAGAACTGATTGCTTTTTGTAAAAATTTCTGATTTTCCCATTTTAGTTGAATGTGAACATACTTTTTCATCAAATTGTCACTAATATGTAGCTCCCCATAGATGATTTTAGTAGAATAGGATAAGTCTTCTAAACTCAACAAAACAAAAGCAGTCTTTTAATAGTAAAATAAGGCCAAACAAGAATTGGCTGTGATCATGAGTATGTGTCTTTGTGTAGTGTTAGCTAAATATTCCATATAAATTCCTGACTGAAGTGAACTGAAATGTGGGATGGAGGGGATGCATCCCTGCTCTCCGGCATCTGCTGCAAACTGCTGGATTGCTGCCCATAGCAGCACAGGCATCCTCTGACCTACAAACTGTCAAAAAAGTGACTACAGCCACTTTTTACTGTTTCATTTTTTTTCTCATAGTAAGCTGACTTCCACCACAGTTTTGGAGCAGATGGATGGTAGCTTGCATGATGCTCTGAGTGGTCTCTCCCTCGCTTGTAGAAGTAATGGCCTTTCCACAATTAGATAAGCTGGGGTAAGATTTTAGCATAAGTAAGGCACAGGCTATGTCTCGTGCCTTTGAACTGCAGCAAATGTCCATCTGTTGTTTGAAGGCCATTTGGAATGCTCACCCCTTGCCAAATCCTGTTGTCTTTGAAGTTCATGGGAGTCTTGCCACCAACTCCAGTTGGAATAGAATTTAGATGACAACATTTCTGTTTGCCTTTTTTTCGCGTAATTTTTATGTGAACACTAACAGACTGATCTACGTATGATCAGGGCTGGATGAGGGAAGATGGAATTTGTAAGCAAAATGTCTCTCTGGCCTAGTGGTGGAGGATATTCTAGTTCACTGATTTTAAGAGGTTACATTTTGATGATGTTGACTTTTCTAATTCCCTTTTAGGAATCATTTACTGGTGGTATGTTTTGACAAAAGGAGATTTAATTACATGAACTTGGACATCATACCAATTATTTAAAAATCAATTATTCATAGTGCTGCTTTCCTGAACAGTGAAGAAATACTTGCCCTTGTTAGGAAAGGCAGATGAATGACTCCAGACACTCATTATAGTGAGTGGTTGTATGAAATATTTAATCTTTTGGTAATATACAGTTCCACACTTGTGGAATCTATTATGTTTTATTTCTGGGTCACTTACATACTTGTGATGTGTCGTATGCTCTTAAGCATCTGCTTAAGTATTGCTTGCTCTTAATATTTTCAGGATCTGTGATTATACCATATGCTGCCATGGAGAGGATTATACTGTCAGCCTTGTGTCAGAGTAGCATGGAATTGCAGTCTGATGTATAATTAGAAGGATATATTCAGGAATGTTTCTTAGGTGACTGAATTTATATTGATTATTCAGAAGAAGTGCACATCAAATTACAGACTTTGCATCTATGTCAGAAGCACACATACACTTCAAATGCCACAGGCTGGTAGGGCACAAAAAAAAAATAAGAAAGGACGAGCAGAAATGGAAGCAGACCAGATCAAGTGTGCTTAGAGCAGATTAGGGAGAGGTGTTTTGTGCAAAGTGATTTTGTGCTTAGTGGCTCCTCATCTTTCTTAGTGCCAGACTGTTCCTGTCACACAGATTAGAGATGGCTGGAGGGAGGATTCGGAGAGCTCTGAAAGACCTTTGCAGCAGCAAGCACCTATGAGACACAGCAGCGTGTCTCCTCGGTGCTGGGATGAGCAAGGAGAGGCGGGTTTCATGGAGAATATTTTGCAGATCGGAAGACAGTACAATGTTCTCATACATGCTAGGTTTATCCATGGTGGGATACATCAAAGCACCCTAGAGCTTCAGGAAAACTGGCCCTGTTAACTGCTGCAGCTCTGGTGCTGGACAAGGAGGAGGAAAGGGTCTAAATTGCCCAAAAGAAAGGCTGCTTCTCTTTCTGCTGAGTGAAGAAAAAATCATGGCTGAAGAAAGTCTCCCTTTTGCCTTTGCTTTTTTTCAACCCATAAACATAATTGATGATAAATAGTGTGGGTTTTCTCCAGAATCTCCAGCTGTTGTTTTAAGGTTACCTTGTGTTTATATTGGAAATCTAATAGATAATGTAAAATAGATGTCTCCATGTTGTGTGAAACTCTAGCTTATTGTTTAGGGTCCTGCAGAATTTAACATGAGATCTAAATATACTTCCAAGTGCTGTTGTTCAGTGCCTTGGGGTCTGTACCTTACCAGAGAGATGCAAATCCCTGTAACTAAAGAGCTTGTTCTTGTATTTCTTCTACCAGATGCAAAACAGGAGTTTCAGGTGTTTATCAATGTACAGTTTAACCAAGAAGGAAACATATGTCTTGAGGAGGAACTGTAAATGTAGAAACAGTAACTGTTACTAATTTGCAATGGATTGTTTATACCAGATGCATTGTCAGAATCTTGCTTGACTTTTCTATCACTGTGAAGCTGTAGAACTCACTGGAGTTTCTGATTTGCTTCTGTCTGTGAAGTTGTGTGTAAGAATGTGCACAGGACTTGTTATGGTTGCCCTTTGCAGCTACTAAATATTGTATATGAAGTGCTATTTTGAGTATTCCATTAATTATTTAAAGCTAAACATGGTTTCTCTTTATGACATGTGAGATTTGTGAATAGCAAAGGCTAAAGTATAGAGAATATTTTTGCCAAAACTATTTATTTTTTACAGTAATCTGCTAAAATCAGATATATTTGAGAAGTCATTTAGGTAAGATAAAAGCTAGTCATTTTAACAGAGATTTATGAATGACCATTTAGACCAGCTTTGTGGCTTGTAACATTCAGTGTCCTGTCACTGCTCCTAGCTGCTCAGATTTTTTCCAAGGTAGGTTTAATAAATTTATCTATAGAATTGAGATTTACAAATAGATTAGTTAAAATTAATTAATCAAAGTAATCTCATGGGTTCTCCTTTATCTCCATATAGTGCTGATGAATTTCAACTGTGGTTTATTCTGATGAAGTTACATGTAAATAACACTGTTTATTGGAAATGTACACTTGAAAAACTAAAAAAAAACCTATTACAAATATATAAACTATTGAAGCACCAACTATGAGACACCTACATGCAAAAAACCCTGGTATTTTAATGCTGAGAAATCTGGGTTTGTTCAGACTGGATAGGAGACGGCTTCAGGGAGACCTTACAATACCTAAAGGGGGATACAAAAGAGCTGGAGGGAGATTTTTTGCAAGGGCATGTAGTGTGAGGATGAGGAGGAATGGCATCCTACTGGAAGAGGGTTGGTTTAGATTAGGTATACTAAAGAATTTTTTTTTTGCAGTGAGGATAATGAGACACTGGAACAGGTGACCCAGAGAAGTGGTAGATGCCACAAACCAGAAAACATTCAAGGTCAGGTTGGAGAGGCTGTGAACAACTTGGTATCTACTTAAAGATGTCCCTATTCTTTGCAGAAGGGTTGGACTGCATGACCCTCAAAGACTCACTCCACCCCAAACTATTCTATTATTCAATTCAATCCAAGAAGTCCAGCCTTAGTCTTCTTTTAGCTCTCTTTTACTGGCAACCTCCTATATTATTCACATCACAGGTTGCATTATGTTGTTGCTTTTTTAATTCTGGTGACAATATTTTCAGATTATTACCGCAGTTAATTTAAAACTGGGGTACTTGCAACACCTGCTTTTTATATCTTTTATTACATACAAGAAAATAGCTAAAGTTTTCATTCACTTGATCATTTTGCTTTGTACTGCATACTTTTACCAGTTTAACAAATGTGAGGGGTTTTCCTTGACAAAAAAATGAAAAAAAGCAAGGCAGTAGTAGAATACCTAATGATGTTTAGAATTCTGTTCAAGGATAGTTTCAATCTGGTCTAGAGTTTATGTGAATAATTCAGGCTTGGGATGCTGCAGTTAAATTCATGCTTGAGACTTATGGGAGAGCGTGGCTCTGGTTTTAATATGTTATACCAGAGCTTATAAAACTCATTCTTTACTGTCACAGTGATACTTGGATGTAAAATTAAACTAAGAAGCATTATTGCATCTACACATTTCTATTTCTTCAGTGGGGCTTACCTTTATGTCCCTATTGTATCATAGATAATGATTATGGGTAGGTCTGGTCCCACTGTGCCAGGTATAGGATCTGTGTCCTTGCTGCAATAGAGCAAGAAGAAACAGGGATGCTGCACCAAACCAAAGAAATTCTGTGGGTTTGTCACTCTGCTCCTGAGTGGCACTTAACAGCTTGTGAAAGTGGGTGACCAGACTGAGATCCTGCCTTTCCCTTTGTGCCTTGGTGGTAGGCTCTCTCCTGCAAGGGACACATTGGTCCTTTTGTTATCCCATAAAAAGAGCATCCTGTGTTTCTTTTGGATTGGCCTATATCTGCTTAGATTAATTTTCAAAGGGATTGTATCTATGGGTTAGAATCCTTAAATTTAATGTTATAATCTCTTAACTTTTGTAGTTGTAACGTTGCTTTTGTTGGTTAGGAACAGTAGCCGAAAGATTGCAGAGTTTAAGTAAAGCATGAGATGCTTTTAACCTTTTCTTCATGCATGTTTACGGAGCTTGAAAGAGCATGTATGGACTCCACAAGGCTCCTGCATACATAATTTGTACCATTACAGAAAAATAACTAGTCATGTATATTTATTGATTAGTAGTGGTTTTCTGTTGATCTCTTTTTTCTCTGAAAATATTTGGGAACAGTTGTGGTTTAAAGGATATATTTGTTGTAGTATTTTTTAAGAGGAGCTTAGAAGAAGAATGATTACTTGAATTATAATTTTTTTTCTTGTAGCTGGAGGAGACATATGCCTGTTTTTCTAGACACTGGTGGTGCATGCTGCTTCTCAGGGCTGCTGGATGATGGGGTGTTTCCTCTCTAATGGCTTGAGTTTGAGGTTTTTAGTAATTTTTATGGAAAAGCTGCTGAAACATATGAATATGAACTCTTTAAAAGTCTCAACATCTTTCCTGTCCTACATTTGAAGACTTTGGCAAAGACTTATGCCTGCACACTGTTCTTGGGATTCAATGGTACTGTCTTGCATTCGACTTGTTTAATTCGAAGAGTAGAAGTCCTTCTATGAGCAAGGAATTCTTCATTTTTCTGGGATTCATCCAAACATTCTCAGTGATAGTGAAGTGCTTTTGATAGTAAGATGTGGTGGCTGGGAGCATTGTTTGAGAACACAGGGTTGCTGCCAGTTCTGTCAGAGTTTTATTGGAAGATTTTCTGTGCAGGGAGGATGCAGGTCATCTAAAGCTTTCATACACCATAGTAACAGCAGCTGGTTTTCAATATTAAAGTGAGATTTTTGCAAAAAGTTAGGGTTTTTGTGTCAAAGTGTGTATATCTGACAAACTTTAAGATTTAATCCTTACTTTAGATAGAAATTATCCCCATGGTCCTTGCAGCACCTGCATAGTCCTGGGGGGCGGGGGGAGAGGATGTTTTCCACATCTTTGTCCTCTGCCTTTTCTACTTTTTTTCTTTTTCACTTTCTAGTCTAGCCTTTTTCTGCCTTTTTGCCTGTGATATTTCTTTCTCTTTCTTTAATCTGTAACACTTCTTCCACTGGTTGCCTGCTAGCTGCTATTTGCTTTTGAGAATGGGGCATCTGTATGTGAGACAGGTGAATCTGCTATGTGTTCCCATTCAAATATGAATGTCATAGAAATAAGAATCAAAGCTGTTCTTGTTTGTATTGGCCTTATAAGTGGTCCCTTCACAGTCAGGAACATGAAAATACTTTGGCTGCTTTTGTGTTAGGCTGCAGAATATGGTATACTGTAAAAAAACTGCTTCTGATTTGGGTTGAGAATTATTTATTGCCTACAAAACTCCTTGCAGCAATCCCTTTGCTGAGGACTTAAAAATCTTCTCACCTTGCCTTCTTCTCTTCCTTCCTCCTTTCTTGGGAGGACTTGGATACAGCGAAAGGTACCCACACTGGAAGTGATGTTGGCAGGAACCCAGGAGGGGCTTCCTTCCTAAAAAGAAGGTAAGGTGTGGATTAAGAGAGCTGTACAGTGGGGATAAAGTCTATCACAACTAGCCAGCTTTCTGTTACCTCTCAGGTTAGGAATTCATTAAGCCTTGCCCCAGAAGCACCAGCTGCAGTGCTGTGCTGCTCACTTTCTGGAACACAGCATGCATCAAGTTTTCCTTTGCCTGGTTGCACTTGATGTTTCCTTTGTTATTTACAGATGGCTGGAAATGGATAATTCCATCCAAAGCTCTGTTTTGTGCTGTGAGTGTGGGTGGTGGGCTGCTTTTTGGGTTTTGGAGGCATCTTATTCTGCTACCCCAGATAATTGCGTTGGCTAAGTGCCATCCTTTGTGGAGAACTGTGCCAGGATTTAATAATAGCAGTAGGGTTGGGTGCACCTGTAGGGTGCTGGGGATACATAAGCTTAGGCCTTGCACAAACACATCTAAAGCATCTGTGATGCTAACAGGAATTTCATCACTGACTTGCCAAGTCCAGCATTTTCTATGTGGCACTAAAGAGAGATCTGACTTTACCATTGTTCTCTTTGTACTTAGCTTGTGCACAATGCCTGAGTGCTCTTGATATCAACATTTCTATAAAAGCTCTCTGGTTTCCTATGTCTCAGTTTGTCTGCCTAATCAGGAGGAGGATTTTTAAACAATTCTTTAGTAGGCATAAGAAAAAAGTGTGCTTAACATAACAGCAAGTGTGAAATAAGCAACCTTCTGCTGAAAGTTCACATGCCAAACACAGCTAATCCACCATATGTGTGACCTAAAAAGTACAGACATATGGATAGTCTTCCCTCCCCCTGTTTCTCAGCATTTCATGGCTGCTGCAATTGTAAGTAGCCCAGTAACACTATATGCTTGATCAATGTATGGGATCTGTGATGGTATTTTGCAGTTGGGATTACTGCATTGCATAGCATGCCTCAAAGTGAAATGAAAGGAATACCATAAGCTTTTCAGCTGTGACATGTCACCTCGGCAGTCGTGTGCCTTTTGAAAATACAAAGGAGTGACAGTTTTTCAGTAGCCAAGGGAGAATGATGTGTAACAGCAAATACTCTGGTTTTGATTCTTCTTTAAGTTGTTTGTACATTCCTGATGACTTTCCTGTAAAAGGGGCATGTATCTTTTCTTGCCCTCTGACAGCATCTGCTGCAGCCTCTGGAGTTACCTGGCTCTGGCATGGAGAGAATAAGACTCATGGTACAGGGAAAATAATAAGATTACATACTTTGAGAAAAGGATCTATTTCTTGGCAATAGGGATATGTAGCATAGGGAATATGTAGCTGTCATACCCTTGGGATTTGTTTTCTTGCCTTCAAAGACCAGTTACAAAATATTAAGCAGTGGTCATGGCTGCAACCTCCAAAGCGATTTGAGGCTTGAATCTGAACAGACATCACATAAGTGGCAGAGCTTTTACTTTTCAGGTAGGCTGGTACTCATCATGGGTCCAGTTTTGTGATACATAACTCATGTCACTTATTGTGTTGCTGTATGCTGTGGTGTGTCACCCATTTAGGTTAAGATAAGAAAAACAGGCACAGTACGTCCCACTTCATAGCCCAAGTGCAAGCACGTGCTTCACAACTCTGTTGTAGAGAGAACACAGTTTGGCCAAAGTGAATATAATCAGTTCATTTGTATGCAGAGCTAAAATTACTGAAGAATAGCTTCCAGATAAGGATTCATTTAGGGAACTGTGGCGACTGCATAATTACCTATAGGTATGGCTTTAATTGCAGTCTGTAGCCAATAAAGAATATATTTGGTCTATAGAAAGAAGCAAAGGAATAGAACATGTGCACGAGGCAGTTTAATGTTTAAAGTACTGTTTGCAAATACAAGCTATTAAAAAAGTGAATCATGCTGGAAAATGGTCCCAAGCCATAAAATATTAATTGATCGTTAAGTCTTTGTAAGAGGCACTGATATATACTTTGTATCTAAATGTGTCCCCTTTTAACTTCCATCTGCTTTGTATATACCAGTGAGGGGGAAAAAGGCACATTTTGTAGGGATCAGAATGTAACAATGTTTGTATTTTATGTAGGATGGGGTGTCCATAGACTGACTAATAGTTCACCAATGAGGGATTTTGTTCTAATTGAATAATTATGTTAATATTTTTGCTTTTCAATTCAAGAGAAGAGAGAAAACCATGTCTCTTTTGGGAAAGTGGCAGGTATGGTATATGGAATTACTAATTTTATATCAAAGCTCTAGCTAATAGTCTAGTATAAGAGAATATACCTACAATATAGATATATAATTTCAGAGAGGACTTGAATCTTTGTCCACCTTGGGGCTGAGTCCGGAGAAGTTTTTATCTTGCAGGCAGAAAGGTGGAGTGATAATGATTGCAAGGTCTGGGTTGGGAACAGTTCTTCGAGAGACAGCAGAATACAGGATAACACATGTGCCTGTACAGGGCAAGAGTGTCTACTGATGGAGAGTATCTGAAGGATGTACCAGCAGATAGAGGACTTGATGATTATTTGGCAATGTAATGATGATTTTTCACAAAACCCTAGAATGATTCAGGTAAAAAGGGACCTTAAAATCACCTAGCTCCATTCTGCCATGGGCAGGGACAATTTTCACTCAACCAGGTTGCTTAGAACTCCATCCATCCTAGCCTCAAATGCTTTCAGAGATGGAACATCCACAGCTTCTCTGAGCAACCTGTTCCTGTGCTTCATCACCCTCACAGTGTAGGATTTCATCCTAATATTTAATCTAAAACTGTGCTTTCAGGTTGAAGCCATTACCCCTTATATGCCCTATCATTATATGCCCTTGTCAAAGCTTCCTCTCCAGCTTTGCTTCACTTTAGGTGCTGGAAGTCTGCTATAAGGTGTTCCTGCAGCCTCCTTTCCTTTTCCAGGCTGAACAGTCCCAATTCTCTCAGCACCACCTGAAAGGAGAGGTCCTCCAGCCCTCTGATAATCTTCTCAGTCCTCCTCTGGATTTGCTCCAACAGGGCCAAGTCCTTATGTTGCGAGCCTCAGAGCTGAATGCAGCCCTCCAGGTGGGACTCACTGGAGCAGAGCAGAGGGGCAGAATCCCCTCCCTTCACTTGCTGTCCATGCTGCTTTTGCTGCATCTGGTATACACCTGGCTTTCTGGACTGTGAGAACACATTGCCAGGCCACGCTGAGCTTCTTGTCAACACCCAAGTCCTTCTCCCCAAGGCTGCTCTTAATCCATTCTATGCCCAGGTTGCATTTGTGTTTGCAGTTGGAATTGCCCAGACACCTGTGTGGGACCTTACTCTTGGCCTTGTTGAACTTGATGATGTTCATGGAGGTCCACCTCCCAAAGTTGCTCTGGATGGTATCCCTTCCCTCCAGTGTGTCAACTGCACCACACAGCTTGGTGTCTTAAGCAAACTTGCTGAGGGTGCATTCAGTCTCACTGTCCATGTTGCCAGCAGAGAGGTTGAACAGTGATGGTCCCAATATCAACCCCTGAGAAACACTTCCTCTTTCTGCTCTCCACTTGGACCACTTCACATAAAGAAAAAAATCTTCCAACTGAAATTTTCACTACATCCTGTTGTTTAAGCATCCAGGGAGGGCGAGCTAGGTAGATGCAAAAGGAAGGAGTCAATTAACCAGTGCACATGGCTGTGGGTTTGTAATATGCAATACATGTATATGTGAGGAAAAACAGCAGAGTACATACTGAAGTCTGCTAGATTTTCCTTTTGCTTATTGTTTTGTGTCTGTACTTGGTAACTGTCTTCTGGGGAAATTTTAGTTTGATAACAAACAGTCTGCTGTGAAAACATGCACAAAAGAGGATGACATCTGCATTACTTAAATATTTAACGTGCTAAAGCAGCACTAAAATACTACCCGACAGTACGATATATACTGTATTCCTGTACATTTTCCAAAACTGAAATCTGATGGCCATATGTTAAAATAAAGGAACATGGCTTTCCCTGGAAGGTAATATTTTTTACTTCTAACAACAGATGCATGTTGTGCTCTCTGCCAGAGAAAGAAAAATGTCACAGTTAGGAAAGGGGCTGGAGCTGGGTCTTATTTGCCTGCTCAGAGAACTAGATTTTTCTCTGAACTTTTTCATTTGTGTTTTTCTGAATACAGACTAATAATTTCTGATGCATTTTACCTCTAGTGGGACTTTCTGGTAGCGTTGATCCTTCCATTGAAGAGAAAACCTTGACAAACTGATCTAATGTAAATAATTGACAAAGACAATTTGAAAATCCATATTCTGAAAGTAATACCATAATTTTCTAAAATACAGTTTACCCACCATTTCAAAATAGGCTATTGGGCTTGGCGGAGGGAGAGGGGTTGATCAGTTTCTCTCTCCCAGAATGTCTTGGTGACCCCTTGTACCATGGTGTACAGAAAGAGAATGTCTGTAAGGACTGTTTTCTTATTTTTTTTATTTTTTTTAAGCAGGGCATGCAAATGTACCGTATTTAACTTGCTGTATGGTATGCACCTGTCAGTGTCAAAAAAGTTGCAGAAAATAATGACACCAGAACTTCTCCTTTTCTCCTTTGAACCAAGTGTACCCGTGATACTCCTCTGTAGGGCTCACTAATCTTCCACAGATAAATCAGCTCCTGTCTGTGTTCTCAGCTACACTAGTGCCACCCATGCGTTACAAATTAAAACTTGTAAAACACATGGATTCCTTCATTTCTTTGGCTTGTTTATACCAATTGGCAGTCCCTTTCATCACTACATTCATATTAGTCCCCATCCAGTCGCTTGCAATCACAGGGAATTCTGCACTGCTGTGGAGCCCACATTATGTATTCCATGTGGGTAATACACAAGCAGCCATAAAGCATCTCAGCATCTATTTTGTCACAAATTTAATCTACAGTAAAGGTGAGACCTAACAGTTTCTACTCTTTCTCTCCCCACAACAGAGTCATTGCCCAGAGATGCTGTGAGGAATTGAGTGTGTTATTCACACTCAGTCCTTGTGCTATAGCACAAGACTTGGTTACAGTAAAACTGTTTGCTTTGGGCCCCATACACACTTTGTGTTCATACACTGTATTATGTGGAGCCTGCTTAGAGCTCCTGTCATGTCCTGAAAGAAACAGGGAAGGGTCCTGAGGAAGTTTACCCCATGAAAAAATGGAAGGTAAGATGTTTGGGGACTTTGTTATTGTCCAGTACTTTGTGTCAGAAGGACTGCTAGGACTTTGTTTCTCTGGAATTTGAAAACAGCCTGTAACTCCCTTCCATGGTCAAGCAGGGATGCTTGTTGAATGTTTCTAACTGATCCAGTAGCTGGAAGGACTGATGTCATGAGGTCAGAAATCTGGTGGAAAACATCAGGGAGACTGGAAGGCTGAACACAGAGAATTGGATCCTTTCTCCACAGACTTTCTGCTTTGTGAGAATTACTGGTGTTCTGGTATTCTTAGTGAGAGCAGATTTTTAGAGCAGTGACTGAAGCTGTCATCCATTTAGTGGCACACAGAGAAAGGATGATTTATGCTCTGAAATGCTGATGTTCTGGTATTCTTACTGAGAGCAGATTTTTAGAGCACAGTGACTGAAGCTGTCATCCATTTAGTGGCACACAGAGAAAGGATGATTTATGCTCTGAAATGCTGACAATTACAGGCAGAAAAAAAATCACCAGAGATCAGCTTTGCAAATTTTAATGCATCTACCCATAATTTAACTATTACTTAACTAAATTCTTCACCTGGTAAAAGTGCTATATACTCAGGGATAAAAAGCTGAAATAACATTTTGAAGTTCCCTCCTAGTTTGGACCCAGTTAAATAAAGCATTATGGCTTAATTTTCATCCTTTGTCTCTTTTTAAGCTGAATGCTTACTTGGTCGTCAAAAGTTTGGGGTTTAGGGTTTTTTGTCTTTGTTTGTTTTTGAGTTTTGCTTGGGGACAGGTACCCTGAACTTGTAAAATTGTTCATACTTTATTTTTGCTGAAAAAACACTTATACAAAGAAATTAATATAAGGAACTGGTTTCCAAGCTGGTTAATTGCATTCTAGCTCCATAACTTTGCTTCTGAGACCCCAGCTAGAAGCAACGCACACTTTTTGTAATCAGAGCAAAAGATCCTAATGAAGGACTAAGGAAATTACCCAGGTAGTTCATGTACTGGCATCACAGCTGCCATCTAAAGTAGTGCCTCAACATGTTTAATTGATGCATCTGTTACCTCTCAGACAAGTAACAGTAGCTGTAGGTCAAGTTAGTTTATCTACCTTGATGAAATTCCTATTCTCTGTTGAAGGGGAATACTTTTCTGCTCTATAGTCTGTGTTTAGGCTCTTGTTCTGAAACGTGAAGGTGCACAGGAGTCCCTGCTGCAAATTAATCTTCTGTGGTCTTCTTTCAAGTGAAACTAACTCCCATGCTTGTCTCTTCTGTGCAGCTGTCAAACCATTTGGAGACTTATTGATCCTTGCCACAATAGAACAGTGACACTTGAGCAACAACAAACTGCTTTTGAATGTTTTCTGATGTATTGCAGACATTAATGCTATTCAGGTTAGCACTTGGGCCAGATATGTTGTTTTGTTTGACTTGCTGTCACTCTGTTCTTTGTTTGTTGTCTTCAAATATGGATATGCTTACAATCTAATTTACACAGCAAGCTAGAAACAGGGCTCTGGTTTTTAAAGTAAGCTGTTGTTTACTACCATTGTTTTTACAAAGAGAGAAGCAAATAAGCTCTAGCACTGCAGTTTGTTCCAGTGCTGAAAAAGGAGAGGAAGAATTGCTGGAATGTGTGTTATACATGAAGCCAAGACTGCTAAACTCTATGGGTTGCTGGAATCCTCTAGCATGACTGGGCACGTGGAGGCAGGACAAGTATGGGTGTATATGCTTGGGTTTTTTGGAGGATATAGGTAATAGAAGCCATATTGCTGTGCTGATCTTCA
Source organism: Pyrgilauda ruficollis (assembly GCF_017590135.1). Classification (NCBI taxonomy): domain Eukaryota; kingdom Metazoa; phylum Chordata; class Aves; order Passeriformes; family Passeridae; genus Pyrgilauda; species Pyrgilauda ruficollis. The sequence continues at coordinate 418,091 of NW_024509877.1, read as the reverse complement.
GACAAAAATAAATTGAAACAAAGGTTTGGAACAACTGAGACCTATGACTAACTTATGGCAATGTAAAGAAGCAGAAAATTGCAGAGCTTGTTTTACTTTACGCTCCCTGTTTGGAGATGATTTTCTTGACCTGCTCTGAAAGATGAATGAAAGATTCAGGAAGGTTTTGTGGTAAAGGGTGGGGTATGCACAGTAATAGCAGAATGCATATGACAGCAGGAACAGTGGGACAGTTGTCGTGCTTGATTGTTGGTATCAATCCTTTCCAGAAAAAGAAGCTGCATAATATGTCAAACTAGGGGGAAAAAAAGAGAATAAAAATGCAATGCGTAGAAATAGGACACAACTTTAAAACACTGCAGTTGGAAAGAGATGAACTATATTCTGATATGTTCAATATACTGAAGCTTTTATGGATAACTCTGTAGGTTCCATGGAATTTCAGTCCAGAATTTCATGGGGTTTAGGTGTGATTGTTTGTAAATTGCAAACATTTGCAAAGGGCATTTGGGGGGGAATCTCGAGGTCACAGACAAGTAGCTAGGCGTAGATAGTGCCAACTCTCTGAAACTTATGTGAGAGACTCGAAACCTTTTCTAGAAAAGAAAGCATTGATAAAATCCTATTTGAAAAGTCATTTGCAAGAAGTATATCTCAGGGTACCATCACAAATGTCAGGTTTGATGCAGCTATTTTTGCACAGCCTGTGGTAAATGTACTGAGTAATACTTGTAATAACTAATCTACTGTCCCTCCAGAGGTAGAAAAAAGGTGTCTTTTGTTTTATGCCCAGCACTGGGGACAGTTTCAGAGATGCAATTTGGCAAAGAGGAGATAGGTGAGAGTCTCAGCATCTCCTCCAAAGACTACTCAGAAATGCTGTCTGCTGTCTCACTCTCCACAGCTGGTAGCCCTATAAATAGCATCGGTTTGACAACAGCTTTTTTTCATGGGAAATTTTTATGGAGGGAAGAGGTTAGGAAGGGAAGGGGGGGTGCAAGTTCTGCTGTGTGACAGCTGAGCACAGGTTAGAGGGTTTATTGAAGACTTTTCCTGAGGCCAAGGTGAGGCATGTGTAACAGGAGGGAAGAGGACCAGGCATTTTAGACGGGAACAGAAGGTGATGCGACAAAGAAGGAATCTCTGAAGGGTTCTGAAGATGGGTGTTCTGAAAAAATAAAAGTATGTTCTATCCATCCTATTTTTTGTTTGTCTGTTTTACATTTGTGTGTCTTTATCAACATACGACAAAAGAGGAACAGCACGGATATATTGTTCCTGGGTTGTGACAAAGCAGATTGCTTAATCTTCTAATGAAGTTGTAACACAGACTTGTTATTTCCCTTTCCATTATGCTGAGAAACTTGGAAAAGTGAAAATCCTAGGGAAATTCTTATGTCAGAGGAAAATTTCAGGTTTGCATTATTCAGTCTATGGCAGTCAAGTGTGTATCCTGTACTGGTGTGTGACAGACTGTCAGAGAATGAATACTTTAAGTACTAGTTAATTTATTGTGACATTCATCTCTTTGCAGTGATTAGGTTTTTGACAGATGTTTTTCCCTTTTTCAATTAACACCTGTGCAAGGAAAAACCTCATCTAGGCAGGTTATTTATTTGAGCCACCTTAGACCCAGTTTTCACCCATGGATGCAGAAATACATACAGTACATTGAAACTGAGCTCTGCCCCTGAGTCAAGGAAGCAAATGCTCTTCCTCCTAAAGCTAAGGCAACCCTCTTCTGCTGTCTGCCTGAATCTTTTCTACTGCTTCCTTTGCCAGAGGTTCTGACCTTGTCACCTCTATCCTGAGGAGCATTGCCTACAAAATGGTGCAGTGTTCCTACAATGTTGTCTGATGGATTATTCTATTTCTGCTTCAAAACTAAAATTTCTTCGATATTGCCTTAATCAATTTTAAAAATAAATATGTCTCCTGCAATTATATTTCCACATAATTCTATGATTTAAAGAGAGAAATTAAAAGTTTTGAAATAGCCCTTTTGTGGAATATTAAAATCTAAAATCTGTATCAATGTCTGATTATTTATTTGAGCAAATTAAGTCATCTACTTCAGTCTTGGAACAAAGACCCAGGAGTACTGGGGTTTATGGAAGCCTATAAACCTTTCTTCTCTTGGAAAATGAAGTTGTTCAAGCTAACAAACTTTTGGGTTGAAATATATATGTCCAGAAAAAATGGCTGAGAGAGCTGAAAGATCTGAATGTACTGAAAGACAATTTGTTAGAGAGGACTGGACTGGCTGAAATTAAAAGAAAAAAGCAGGGCGTATCATCTTTGGAAAAAGGGGCAGGCAGCTCAGGAAATGTACAAAGATGTTGTTAGATCATGTAGAAAGAAAATTAGAAAGATGAATGCTGAGTTAGAACTTAATCTGGCCGCAATTATTAAAGACAATATATTTTGTTTGCAAATACATTAATAACAAAAGGACGGCCAAGGAAAAACCCAATTTTTATTGGACATGGAGCAGAGGAATACAGTCACCAAAGGTGAGGAGAAGGCTGAGGTACTTAACACCCTCTTTGCCTCAATATTCAGCAGTAAGACCTGTTATCCTCAGGACCAGTGGCCTCCTGAGCTGGTGGACAGGGACAGGAAGAGGAAAGGACCCCCTGTAATCCAGGAGGGAGCAGTTAGTGACCTGCTGAGCCACTTGGATGCTCGGGAGTCTGTGGGAGCAGATGGGATCCAGGGATCCACCCCAGGGTGATGAGGGAGAGGTGGAAGGAGTCTCCAAGCTGCTCCCTGTCATTTTCCATCAGTGCTGGCTCACTGGAGAGTCCCAGATGACTGGAGGTTGGCCAGTGTGGCACCCACCCATGGGAAGGGCCCAAGGAGGATCCAGGGAGCTCCAGGCCTGTCAGCCTGACCTTGGTGCCCAGCAAAGTTATGGAACAGAGCCCCTTGAGGGTGACCACACAGCATGTTCAGCACAACCAAGGGATGGGATGCAGCCAGCACAGGTTCAGGAAAGGCAGGTCCTGCCTGACCAACCTGATCTCCTTTCGTGACCAGACAACCCACCTGGTGGATGAGGGACAGGCTGTGCACGGGTTTACCTGGACTTCAGCAAAGCCTTCGACACCATCTCCCACAGCACCCTCCGGGAAAAGCTGGCAGCTCACAGCTTGGACAGAGGCACCTTTGCTGGGTTAGGAACTGGCTGGATGTCTGGTGGTGGGGAATAATTCTGCCTCCAGTTGGAGCCAGTCACTGGTGGTGTACCCCCAGGGATCAGTGTTGGATGCAGTCCTGCTTAATATATTAGTGATGATACAGATGAGGGGATCCAGTGCACCCTCAGTAAATTTACTGACACTGATATGGATGTGAGTGCCAACCTGCTGGAAGGTAGATAGACTCTGTGAGGATCTGGACAGGCTGGATTGATGGGACAAGACCAATGATATGAGGTTCAACAAGATCCAGTTCCTGGATCCTGCACTTTGGCTGCAACAATCCCATACAGTGCTACAGGCTGGGAACAGAGCATTCAAAGTTGCTCAGCAGAAAAGGTCTTGGGGGTGCTGGTTGAACAGTGGCTGAACATGGGCCACTGCATGCCCAGGTGGCCAAGAAGACCAGAAGCATCCTGGCCTGTATCAGCAATAGTGTGTCCAGCAGGACCAGGGAAGTGACTGTCCCACTTCCTTGTCACTGGTGAGGCCACACTTCAAATCCTGGGCAGAGTTTTGGACCCCTCAGTTCAGGAATGACGTTGAGGCACTGGAGCGAGTACAGAGAAGGGCAACAAAGCTGATGAAGCATTCAGAGGGTAAGTCCTATGAGGAGCAGTTGACAGAGCTGGGGTTGTTTAGCCTGGAGAAAAGGCAACTTAGGGGGTACCTCATAAACTCTATAAGCACCTGAAAGATGGGGATCAGGGTCAGCCACTTCTCCTATGCAACAAGCGACAGGAAGAGAGGAAATGGCCTCAAGCTGTGCTAGGAGAGGTTCAGGATGGACATTAGGAGGAGTTTCTTCACAGAAAGAATGAACTCTGGAACGGGCTGCCCAGGGAGGTGGCGGTATCACCATCCGTGGAGGTGTTTAAGGAAAGACTGGATGTGCTGTGGTGTAGTTGACATGGTGGTGTTCGGTCCAAGGTTGGACTTGATTATCTTAGAGGTCTTTTCCAACCTAATTGATTTGGTGAATGTGTGAATAAAAATAAGAGATTTTTTACATTTATTTTGCCAGTTAAAAGTTTTATGTCGCCCATGTTGGTAATGAAGTGGAAAAGAGAAAATCTGAATATGTAGGGCTGTAACGCATGTGAGGTAAACATCACTTTGAGGATAGCTATCTGCTAAACTCCAAATTCAATTGTCCTGGTGAGGCTGCACCTACCAGGACATACTCACAAGGATGGGGCAGCTGTGGCCTGGCTGGGCCAGAGGGGAGCTTGTGTCTGCATTTGATGTCCTGTTGCTGATGGGCAGCCAGCACAGTATGGTACTCCACCCCTTTCAGGAGTGTAGGGGTCAGACCATGGATGCTGGAGGCCCTGCTTGGTGATATGAAGGAGCAGGGAGGTGAGAGGGTCTCTGTCTCCCATAACCTGAATGAAGAATGCCCTTCACACTCCTTAAAACTCAAATACTGTTTTTGCTCTGCTAGGAAGGATCCTGCAGGCACTAAGCACAGGGAAGGTGCTTAACAAGTAATAAAGAACAGCAATAACAACTGATTAGGTCTGGGCAGGTAGGAAGAAGGGGAATACTTTGTGAGTATTTAAAATCTTAAAATGTATTGCAAGCAGGTCCCTCCATGCACTGTTGTTAATTACCTAGACAAAAGAAGCTGTGCAATCACCTTCAATCACAGGCTTCTATTTAATAGGCTTATTGTAATGTATTGCAATTAACACACTCCTAACAGTTTGTGCAAATTTTCAGCTTTTTCTCCCAGAACAGTGTTGTAAATCAAGCTGTAAAAAACATTGGTAAATCTACTTTCCCCCGTTAAGGTAAGTGGATGAAAATACGTGGTGGCAGAGCTGAAAGTGGAACCCTCTAGGTAACAGGGTGGGATTGCCAGGCAGGGCAGGACAGCTGCAGCTGTGCCCCCAGTGTGGGTGGATCCCACAATTAATTGTGAAAACTCTGGGCAAGATCTCCCAAATCCACTAGAAACATTTGCACATTTACACTATTTAAAATACTTTCAGTGTCAGAAGAAGAATCTTATTTGTCTCTCATCCATAGCTAAATCAGGCAAATTCCTTCTCTGTTATACCAGCTCTATTCAGAGCAACAGTCAATTGGAAGTTGTTCCAACTGACATCAGAAAAATGAGAGCAAACCTCATTCTAAAAAAAGTTCCCTCTAAATTTAGTTTGTCTATGTGTGGATTTGGCTGAATTTGTTTCTTAGATGTATCTGCAACCTCTGGATGTATGTGTGCACTTGTGAGATTTGGGTGGCAGACTGCTCTGGTGTGTGTGCTGCTACAGTCACAAAATAAAGCAATAAGAGGGAACACTTGAGAACCACTCTTCAAGGATGATACTGCCCAGGAAGCAATCCTTTACAGGCAGGATAGAAATCCTTTACTGTTTAGGATATTATTCCTTGGCTATTTATGATCATGTTGATACTTTTCTATTCAAGGTTACATTTGGGCAGTGCACTAAAATGCTGAAATAAAACAAACAGAGCAGTATTATTACAGACACACCACCAACAATAAGCATTAAATTGTGAGAGATGTTTCTCTTTTCCTCATAAGTTTAGACTATTTACAGGTTTGCAAAATATTTATGGAGGTGAAATATCTGCAACAGAGTTATCAATGGCCAGATGAGACATTTAACCATTTAAGAGATGTTTATCTGTGGTACCTGAAGATACCATGCTGTGTAGAATTGGGCAATATAAATGCCCTGTGTGATGTTTGTATCTGTAAGACTCTTCAAGGCTGACCAGAGGAAGAGAGGAAATTCTAAAAAGATAAAGCACGGGTAAATAGAGGCAGTTATCTCAATTGCCTACTCTCTCTTTTTGTAGTGCTTTTTCTAAGCACAGAGTTGAGTGTAGCCCGCTTTCACAACAGGTGGACACTTGCCAGTGTCTTCTGGACACCCACTGAAGAAAAAGAAAATCCTCTTTCAGGAAAAATTTTAAAACTTCAAGATTAAAATATTTGGTTTGTTTGTTTTAATACCTGTCTTCATCTCCAAGTAACCATGTTTTCGAAATGAACTCTGTCAGTGGGGGTTTTTTGTTTGCTTGTAAGTTGTTAGCCTCTCCGCTGTGTAAGTCCTCAATCAGGTTTGTTTAAACAGTTCCTGTTCTGCTACAGAGACTGACAGGAGGCAGGTGCTTTAGGTTTTTAGAGGGAACTTCTTAGAGGGGACTCTTCTCCATTTAGGTGTGGTTTTAATCCCATTCCCTCTCCTCCTCTTTTTTTTTCTTTTTTTTTTTTTTTTTTTTATAATAATAATATTCTTTCCTTCTGCATTTGTGCATTGGTGAGAAACAGGCAGAGAATAGCTTTTCAGCCCTCTGGGGAGTGGTGCAACTGCAAGCTGAATGTGGGATGCTCAGAAAGACTCTGAGCCAGGTCCTGCTCCCTGCTTGGAAATATTACAGCAAGCAGCCATAGCATGTGCAAGGCTGCTGTTGTTCAATCTGATCTACAAGAGCTTCTTTCCGTAAAGCTGAGTTTTTACACATCTATGAAACATTTTAATTTTCTGTGTTAAGGGACTTCCAGTGCCTCATAATCATATTCTCAGCCAGTGGCAGTGATGCTGTGTTGCTGTTATGGGTGTGCTGTCACTTTGATTAGTGGATTAAGTGGCTCAGCTGCATTCCACTTCCCCTAATATATATTCTTATCACAAATGTTATCTCAAGTTGCAGCATAAGTCAGGAACATTTTTAACTGCACAGACCAATGGATATGAGAGTAAGGCCAAGTGCTGGTAGAGCTACAAGACTAACTGAACAGTTATCTTAATGTTCAGAAAATGTTACTAGCTGTCTGTTGAAACCAAGCCCCCAAGTGAGAGAGAAAAATAAGTATTGTACAGATAAATTTTCAGTTTTCATCCAAACTAGATCTGTTTAGCCATAATGCCTTCTATTTGTGGAAATGAGAAGCAGAAAATAAGTTAATTGTGGTAACTACAACAACTATGTTCTACATGTAACTATGAATGAACCCTATATTCAGACTTCCTTGAAGTGAGGAAAAAATATTTCAAAATATTAGAGGTTTGCTTTTTTGGTTTTGTTTTTTAATTAAATTTTTGGGAAAAAACCCCCAAAAACATAAGAAATAACACTTAGGGGAACAGTATTCTGAGGAAAGATTGCCAGAAATAGTAACATTCAAACCAACAAACTCCAGACAGAGAAATGTCTTCTGTAAGTCACACCTGTGTGGCTCGTGCATTTTTGACACTTTTTTCTGGGCTCGTATCATGTTGTTTGATCGCTGAGCTTTTTCCTTGTGCTCTTCCTCATGCATGTGGTTCAAAGAATATCCTGGTGATCATTTCCTTTTCTTGTTTTGCTTTAAAAAAAAAGGCAACAAACAAGATTTTCATAACATGAATAGGAAATATAAGGTAAGTTATACATAAATTAGGACACCTTCTTTCTGCTTCATGAGACATTTTCGTTGTCATATGTCCGCTCTGCAACAGAATCCCCAGAGGAGTTTACACAACTTCAAACTTCATTCAGTGATATTTGTTTAGAGGTTTCAAGGGAAACATTAATTAAAGGAGCTTATCAAAGGTTAGAAGGTATCACTTCCAAAGCATCTATGCAGATGTGGCCACTACAGTCAGCCTTCACATCTGCACAATAAAACTCTTCCTCAATCCTTTTTTTTTTTTTTGGTGGGGAAGGGGTGTTGTATTTTTGGTTTTTTGAGAGCAGAAAAGACTTTTTTTTTTTTTTTTTTTTTGTAGGTGTATAAAAGTAGGCATGATTCAAACACCCTATAGATTTGGGAAGGAGAGGGATGACTAGAACTTATTACTGCTTTATCCTAGACCATTGATTAAACCTGTTTCTTTGCAAGTTTTGGGAGTTTTTTGCGGCAGAGTTACAGTACATTTTGCCTTTTCTCTCACATACATATTTTCTCTCTAATACAGAGAAGTCATATATAAGATGATACAACTTCTGTAAGAGACAATAAATATTTGGCAAAAAGAAAACATCTATCAGGGAGTCAAAAATTCTCAGATTTCTGTGACAGACTTTTCAAGTTCTTTTGTCTTCCAGTTTCTGACTTAGTTGAGAAACAGTGGTCTTGAAGTACAGACAGTACGTCTGTATCCCAGAACAGTAACAACAGATATGTGTTAAAATTGGTGTCCTAAGCTAGAGAGGAAAACTTTCATAACTCTTGTTTGCTTGGGTTGGAAGTATGGGATTTGATTACTTGTCAGTATTTAACAGATGACTGTTCAATTTATGTATATGCAAAGTCCCTGGGATCCTGATGTTGATGCATATAAATATAGAATGCTTTGCTGCTTAACAGAAAAATAAAATCTGGCATTATGTAGGTTTTTAGGACATCTCTCTTGATACTTAACAGATATTCGGATTTCTGAAAAAATGCTGAAATAATTTTGATTGTGCATTCTTGCTGAAAGCAAATAAATGGACAAAGATGTTTTGCAGAGTCCTATCTGGGAAGTATATGAAAATGTATGTAAGGCCACCATGTTTATTTTTGTGGTGCAAAACTGTCCTTGAAGCCATGTGAAGGAAAGATGCCTACACTGACTCCTTCTATACTGTTCTTCACAAGCTTATTTGCAGCTGAAAAGATAAAATAATATTGAGAATGCCTGAAGCAGTGATGCTTGCCTGGCCTGTGGGATGTCATGGTTCTTTATAGGTAACATTGCTTAAAAGATCTTGCACAGGCAACTCTAAGTGAAATGGTGCTTTGATACTGGAATCACTTTGGAAATTGCTTTTAAGTTAAACCTCTGAGTAGCTGCATGAAGAGTTGGTACTTGAGAGCAAGCTCTCTATCATCAGGAAAAAAACAAGGTCTGGCATCTGGAAGCTGAGGAAACTTCAGGCTGAAATGCAGTATAATTTCTCAGTAGTGAGGATGGACTGCAAGTAGAATGCAGATGTATGTGGGTAACTTGGCACTTCTAGGTTCTTGGCACTTCTTCAGGTCAGTGTCAAATGGTTTTGGAGAAGATAGGTTTGGTTCAGTAGTATCTTTTTATTCAAAAGGAATTCTTGTCAAGAGTATTAAGGTTGAACAGAAAAATTAGGAAATAACATTCTTAGATATTACATTAAGAAAGGGTGACTAGATCATTTCAGTGACACAATGAATTTTTAGCTTCATCAAAAGTTATTGTAAGGAGTTTTTTGTTTTGCTTTACAGTTTAATGGTAGTTTTCCATACTATATTGTAGTGTGTACGTTAACTTGTTTCATCCTTGAGAGTTGGAGGCATGTCTTTTTTGCACAGTGCCATTGGTCCTGTTAACATCTTCACCTATTGGTTCCCAGGCTGCTCTCTTATGAAGGCTTTGACAGAAATTTTAGGTTTTCACTCAACCCTAAAGATGTAATTTCTTCTGCCACCGACACCACAAGCCAAATGTTCTTGACATAGAACAGAGGCAAATGTCAATGAGTTTTTGTACTTCTGTCACTGCTCAAAATAGAACACCATTCATGAAAAAAGCATTTCTTTATTATTCTTTCTAAGGCAAAAGTATTCATCCAGATAGTGAAGCTTCCTATATATTTTGAATACTAGTAGCAATAGCAGATGTTTTATTTTCAAGGAGTTTATTCAAGGTCCAGCTCTTGAGCAAAGAGCACAAACAGTAGTTAGTGCAGTAGGCAGAAAGGCTAAAAATCCTTATGTCTCCATTATAGCAAATATCCTCTTATTTTTCTGTCCTTTTGGGAAAGGAGATGGGCTAAATCTGCTCTCTTGGCTAAAGTTAGAGTCTTCTGTTTCTGAGAGTCATGGGTTTTCTTCCCTTATTTAATTTCTGTGAACTCCCCACTTCAGAACTCAGATGACAATAACTGGTTCAGGGTAAGATAATTTCTCTAAACTTGTTTAATGCCTCTAAAGTCTTGTATGTGTTCTTAAAGTATGTATTTGACTACAATCTGAAAGGGACAAAAATTATTGTGATGCTTTTTAGGCTCTCATGAAATCTAACAGATTATTTGTGTGCAGTACCAAATACTTCACTATATTAAAATAAAATAAATCATCAAAAGAAAACAAAGCATGCTTTTATACACTGGAAATAATGCTATAATTTATGTCAAAACTTATACTGAAATATGCATTATGGCACCAAGTAAACTTCATTTCAGATTTACTATGCCCCGAGATTTGTTTTACAATCTATGTTTTCAGTCAAACATGATGAAGGAACACTGGAAACACAGGAGGAGCGAAGCTTTACTTACATTTTCAGGAATTAGCCAAATATGCTGGGGGACCATTAAAAAAATGAAGATAAATAGAAATTTCATATATCATATATCAAACAAGCATTGAGTCTGTGTTTCCTGAAGGTATGCATCTTCAATGCTACTGAAAATCCTTACTGTCATTATACAATGACGTATCAACAGGTTTAGAGGGATTCATTACACTTGAGCTATCATCCTGCATGGAATTAATTGTAGGTAATGATGAAAGGCAAGGGTTTGAGTTTCTAGTTGTGCCAGAGTGAACTGGCTCATATCTGGGCTTGCTACAATAAATTCAGCTTAAATTTTGGGGAAGGAAGATGAAGGTGCTCATAGGGAAGCTGGGAGAAACAGTTACAGATATAAACAATTTGCAGTAGTATTAGAGAGCCCAATGACTAAAGAATCCTCACTATGTTGAAGAGGGATTTCTGTTAGAGCTTTTACTGAACATCCACCTTGACGTGGTTGCTTACAGAGGCAGCACACGACCGTTTAGCTGAAAGGGCACTTTTCCTTGGCTCTTTGAACTGGGAAAATCAGGAAGGTTCAGATACTGAAGTTTTAGAAGAAAGAGAAGGAAATGTAAAATGGATGTGTGTTTTTGTGGGTGAATTGAAATATCTGAGATCAATAAGAGTAACCCATGTCTTTATTTTATTACCTATTAAAAGAAAATGGAGAGGGTTTTTGTTTTATTGCCTGATACTTGGGTCATGCTTTATGTAACCTCTTTAAAAGTCACATTCTCATTTAAGCTAGTGGAATTTGGAATTTGGGGAAGTCATCTTAGGAGTAGAAGTCCTCTTTGTGTTCATGGAGGTTTTATTTTGGTTTTGGGGGTCTTTTATCTCTTCAAAATAACATATATCCAATATTGTAAAACTTTATGCCTTACAGCCAATTTCAGGAACTTGTTTAGTTTTATATCTAGCAGGCTATCTGTAGGCATCACAAAGACAAGATTCCTGTGAAAAACTGAAAATGAATACATTTATCTTCACCTGTCAAGTTTGCTTTTTCTTTTTTCAAAGAAGTGTTTCTAAAAATTGCATATATGTCTAGAAGACAGACTAAAGTCCACTTAAGCAGCATAGAATTAATCTCAATTCCTTTGTTTTCATAAAGATATTTATTGCTCTATGAACACAGCTATAAATATCAAACAAGGTGAATAAAATATTTTTGCAGTAGAAAACTCATTTGCATGTTATTGTAATAATTTATTTCAGATACTAGTTAATCTGCTTTAAGTGGAAGTATGCTTTTACACCATATATACACTAATGAATTATTTATTAATCCATTTATTTTAAATATATTGTAGTAATTTTATTTTTTTAACTGCCATCTTTAAAAAATAAATGCAAATCCCCCCCAGTAATTAATAGCAGAAACAATGACTATGGTATCTCAAATTCCTCTCCCAATCCCAAAGCATCCTTATCCCTGGACTACAACATGTGTTTCTAGAGAACATGCAGGTTGGAACCAAGATAGGCTCGCTGGCCATGCAGTTCTGGGATGGGCCAGAGACTCCCAGCTGTCAGAGGATTTTTTGTGTAGTTTCCCTTCACGTAAGTCTGGGGTCAGAAGAGACTGGGAAGCACAAGGAGGAAAATAAATCAAATAATATTTAGCAGAAGTTCCATTAAGGATTTTTGCTTTCCTAGGGATATTGAATGTCACCTGTGGCCTGCTATGGTCAATTTAAAGTATTTGAGCCATGATCCCTTAAGCTTTTCTGCAACTTAAGTAAGAACTGGCTTACAGTAGTGAAAAGATCAGACTAAGCCTCTTCAGGTGGTACAGCAAGACATTTGTGTAATGAAGTTTTACCAAGCCAGCAAAATTAGAAGCTTATATTTCCCAGAATGGGACTTCTACGCTTCTTATGGGCTTTGGATGTGACAGAAAAACAGGAATTTGTTTGTCTGGTCAATTTTAAATTTATGCTAGAAAGGACATGACTGAAAAATGGGACAATAGACTTAAAAAAAAAAAAAATCTGCAGGCTCTGATGCCCTCAATTTTTGCAAGTGGTTTATGAAGTGAGAGGTTTAAAAAGGAAGCTTACCTTAACTCATTTATTCATCAGATGAATTCAAATTTATTTTTGTTTGCCACTCTTCCCTGCTCCCCTTCTTTCCACAATTGTCATGCATGAATAATTACCAAGATACTTGACCTAAAAATGTGTTCACAAAATATTTCAACTAAAATCAACTGTTCTGGTTTACACTAATATTTTGTCTATATTATGAGTTTTGGGGGTTGTGTAGTGGGTTTTGGTTTCTTTGTGTTTTGGCATTTTGTTGTTGCTGGGGGACTGGAAGTCCTTGGGAAGGGTAGAGCTCCTTTCAGTACAAAGTCAGGTTGAGATGCTTATCTTTCAAAAGCAATAGTTGCCAACATCTCTGACAGGGTCAATTGAAAATATGCAAATATCAGGAGGCAGCTCTGCTGAAATGAATGAACAACTTGTTCCAACTGAAGATTTGCTCTAGTATTTTGTTTTTAAAATTCTATAAGCCTGCATGAAAATATGCTTATTTTTATAACCCAAAATAAACCTTTTTGCTGATGCTCTGCAGGCTCATAAACAGCTTAAAAGCAATTCTGAGAGCTGATGTTATTAGCAACTGGAACTCTGTTTTGATTGACTGGGAGTATTAAACCCAAGAGCTCTCCACTGAACCTTGTAGCATTACATCAGTAACTCAGAGTAAAAATGAGATCACGCCATCATCCTTCTGCAATCTGAGCTTTGTATTGTACCCACTGCACAAACAGTTTCTAGTTTGGTTAAAATTGTCATCCTGTTGCTTTCATGGGAAGTGATTTCACTAATAGGTTTAATATACAGTAATGATGCAGACTGATTTCTATTGCCTTGAGGGTTTGGGTTTTTTATTTGCTATGTGAACTGTGCAATGTGAAGTTAAGATTATATTATAGTGAACAGGGAGTGAAGAATGAGCTTCTGATTTTATTTACTTTATTTTAGAAAGATCTAACAGTCCCCTGATCCCTTCTTAGCATTCAGATTTGTTGGGGGAGAGTAGGATGATTCAGTAATCATGACACAACAGGCTGACTCAAAGTCAAGGTTCATTTCTTACTTCTGCCATCACTGTTATTTTGAGATTCTTAATCCTTATACTCTCTGTTCCCTTGCGTATATAATGTGGATAGCAATTCTTTCTTGGCGAGGTGATTTTAGGGTAAATTGATTTATTTCTGTAGTGTTTTGTTTGCAGCATTTTGGCTCACAGATGAAATTGTAACAAGGAATTTAAAGGAGAAAATATGCAACAGACTATGAAGGGTAAAAAGGTGTCAAACCATCATGTAGTTGTCACCTGTAAAAATAATACCCTTTACATTGTTTTTTCTCTCTTACATATGTCAACATCTACCTTTCCTGTGCCCAGTGCCTTCATTGCTTGGAGTTTTTCTCTTGCAATGCCTGTCAAGAAAGAGTAAAGTATTTGCCACAGCGCATTTAGCTGACACCATGCCTTCCATGCCTTCGTTCCTCTGGCATGGTGATGTGCCTAAGTCTCCCACAGATGCTGCTACTCTCAGATTTGGAGTATTTCACACCACAGCAGCTCTGAGAAAATGTTAAAGTGTAAATAGCGCATAAAAAATCCTGGCAGGATTACTTTTTGCCTTTATTTCTACCTGTTCAGAGGAGAGAGATGTCATGTATATATGGCAGTATTTTAAGATGGAAGTCATTGTTATTTATATTGAGAAGACTTGTAGAGGAGCGACAGAGCTAACATGCAAAGCTTTTTATCTGGTTGTAATTTTTACTGTCTCAGTGATTAGAAGTGTTTGTGATCCTCTAAGAAAATAATTTTTAACAAAATCAGCAAACTTGATGAGTGATTATAATGTTGAAAAGCCATTTATTTTGCTCACAAATGAGCAAGAATCAGTGAAAACTGTGTTTGCAATTTAGACAAAGTTTGACAAATAGACCTCCTATCTTTAAAACTATTGGTAAATTTTCCTGGGACTTTCAAGGAGGGTTTAGATCTTGAGGCTTTGTGTTATGGTTTTGGGATAATTCTGACAAAATGTGTACTTTTTGCTTTGCAAAAGGATACTTTGTTTTCATACTCCTTGCAATTTTAAAACTGAAGAGTTGCTAAGCATAAGACATGCGCTGTCAGACCTTGGGGAGGATTAGGTAGAAATTCAAAGGCTCTGTATGAGCCAAAGGATGTGCCTAGAAAAAGCTGATTTGGGAAGTAGTCTTCCCTAACACCTCAGGAATGGTGGAAGCAGAGGAACCTCAGATCCAAGATGCTTGTATCTAAAGGCTGGCTTAATTTTTAGTCACTGGATTAAGGGATCCCGAGAATTTGGGCAGACAGTAGGAAATCAGGCTGCTTGAACCCTGTCTCATTTTCACTTTCCATGGGACTTCAGCAGCAGCATCTGAGAGAGACCTGTAGGAATGTGTCATTTGTTGCATGACTCCATTGCTTCTTTTTTTTTAAACTACAAAGCAGTATTAAAAGATTTTTTCCACCAAGTATTGATTTTTTTTACATTGGTTCTCAGTATCCCTAGCCCCCAAGTTAAATGTAGGGGACACCACAATTTCAGATTACAAAAAAACCCCACCTTGTTTGATGCTGAAATAATGCTCAAGGCTTTTAAGTGTTCTAGTAGTTCTTCATTCCAAGCATGTATTTTGCAATGTGGGTAAATTTGGCGTTGCAGAATATGGGGTATCACTCAGCCTCTTCGAAGTAATAGTATTTAAATTTGTCTGTTGTCTGACTGATTTTTTTTTCTAAAAGTTCATATCAAGGCAAGATACCAAACCCTGTATATTTTGGTTTATAATTCTCTTCCAAACAAGTATTCTATGCTGTCCTGGGTTTCTTAATTTTCATTCCCTCTTCTGTAATCTTGCTGCTTTTTTTTCCCCCACCAGATTAGAGGACAGTATCTTCCTGTTCTTGTTTAAGCTCTCAAGTATAAGACTCAGACTTAGAAAACCAGTGGGATTTTTATTTTATGTCAAAAGCTACCCAAAATAACTTTTCCTGGATGAGTTCGTTGGTAATGGTCTTGGTACCAAGTTTGATGCTAAGGGAATAGAAAAAGAAACCAGGCAAGTTGTTTTGCTTTCTAAAGTAAGTTTGTCACACCGCATCAAAAAGATTTTTCACCAAATTTAAGTCCTAGTGCTTGATTCTGACTATATCTTCCTGTACCTCAACAATTTCAATAAATTCAATATTGGATTGCATCTGCTGTACAACAATAAAACATAATGTACAGATTGATTTTTTTTTTTTTTTGTCCCCAAAGAGCTGTACTTCTCTCAAACACTATATTTGTGAGTCCTCTGTAATAGTCTTTTTTAGTTCAGTTTCTTCTTTGCTGGTACACTATTTTTTTTTTTCTGCTTTTTCATAGTGTCTATGGCCCTTTTTAATACAGTGGAAGGAACTACACTATTTCTGCATTAATGTTCATCAAGGATCATTTCTTAAGCTGAGGTTCTTAGGGGGACTTTGCTAATGAATAGCATTTAGGCTCAGGTAATTCTGCTGGTGATGAACAAATGGTTCATACTTAACAAATTATACAGCTGGAGAAGTTGAAATCCTTACAGCCTTAACTGCCCACAGTCCCTTTTTTCTGGAGGCTGTCTGATGGCAGCTTTCTGTCAGAGGGAGTTCAGTGTTCCTTACATCCAGTTCCTAGCCTCTGCAATGTGTCACCCCATGGTCGAGAGCAAACTTCTGCTGTCAGTGCACACGAGCACAACGTGGTGGCTGGTGGCTGTCCTCTGAGACAGCTCTGCTCTGAGGAAGGCAGTGTCTCACAGGTTTGTGATCTCTTTCACTAGGCTGGTTAGGAGTGCTACAAGACATTGGTCAGCACTGTTCAGGGCTTAATATGTTACTAACACAGTTCAGCTATTTTGTTCCTATAGCACCTAAGTGGAAGCACTTGCCAGCATTTAGCAGCATGCAGGGTTGCTGTCCCACCGTGGCTGGTCTGCACTGCTGCCTGTGGTCCATTCCCTGCACTCTAGGGTGGAGGTTTTTGGATTGCATAAGAGCTCAAAGTAACCTTTAGTAAAACTTTAGGGGTCTGCTGTGGCCATGCTTCTCTCTTGCAAGGTTTGGAGAAAAAAAATCACTTCAGACTATTCCTGCGGTGAATGGGAGTAGAAAGCAGTCCTGAGGAGATGCAGGGCTTCACCAGCTCTGGGAGGAACTGAAATTCAGGCATACAACCAGAGAGAACTTTTAGGTGTCTTTAACACTAAGGAGAATTCAAGAACATTATGCATTTGGTGACCCTCTTTGGGATAATCAGAGAAAGTGGACAGCAAGGACATACAAGGAGAGGTGAAGTTGCTTGGCTTCTTTTTGTTTCCATGGGAGCAGCAGCATTAGGACACCACTCTTTTTTTTTTTTTTTTTAAGCCACTTCCAAAATATCTTTCACTCAAACTTTTGTTCTATTGTTTTCTGTTTGAACAAAGAGGAAATCTGTCCTGGAACATTACCATTTTTATTCTTAGGACCTCTGATTAATTTGTTTTCATTTTTCAGGTAGTAATATAGAGGTCTTTGGGTAAGAGGGAGATTTTTTTTTTTTTTCTTACTTGCATGCAGTACAGCCACTCACTCAATAAAGCACGTATTTCCAACTGGCACTTGTATCTGCTATCCCAATGGAAATAGGAATATTATCTAAAGCTTTTATTTTGAGGTTTCTTACTCAAATGTTTTCCTGCTAAAGAGGAATCTCTAATCAATGGTCACTCACTGACATGTTGGTTTTGATTAATATTGTATCCACCATCCCGGATAGGTCACCTGCTTGGTTAATGTCAATTAAGAAATCCAGTATTTTTAAGTTTTTATTAATATATACATACCCCAGTAACATGGCTCATCACAGTCATTTATGTTCCTGGGTGTACAGCTTCAGCTCTTTGTCAAGTTGATCCTTTTGTCATCAAGTGGGGTAGGAATTTTGGATGTGGAGTCAGTCTGCATATACTCCCTTACCCAAAAATAAGCAGCAGAAGCACTTGCTTATGCAGGGTTCCTGGCAAATGCCTGCTATCTACTCATGCAAAATAAACATATCATTTCCATAAACACTCTAGGTATGCAGCTTCTACCCTGTTTGAGATGCATGGCATTTTAATATGAAGAGAAGAGGCATAAATCAATCTTCACTTTTAGGAGCGTGCCTCTCTTCCTGATAGACACTTTTTGGGTGTGCTCATTTGACGTGCAACAGGTTATATATACCACACTCTAAATAGGAATGTTTCGCACCAGAACATGGCACTAGACCAAAACTCCTCTATTTGAAAGGCAACCACGAGACTTGCTAGCATTAGGCTGAGGGGATGGTCTGCTCTAAGAGGACATGAAGGAGAATGCCTGGATTGCATTTACAAACAGCAGAAGTCAACTATTTGTGTCAACATTTCAAACCTTGTTCTCTTTTAAAGGACTAAAATAGAGGAAAATGATGGCTCTTGGAAACTGATATGAGAATCATCAGCAGAACACTAGCTATTGTAATGTGCAGAACTATAATTAGCTTTAAAGGCAATGAATTCTATGCATCTGTTGGCAGCAATACAGGAACTTTGCTGTTTAGAATAAAATAGCACAGAGGTGGGCTTTCTATTCACATTTCTAATGTGGTTAGAGCCTCTCCCATTTCTCTGTGTTCCATAACCCTTTCTTATCTTTATATACTACTTTAACTGTCATTGAGCACATATTAGGAAGTATTTTTTTTCATAAAACAGCTACATATAGTTTGCTTTCCCCTTGCCCTTTGTATTTTGTAGCCTCAGCACCACAAATTTTTGCCACTTGCCTTTCACTTGTCGATTGTGATTTATTATGTAAGTGTAATCAGGCATGATAAAACTGGTAATTACCAGTAACCCCCTTCTTCCATTCTGAGAGGTTTCTATCTCAAGTACTCACTACTGTCTTGCAGTTTTCCAGAACTGTGTATGTATACACATATGTACATTTTTTGTTAGAGTTTTAAAATAAAATATAGTTACCCATATTTTAAATTGATATATAGCAAGTTGTATTTGAAAAGGATCTATGAGAAATCCTATGAAAAATAGACTTGTTTTGCTTGTTGCTTTAGTCAGTCTGGGTATTTCTTCTATCTAGTGAGATCTATATATAACTTTTTTTTTTGTTTTAATACTCAAAAACTTGGGATTAGTTGGAGGTTGCAGTTAAAACTTCTGAATTTCATACTTTTTCTTGTGATGCGAATTTCCTCTTGAATGTGTCTTTTACATTAGAAGTATTGTGATGGGATTTTTTCTTCATGCTGCATTTAATGTCTTTGGTAACTAAAATTTTAACATATCACTCTTGTGTTCAATTTTTTGAATATCAAAATTACTTCTTCATTAATTTCCCTGTGTTTCCAGCATAGCTGTATTAGAGACAATAATGAAAATTCTACATAAGAACTTCATTGAAATGTGTATTGAGTCATAAACTATCTCATGTTGAAAGACATCCATAAGGATCATAAAATCCCTGCTCCTCACCGGGCTGCGTAAAAGTAAATCATCCAAGATCATCATTCAGGCATCTCTTGTACTCTGGCATGACTGGGGCTGTGACCACTTTCCTGGGGAGCCTGTTCCAGTGATCAACCATCCTTTCAGTAACAAACCTTTCCAAATGTCCCATCTGAACTTTCCCTGACACGGTTTCATTCCGTTAGAATGTGTTTAGACAACTGAAGGACTGTGCTGACAACTTTAAACTATTTTTCACTTTCCAATTGCCCTTGTACATTTTTCTTATGCATGGCCAAGCTTTGCAGGTCATTTTCCTACAAAAAAAAAAAAAAATCTCTATTTTAAACTTACCATTTAAATGCAGTCTTTCACCTGTTTCAATGATTTAAAATTCTGAAATATCTGATGTTGTTTATGTGTTTCATACTTTTGAAAAATCAGTGCATAGAGAAGCTTTCAACTTCAGGGATGTTTGGGTTTTATGTGTATGTATATATATTTAGATGTATTGTGAGAATGTTTGAGCAGGCTTGACATCTCTTCCATTTATGTACAGGTGTATTCCATACAGCTATAAGAATAAGCCTGTTTTTTACAGGCTAGTCAAAGATGTCCTTTATTATTTTTCTCATTTCTGTATGTGTTGAATTGATGTGTGCCTAATCTGAAATTAATTTTATTTCTCAAACTTGTTCTGTGTCCAGATTTAAAAAGAAACTTTTTTTCAAATTAAAAGGACATTATTTAAAAGAACTTTTTTTCCTATGCAATTTTCAAATGAAAGACAAATCGGCAGAAGGCACGTTCTTTAAAAGTGCACAGAGGGGTCAAGAGATCACCATGTCTTTGCTTGTCCTGCAGAGGTTAAACCAGCTTCCTAACCTTTTCTGGGTGACATTTCAACAGTGACACTCAAGAAGCAGACCCTACTGTTTGAAGTAGCTTCTCAGGTTGCAAAAACTTACTGATCTAATCTAACAGCTGGCTGTCATCTAAGCTGGTAATCCTGTTTACTCTTCTATCCCAAACTGGCTATCTGGTCTTATCTTCTCTCTCGCTTTGACTCTGCTACTTGCTGTTCAGCCAACATGCTTTGCCAGCAAAACAGACAATGATTGCTTTTATTCTTTCCTCAAAAACCAAACCAAAAACTGTTTCTTGCCAATTTATTGAGGTAAAATGTCCAGGCACTGGCTCAGATGAATGCCTGTGTCAGAGGATGCAGGGTAGCAGCTGGCAGGTGGGTTGGTCTATCCCCCTTGGAACTGCAGCATTTCCCAGGACCTGAACTCAGAAAATTCTGTCCTACTTGGAAAATTCTGATCTCCCCCAAAAGAGACCTTAAACATTTGTTAAATCCTCTTTTGCCTGCTCCTTGTCCTGATAGCTTGACCTACCAAACCTTACCTTACATTCTGATTTGCAGCACATCCTTGAGATGGATACTAGTAATATTTCTGAACCAGAGAGCCCATCTTAATCAGATTTCTTTAGATGCAGCTTGAGAGCCACCCTCTTTGCGCCTTACTTATGCAGAATTCCTTGGGACTTCAGCAGGAGTTTTGACTGTGCAAGTGATGCTGAATAAGGTCTCTAGTTTACAGGACTAATTACCCCATACTTTGATTTGGCTCAAAGAGTGCAATTACTGCAGGAGAAAGTAGTACTGGATGAAACCATCTCAAGGCAAAATTTGTTTAATTAATATCTTTATAATTAAAGCTAGATTCTTTGCTCTGTTTCTTACTCTGATTTTTACACTATCCCAAGACAAAATTTGTATCCAAAGTAGTGTGAAATAGATGAAAAGAATCTGTGCTTTATACTGCAACATTTGGCTCTGTGTTTTTGTTCACAAATGTTATCTGTAGCTGCCAACGAGTGTTGTCATGAGACACATTTTTTTTCTGTTATATGTTGGCTTTCCCAGTAGGCTTTTACTTTTGGTTTTCCCAGAAGGTTTCAGTGTCTTTTTTAACATCACTAGCAATAAAAAGATCTCCCAGAAGGACAGATTTTACTTCCAGCTGGGTTCTACAAGTGACTTGAAAAGTCTTAATAACTCATGCAGAAAGTGGCTTATATTCCCAGGGAATTACTTAAATTACTCCTTTTCTTACTTCAACTCTGAGTTCAAAGGGGATCCATATGACACCCACACCACAAATTCTGTCTTTAATTCAGAGGCCAAAATGACATCAAACGGGAATGAAAAGCCCCTCTGCTGTCCTCACCAGCTGTGCAGTGAGCTTTTAGCTCGGGGGAACTGTGATACCCAAAAACCTTCTAAGAGGCCACTTGTTCAGCAGCTCCTTCAGCTGCCTGCAGGAGCAGCCTGCAGAGCACTGCTGCTGGATGCTGGAGAAGTCCCATTATGATAAATTATGCATTATAGTGGTACCTGCTGCTCCCATATCGGATGCACTTTGAATTCAGCTCGAGTTTATTTGAGGACCTCAGTACCTCTTGCAAGCTGCACTTTCATAAATTATTACTAATTAAAAATAGCTTAATGTTCAGTGGTGCTTAGAACCACAATTCCCATCGAAGTTGGTGAGTGTGCTTACAAGCATTAAGTAGGTCTTGCAGCAAACTTTGTGGACCAGGTAGCAGATTAAGATTTAATTGCTGTGTGTTTTTTGCCTTTGTGAGTAGGTATGCTGGTGTAAGAAAGATATTTTGTTTTCAATTATTTTGTAACCTTGTTTTTAAAAAGTATTAAGTGTGCTGCCTTTTTATGGAGTTAGTAAATGCTCTTTGCCTCCTCATTTCAAGTGACAGTTGGTGCAAGTAGCTCCTATAAAGGACTCATGTTGGAGTAACTTAAGTATTCATCAGACCAATGCTGTAAACTGAAGAACCTAACAAAGTTCATGATCCTTATCTTTAGAATTTTCAAGAATAGGCTCTTCAGCAAATATTTATTTTTCCTCTTTTTCCTGCTTAAAAAAAATGCAAGCTGTCAATTCCACTCCATTTCCTTATCCCTTCAATTCTTCCCCTAGATATCAATGTTAGGTCTTAATATCCTTAAAATTGCAAAAGTGATTTTGTCTTTTTTTGCTTTTTCCTTTCAAAACTCAGGGCAGGAGGACACCCTTTGTGGATCATGTCTTTCTCTTTTTAGTCTTAGCAAACTGGCCTTTTGCACCATGCTTTGATATAGAACTCTTACAATAGAAAAATTATGACTTTGACATGTGGTGTATCTAGAGGCCTAAAAAGTTATACTAATTTTACTGGTTTGATTCAATTTAGACAAAAAACTATGCTCCCTGAAGAATATAGCATGTGATGTGTTGCCTAGTGCAACTGACTTCTGCAAAATTTGGAACAGAAACACATACAATTAGAATTTTCCCTTGCTTATTTTTCTTTTACTCTGTCCAACCTGTTGCTGTTGAACAGTGGATGAAATAGAAGTGATGACTGTGGTGTGCCAGTAGTTGATAAATTAAGTGCTATTTTAAGGACTATTCAAATCCACATTGTTTTTCTGGTCAGTTGTTCCTGTCATTTAAAGTATAATTACAGTAGATGTTAAAACAATCCCCCCAGTACTGCAGCTTCCTTGATATATTTAACTTGATTTATTATGGTTCATTGTCAGGATGCTTTGAGGGACAGTTACAGATCCCCTTAGCCTTTTAAACAATGTGAAAATGTATTCATTGTCTTCAATGAATTCAGCTAGAATTTCCAGCTCTATTGCAGTTAGTTATTGAGGAATACTCTGAAAATTCATTTTAAATGCTCTTTTCTCTTGAGCCTGATGAAAAGCTAATGGATCTTCACCAGCAGGACCAAACCCAAGGATTTATCTTTTCAGTTTTGGTTTTGTTTGTTTTTTCCCATCTCATGTCTGTGTTTTGGCATAACATGGGACAGGCAGAGTCACTCTCTGTGCATCTGCTCTGCTGGCAGTGCAAGGGCACGTGCTGGCTGCCTGGCTGGGGGATGCTGTTGCTATTTTACCTCATTCCCCAAGGCTTCTAATTTCCATTTCTCTCATAAAGAAAATTAAACACTTTTAAGATTTATTTTTTTTGTCTGAATATCATCGCATTTTCCTTTTCAAAAAGAAAGCATGCACCTCTCAGTTTAGGGAAAAGAAGTTTGATCTGTGCCGTAAGGGTTGTTTGGTAGGATTTGGGGTACCTCCCCTCAGGTTTTCTTTCTGCTCTATTCAAAATAGTTTTGCATCCTCTATCACTCACTGAGACAGAGCTCAGGCACTTGAACCTGGGCTTCCCACTTCCTAGCCTGTGAAATTTGTCTTAGTTTGCTCTTCTTGTTCCTAAAAAATAATTTCACTGAAAGCATTCTCAAAATGGAAGTGTTTGCATGAAACATGTTGAGTTTGATGAGTTAGCACATATTTGACATACTGTACAGATCAATCTTAGTGCCTGAAGTTGGCAGGAGAGAGAAAATGTATAAAAGTAGTTGCGAAGAGACTACAAAGGAGTGAATGCTGAACAGGGATTTTTGCAGAGAGCAAGGGAGGTGCTGTTTATTTTGAGCCAACTCATGCTTTGTTAATTCCGTTACTGGCAACTTGTCTGGGAATTGTCTCTCCATTTTGACTCATGAAAACTTAATCTTCCCTGACAAAAATGCAGAATGATGAGTATGTGTTTCCAACTTTGAGAAGGCTGTTAAGGAGGATCCAGTCCTGTGCTAATGGAAGTCCTGCTGCTACTGTTGTGTAGTGGGAAAAGCAAGACTTGAAGGGCTGCACAGATAAGTGCTCCACTTAGCATTACATAGGGGATAGCATTTCAGCTAATGTGCCAGATTCATTTCCTGCCAATTCCCACTCCTGTTCTTGGTTTGTTCTCCCATTTCTCCTCTTGGTGTACAAGGGAAGGCTTCAGAGACTTTTATTGCTAGTGACTATGGTCTAAGCCCACTCCTTGGCCTTCCTTGCTCTTGGTTACCTTATGCTGGCATGCAGAAACTAGAAAATAGGCTTATTCTATTAGCTCATAAAGGTTACTGGAGTCCTTGGAATCCTTGCCACCAAGAACTGGGGAAAACAGTGATATTGCAGTGTGCCCAAAATTTAATATTTTTATATATGAGTCTTGCATCCATTGCTGAACTGGAGGGGTTTATCTTCTTTAATATACTCAAACCATGTAATGAGTTGGTGTACTTTTGAGGACTTTTCCTACCCTTTGTTCTGCATTTCTAGCTATTGGGCCAACTTCTATAAAATGGAGAGTTTCAAAATCAGATAATTACTATGCAAAACAGA
Source organism: Pyrgilauda ruficollis (assembly GCF_017590135.1). Taxonomy (NCBI): domain Eukaryota; kingdom Metazoa; phylum Chordata; class Aves; order Passeriformes; family Passeridae; genus Pyrgilauda; species Pyrgilauda ruficollis. The sequence continues at coordinate 393,796 of NW_024509877.1, read as the reverse complement.
GCTCTGTCATAAAATGTGTCAATGTTGTAAATGGTGTATGGGCAGACAAAAGGGGAAACTTTTTTAACCTGGCCTTTACATGTATTAGAAGAGCACTGTATGTGTTTATTTGAGCCAGTAATGTTTAAATGAACTTCAACTGCATGCAGAAAAATCCTGTTAAAAATAACAGCAACAACAAGACTGGATGCTAAATTGTGGGAGTACAGCTTGAGGGATGCTGCTCTCTGAGAGCTATTTTGCATTTTCAGTTTTGAATGTCACAGTTTTGTTTTTAAGTTTGGGACTCTATGTGGAACCTCCAGGACTTTCACCTTTTCACTTCCCAGCTGCCATGATTGTTTTCCCATGTTTTCTTTACCTTTTTGGTGGCATTGACTTGCCCACTCACTGCTACAGAGCTAATCAAGCAGTCTGCTCAGGAAACACCCTGCAGTGTGCATCCCTTCAGTGTGGCTTTCCCCCTTTGCACTGACCAGTGTGCAGTGGATTGCTAGCAACCCATTCTCTTCTGCTGCTGCTTCTGTGGCTATGCCCACCCTGGGATTCATTCATTGTTTTTGTCACAAAGGATGCTGAAAATTCTGTGAAATGCTTAGAAACTTTTCAGAAGTACACAAGAAATGAGAAATCATTACCTTGAATCTGTTCTCTGCTGGCTTCTGTTGCACTTGCTGTTCTGCTTTGCCTGGCCTTCACTGTTTCTATTTTACTTACATAAGTTCCAAGTTTTCACTTTTTGTGTAGTTCGTAATTTTCCCAAGCACTTCTTAGAATAATACTTCTGGACATCTGCACCATCAAAACGGGATCATGCATGTGTCCACTAATCCCTAGTGGATACAAGTTTTGTGAACCATTTCAGGCACTCAGGAAAAAAAAATACGGGAGTCATCTGCACTTCGAAATCCTCACCAAGAGACATACCCTGGTCCTATTTGTGTTGGTGTGAATCCAGAATCTCTTTATATCCATTAGTGGCTTTAATATAGATTAACTCTGTTTTTAAATGGAATCAGGATTGGGCCAGTTGCACATTGACTTTACATCTTAAATGGCACTACTCGATTAATAGGAATTTCGCAAGTACTCATTTTTGTCAGGTGGGAACACTCTGGCCATATTTGTGTTATGAACTTCAAAACTGACAATGTACAACATTCCTTTAGATTGCAGCAGGCTGATCCTGCCTTGGAACTATGATCCCTATTACGTACCTTGTGAAGTTGCATTTTTAGCCCATGCACTAAATTTTCCTCCCAGCTGTGCTCAAATAGCAATGTGGAGGAGTAACTTGTAGTAATATTTGGATCCATTCTTGAGAGACAACAATGGGTATAATTTGGAGCAGAACCTTAGATGTGCTGTCCTATGACTAAGACTGAGAAACTTATTTTAATAAATGCCATTTGAAATATTTACCAATTTATCTGTAAGCTTCATAACGTATCATGGGTTTTATTTTGCATGTATAAACAATAAAATAATTATTTTTAAATCTGTTTGGATTTGAAAAGTTAAATATTAGCAATTAACAATAAAGGGGATTACTAAAAATTTCATTTCTCAATGAGAGAGCATATTATTTGATGAAGCTTATGTTTCTAATGGCTTTACTCCAATCTGGTATCGCTGGATGAAACAAATGCAAGAGCTGCTTATCTAGTTCTGCTCATGTTATATGGCCCCCTAAAGAACACACTATTGCTGCTGTAAAGTTAGAATAGATGGAAATGGAGACTTGGTTAGTAGTACCTGTGTTGTCTGGTGTTTGAGGGAGGGTGATCCTGGTAATCTCTTTCTCTGTGGTTTGCAGGAAACAGCCTAAATATAGGTGGGGACAAAGAAAGAAAGGAGTTCCTGGGAGATTTGGTTGCTTCTGTGAACAGATTATCAGCCTGGTTAGTTACAAGTCCTCTGATGTATCTTGGAGTGATCATAGTCCATCTTTTCAGTCAGCTATGCGTTATTCTGAAAATACTTCTCAGTGGCTTTGACCCTCTGTAACCATTTCAATTAAAAACTGCTGTGCTAGCTTTTGATGTAAGGCTAGTGAAGGTTCTAGAGAGGGAATGAGAGTGAGTGCAGCCGGCATTCATCCCACAAAATGCAGGGCTGGATAGGGATTCATGAGCTCCACCTACAGTCAAATCAATGCCGTGCCTAAGCGCATGGAGGTTTATGCGAGCATCATTCCCACAGCTAAAATTGCTTGCATTCCCAGTATGATCATGTCAGAGTGGTGCTGGGGGGGCTGCTATTCCCTATTTCTTAGAATAGTCTTGAGCACTGTGCTGATAACTTTATAATGCTGGCTTGTTCAAGTCTACCTTGGCTATCTGCATCTGCCTCTCCTACACGTGGATGTGGCCAGTTTTGACTGGCTTGTACTGAGAGCACATGCAGTTTGAGAAGCTGTGTTGGACAGATCACTCTTTTTTTTTTCCTGCCTTTCTTGTGTGTGAGTTGAAAATAATGCTTTTGAAATTGCTTTGAAAATTTAAGCACAAAGGGTGCTACCTAATGTGGTATCAGCATATTTAAATGGAATAGTTTATATGGTGAGGAGGGTGGAGGTAGAAGTCTAATGTCCAGCTGAACTGTATCCAACCAGAATAATGAGCCTCTGAATTTAGAGGAACTATCTTTTGGAAGGGGCATGGCTTTTCTTTTTAAACTGTATGCTGTTCTTAGACATAGTCTTAAAGTTTCATAATGCAGTCAGGCTTTAAATTTCTGCTACGTGCTTTTGAATGTTTCCTTTCTCTTTTCCATTCCCAGCACATGTATGTATACCTAGCAATAGTCAGACAAGACCAAAAAGAAAAAAAATTGAAGTTTTTGCCCTCGTCTTCTTCTTAGGCTGATATAAAGTGCACCCAGGACATATTTTATACCCTCTGCTACTTCTTACCTTACTGAGATTAGTAAGAGTTATCTTCCTGCTATGGGTCCTCCCCAGACCACTGGAAGAAAGGATGGATTAGTGATTCCTTTTTCTCGATGTCACTAGAAGATGTTGCTCTTCAAAGCGAGAGAGGAAGGGTGGAAGACAAGAGGGGTTATCCAAGGGGTTGTTTGCTCACTAAGTGCATCAGCTGCTATCCTATCATCTGCTTCATCTGAGCAGATGTTGGCTTACTATTGTAAGACTTCGGAAGATTGTCACCTTCTTTTCCCACCTTCTCTCTCACCTTCCCACATTATGGTGCTTTACACCTCGCCCTTGTCTTTTGCCTGCCCTGGTGTTTAAGGATAAGCTGAGCAACGTGACCCCAGAACAGAGAATTTGAAAATGCAGCTTGCCTTGTTGGGATCTTCTGCTATAGATGCTGGAAATACCACAGTTTTGACTTTTGCTTTTTTTTTTTCAGATTTGTTTAGTTGCTCTAAAGCATATGCTTAAAATAGATTGCTATCTGGAAGACTTGTTCTCTGTTAATCAGCAGCAAACAAAGTCTGCCAACGTGGACCATGTGTGTAGAGGAAAATCAAATGGATGAAGACATAATCAGAGCTATTCTTCTACTCAGAGTAAATATTAACAACAGTGTTTTATGATAAACTATAATTGAGAACATTAACTTACTGGGGAAAATAATCTTCCTAGATAAACAGGCACGTGTTGCTGTTGAATCAGGTGCTGACAGAAGCAATATTATCTAGATTTCAGTAAGTCTGCCTACATGAGTGTCTATAAAAGAGTGTTTTTTGATGCAAAAAAATATTTTTGTGCAAGTGTTCCTGATTCCAATTTGATTTTCCCACTTGCTTTCTCGTCTTACAGAGTTAAATAGGTTTCATTTCTATTCGCATTTTTCGGCTACAGGAATAGCCTATATACATATTTATCTGTACCCATGCATATTTAGCTAGATGTGCTTTGCCAATTGCAATACTATCAGAAGCTTTTATGCAAAGGTAAGCCTCATTTTTGGTCCAAATTTATATTTAGATTATTCTGTCTTTTATTCTTGTATGTCTGAAGCTCTGTAATTCTGTTTGCGTCAGAGGCACTGCATATCAGATTCACAGCTGAAATAGAGAGAGACAAAGGCTATGCACCTTTATCTGTTTTACTGTGGTGTTATATTTGTAATAGAGGAAAGAACTTTAGTCCAGATTATAGCAGTAAAAATAGGAATATTCATTTCATTAAAAAAAAACCCACCCTCAAAAAAACACATTCATTAATAGCAATGGAAGAAGATTAGAAAGCATTGGTTCCATTTAGGATTATACAGAAGAAAAATTGTCTGTGTGATTTTAGAGATTTTTTGTTTGTCTGTCTGCTTGTTTGTTTTCCAGTAGAACTTGCTGTATGCATGGAAATTTAATTGTTGGATACAGCAGCAACAAAAGCAGGAACTGATCACTGTGAATTCATGTATTATCAGAAAGAAAACAAACAGAAAAACATATGCAGTAGATTAATGCAAAGATGGAAATGGGCAAGAGCCTTGATCCATAAAAGAAATCCCAGATATCTTCAATTTTATTTTGGCTGTGGTGATTCATGTCTCTTCAGAAGTTTCTCAACAGCAACAACTGTTGTATGCTGCCTTTGAAACCCACATGCTCCCACGGAAGCAGGGTTTGAATCAGCATAGAATTTGGCTTATCAGACTGCGTCTGGGAAGCCAGCAGTTTTTTTCATGCCAGATTGCATCTGGATTAAAAACTGAAGAAAAATGTAGTGACACATCGTGAAAAGAAAAAGACAAGCTTTATTGGCTTCAGTGAAATCTCATAATCAGATAAATGCTTCGTACTTTGGATATAATAGTTATTTAAGCCGTAATTATATCCATTAAATATGTGCTTTAAAGTTAATGTTGCTGGAGATATTTCAAGTATTAGAGATGTTCACGTAAGTCACTTTTCATATTTAAAAATCTTCTAATCCTCATAAGAATTTCATGCTTTTTGATGTGTTTATATGAAAATCAGGATGGAAGAACAGACTATTTTGTCCAGAATCACAAACACAAAATAGTTTTGTCTGTGATCATGTCTTAAAAAGACACTGATGCAACACCCTAGAGCAGTATGATTTTAATTGAGCAGAGGCTTTTTTGTCTCACTCTGATAAAACCTGAATGTTCTTTAAGCATACATTAGTAGTCTGGGCAGAAAATCAGAAAATAAAAGTTCATATCTTTATTTAGGAGGTTAAGTTGGCTGAAATTGATTCTCTTTCCTAAGTGGAGTCTGATCAGCAGTCCTATTTCTCACCCAGGATAGAGAGCACTTTGGTGACTGCAAATGGAACGATAACCTAGAAGAAACTGTATGATTGCCAACACCCTCTCCTGAACATTTGTCAAAAGCATAGCTGTGAAAATTAGCTATTTCTAGCTAATCATAGCTAGATTATAAGGAATGTCAGTTTGATGGAGGTGAGGAAAGAAAGGGGCAGGAATGGGACTGTCAGAGTTAATTCTGCAAAATGACACCTGGCAAAAAAGCAATTAGGGTTATTTGGACAGCTTGCCCAGAACAGCATATTTCTCACCTTTGTCATTCATAGAAGTAGTAGCTGCCTGTACTAGATGCATTTTTGTGTAAAACTGCAAAAAATATAGGTCATGTTTAAGCAAGCTGTCGTAAAGTTTTAAACTAAAAGGGTAATCCTAATACAACAAGTAGTAGGGTTGCTCACTACAGTACTGAGGTCCTTTTTTTTTTTTTTTTTAAGTGACATATCAATCTGTGTTTTGTGTTAAAACAATATACAAGGCAAATAAAATCAATTTTTATCACTCCCTGTGCTAAGTGCACTGGAAGAACGAAGGCTGAGGTGTTTTGACTCTGAGAAAAGCGTATCGGCTTTGCAAGAGTCTTGCAAGTATAAGAAAAGATGGAGAAAGAAAAATATAAACTCACAGTAATCTGAAATCTCAGCAGTTTGTCCCAGTTTTATAATTTAACAAAACAGAATGAGATGACCAACTCTCACAGCATGCCACCACTGAAGTTAATACATTACTGGCTGATGACAGTGATTATATTAAAAAGTGCCTATATAAAGCACCCTTAGGATTAATTATCAGGTAAAATTATGAAAATTCATTTCTGTAAGTATTGCTGGAAAATGCAGATGAAAATATTTTATTCTGCATGGGCTTTTGGAAAGGACTGGCTGATAGAGGTGGAATAACAGCTGACATGTCATAGAATGGTCTGCAACAATGGAGGAAGATCTCCCTTGGTTTCCTCACCACCAACCAATTCCTGAACATAGGTGGTCTAGCCACATGCATTTAGGTTCTTTCACAAGTGAAAGGATTTGCTCCACTATTTTCCTGTGGCTCTGAAGCTCTTCTGAGGCTTTCTATAAATAACAGTAAGGTCCATCAGGCTCTTACTCAATTTTTCAGGAATATGGTGACTATTGGGACACACAGGCTTCTGGATTTATCTCCCACTAACATTAGCTGTAATGAGAGACAAAGCAAACAGAGGCCATCACCTAACACTAGCACAGTTACAGGGTTTGGGATATATTTCCTTGGCTTTTTTTTCAGATGCATTTAGCAAGCCCTATCCTTTTTTCCCTTGCAATAAGAGTAGCTTTTCATTCCACTTTCCCAGTAAACAGATGGTACTGCAGTCACAGAGCATGCAGTCTCACCTGGGGTTAAATGGTTTTCTCCATTTCAGATTTTGTGCCAATGAGATTTAAATTCAACATGGTTTGTTTAGGATTCTGTACTCAGCACTTTGTATTAGATGAGAAGAAGCCCTGCATTTAAATTATTCAGTCTTTAGGACTGATGGAAATTGTCAATCACCTTCTAGCATATTTAACTTATCCTAAAGGATGCTTACAGGTGCAAAAATTCACATCCAGTTGCATTTATATATTCTTGGTTTATTTTGTCACTGAGTGACTCTGTTCTTCTCGCCTTCTGATGTACTCTTGTGTTGACCTACAGACAGTGGGCAGAAATCATTTTTTGGGTATAAAAATAATAAATTCCTTTTTCCTCAAATTGATAAGACTTATAGAGAAACAAATAAAATGGAAACATTACACATTCCATGACATTAAATAACAATGGCTGGCATGTCCTGTCTAAAGTAGGAGAAATGCCACTACAGCAGGTTATTTTCTTGGCACTAACTGCAGAGACATTAAGTATTATAATTATTTCTGATATTTATATTCTGTCCAGGCATCGGGAGAAGAGATGGTGTTAACTATGAAAGGGAAACAGGGCTGAAGTGAAGGGGGGATGGGTGTGTACAACAGACCTGAACCGGGCAACCGCTTTCCCATCCCACAGTGTAAAAATGCTTCCACCCCACACCAAGATCATAATATTTCATTTAAAAAAATTAACAAACAAATAGTTGGCAAGATCCTTCCAGGACCAGCCTTTTCAGAAGCCACACTGGGGTGCAAGGCCCAGGCCTGCTTGGAGTGGGAGAGGCGTGAGTTTGGCTGCCTGTGACAGCATATCCCTAGTGTCCAGTCATCATGGGGGCAGGGGATGACATGGGGCTGGCAGGGACAAGGTCACAAGAGGCCTCAGATTGGCACCTCCAGGGTGCAAGGAGAAGCATGGACAGTGTAGGCTGCCAGGTGAAATGTCTCCTCATGGCGGAGCTGGAGGCAGCGCTGCCCCCAAAACGGGGTGGCTGTGGGGGGCTGACAGGCACTGCATTTGCTGGCTTGGAGCTTGGTGTAATTTGGGAGTTCTTCCTGATATGGATGTGGTTTCATTAGGAAAATCCCAGCCTGCTCTGCCATTTGAGAAAAAGTTGGTCAGGCAGCTGTGCTGTCCCTCCTGAAAGGAGCCCCATGGGCATGGCGAGCCAACCCCACAGTGGGAGAGGTTTGTGCTCTTGGGCTTCTTCTGGGTTTGTGGCTACTTCAACCAAAAGAGACAGTCCCAGAGAATTGACTAGTAGGCTGAAATTCACGTTCATTCATTTCACATTTGCCCTTTTGCACATGAAGGTCATCAATCAAAAGAAAACATTTGTCTTTATGCCACATCCCACAGTCGTGAAACAAGATGAAAGCCAGCTGGTGATCTCCATATGTTGACAGCCTTTAGTAGAAAGATGCTTCAAAGAACAGTGATGGTTAAAACATCACTGCTGAGAAGTGGTTACTGAGCCAACACTTTGCAACTCTTTAAAACCGTCTGAGGGAAATTGCCACATCCAGTGCCCCTCAGAGTGGAGAATGACTTCATACAGCTTCATGCAGGAGTGGTTTTACTGAGCTTGTGGTCACTCTGTCCTTTTATGGTGATATGAATTTTTGTGAGAACCTCCTTATAAACTTTAAAAATACCCAAAAATAATAATGAGGAGGTAGAAATACCAACCTCTGACCAGACCTGCGTGCATATGCTCCCAGAAGGACAATATAAATAATATGGTTTATTTATTCACATTTAGAAACTTTCCCTAATGCTACTGAGCAAGGTACTCAAATTCAAAGCTATACATTTTTTTACTACATCCTGTACACATCTCTGTACTCCTTTTTTCCTTCTTGTGAATCTGGATTTTTTTTTTTTTTTTTTTTTTTTGAAATACCATTTTCTGCCTGACTCAGCAGTTGTCTCTATGATAAATCTGAGGGACAGGAGAGGGGACAGGCTCTTTATCTGGCAAAAATTTAATGAGGTATGTGTTTCTTTCAGCTCTTAGTGGGAATAAAACTCTCTTTGTAAAAACCCCTGAGAAACTTATCCAACTGAGGGCTGTCAGATTTACGTGGGCTTTTTTATTAATTTGCTAGCTTAAAAAAGAAAAATCAGGCCTACCAGTCAGGTGTACCATGTAGGTGTACAATACACCCTAGAGGACTATGAAGCTGATGAATAGTTAGCTTCCTATAATGCCAAGTATCTCATCCATTATATATAATAATACTAATTTTTTAATGCTTTCAGAAATTCCCAATTAAAGGTGCTCTGCAAAAGCAAAGAATCCACATTAACTAGCAACAAAACACTTTGCTTACACCTCTGTTTTCCTTGCTTTATGATAAATAGTTGGGAGTAATTACTTTTGTTTTATATAATTATTTATGATGTTTCCAAATGAAGAAGATTTGTAAGTACATAATTCAAATGTAAAATTGTGGCTTCCTCATCAATGTTCAGTCCTAAAGTAGTTTTTGGTTGATTTTTAAGAGTATCAGGGAAAAAAAAAGAAATATGGGATTGAATCTTTAAATTAGCATGATGTCTTGAGGAGAATAGTTGGCTAATGAAAGTCAGCAACAGCATGTCAATCAATCATTTATTGGAGCTACAGGTGGCCAGCTGTCAGATGGGTTTCTACTGAAATACTTGCCCATTTCTGAAGATCTTTTCATTCATTGTTGTTTTACTCATTTAAGGTGAGGGGATCATGCTGTCATTTTCATCACTGAAACTTTTTAAGTTTGGAGCGTGCCTAGGAATCATAAAAGGAATAAATCCTTGCAATTTGCCAAGAACCTGAAACCCTCACTTCTGGTAATCTGCCTGTCATTTGCAAACAGGGATATGTTAATATGAAAAGCAGGGTTTTTTTAAAGGTCTTGGGAAAGAGAATAAATTCCCAAAACTTGTCCAACTGCTGTGTGCAGTCACCAAACAAGTCTGAAGATAGCTACACTGTTTAAAATCTGTTTCTGTGTTTTTGGAGGAATGCCCAAACCAAATAAATGGGTAAGCTTCTACACAAGCCATCTTATCAACTGTGTATTTCATAGTTAACTCTCCTACCATCCTCATCCTACTGTGATGTGTCCTATCTAGGTCTTGGTACTTACATACATTCCCTTAATTTGATTCTCTCTCTTTCTAACACAAATATATGTACTCCCACTTTCTACCTTTTTTGAGGTGTAGCAATGTTAAACCTGACTCTTAATATTCAAAGGGTGGTACCTATCTACTATATTTGCAATTCAAATTACCAGATTCTAGAAGTTGGATTTATCATTTCATTATATTGTCTGTACCTGCTTACTCCTCTGCTGAGGAGTTACCATTGTGTTATCCACACTGGCCTCAGCATAAATATGTATTCTGGGGCAGGGTCAGAAGAACCAGATCTGTGAGGAACTAGTGCACTGTTGTGAGTTAAAGCCTAAGAACAAAGGTGAAAAATGCTGCAAGGATTCCCATGAGGCCTGAATAAACGATGGTGTCTTGGGGAAGGTATTTGTATGTTTGCAGGCTGTTTCAGTATTGGAGCTGTTATGTCAGGATGCTGGACTGTGTAACTAAAGGGGCTGAATGCTGAATTGGGGTCCTTGCAGTTGTTCACTATGCCACTCCTGTAAGTGGTGGAGCTTTACCCCCTTGTTATTCCAATAATCTGCTAAATATAGAGTTAAAAGTTTTTCCCCACGCCTGTATTTATCAGCTTCATCACCACCACAAGGCAGAAAATGGCCTTTTTGTTTTTAAGAAGGTCCTAAACAAAACCTGTCACTGACACATGGTCAACTTTCAGAACTGTATCAGAGTGAACAAAAAACTCTTCCATGTCCCTGATTGTCTTGCAGCCAGTTTTGATGGGAAATAGGAACAGGATGCTTGGTCTGCATGAAAACTGAGAAACCACACATACAAGCTGTAGGCATTTCTCTGCTCAGCACATACTTGCCTTACCGCTCAGCTGCAGGCAAAAAACATCACTGAAAAGAAGCACATAAAAGATATTGCAGCTGTCTCCACACAATCCAGTTCCATGGAGGAATATCAGCTAGGGCAAGCTGGGGCTGTCATCTAGCAACAGCAGCATTGTCCCCTCTAAAGTATCTGGGGTTTTCTGGCAGAGCTCTGCTGCTCACTCTAAGCTTTGCTGCAGTGGTATCTGACTTTAGCTAAGAGTGTTCACAGATGACACTGGTTGCTCTTTTGGGGTATAGTCAAACCACACTTACACGTTTGTTTGTCTTTGCTTATGTGTGAGAGCAATTTGCTGCAGCAAATTACAGGTGGACTAATAATAAGGGCTGCTGGCATCTCAGGATGCAGTCAAACTTTTCTGAATTTGTCTCAGAGGTACTCTCAACATCTCTGTTCAGCAATATATTAAGGATGGGAAGAAACATTCATGGAGCTTGGATCCTGTGTTGTCACGCAGGAGTGAATGATACTTTCAGGACGGAAGAGTTAAGTTGAACTGAACGTTGCCACTTGTAAAAGTGTTAATCTCCTGCAGCGCACTCGTGCTGTGATGATTCAACTCTAGTTGTTGCTGCTTAGCTGACTACAAGATGATACTGCAATATCATGTCATTAATTACTACTACAATAACTCAGGAAGGGCATGGCTAAAATATTTAATTCTTACTGTTTCCTGTTCTCTTACCTCAGAAGTATAGTGTTTCAGAAGGCATTTAGGAACAATTTAAGCATTGTCCTTCAGATTGGTTTTGTTCTGTTTGCTCAAACGTGCCAGTTTTTACTTGCAATTTTTGAACTAGGGTAAATTACAAATATATCTTCTATTTTCATTTACTCTTTTTTAAGTAATGGAAAACCTGTGACAAAAGGTTCGACTTGCATGGGAAATGTACTTAGGGCCTTTTATGCATCCAAAGAGACTTGAAACATTTTGGCTTCTACAGCAGAGATGCAGTCATGAAACTTGAAACAACAAAATAATCTCCTTAATTTTGTTTGCCTGGAGTATTTTTATTTCTACACTGAGAGCAAAAATATACAAGAGTAGCATAGTATAAAAGCATATAAGTGTTTCTATTTCTTTCAGAATAATACAGAGATAGTTATGTTCCTGATGCGCAGTGCTTGCAGCATTAAGGCCCTTTTTGCTTCTCACCCCACCCCAGCAGAGGGGAGGCTGGGGGTGCACAAGGAGCTGGGAGGGGACACAGCTGAGACAGCTGACCCCAGCTGACCAAAAGGACATTCCATACACACAGCATCATGCTCCAGCCTATAGAGCTGGGGGGAAAATATGGAGGGTGGGGATGTTCAGTGATACCATTTTTCTTCCCAAGTCACCACTGGGTGTGATGGTGCCCAGGTCTCCTGTGGATGGAACACCTGCCTTCCCATGGGAAGTGGTGAATGAATTCCTTGCTTTGCTTTCCTTATTAAACTGTCTTTATTTCAACACACCAGCTGTCTCACTTCTACTATTCCACTTCTCTCCCCCATCCCACCCAGGGGAAGAGAATGAGTGACTGCAAGGGGCTTGGTTGCTGTCTGCAGTTAAGCCATAATAGCTCCCTTCCTGCCTTTATGCAGCTGGGGCTACAGAGCAAGGCTGACAGACACGTACAAGTGCAAACCAGCTGTCTCACTTCTACTCTTCCATTTCTCCCACCCAGGGGAAGAGAATGAGTGACTGCAAGGGGCTTGGTTGCTGTCTGCAGTTAAGCCATAATAGCTCCCTTCCTGCCTTTATGCAGCTGGGGCTACAGAGCAAGGCTGACAGACACGTACAAGTGCAAAATGGATTGTGGCAGGGTGATTTCTTTGGAAATACTCTTCTTTGCTTAGACTAGGGGAAAAGAACATTGCCCAGTCAAACTTGGTGTTGGTGATGACTGTGACTGCAGTGCAGTGGCAAGCTTTTCCACCAGAACGCATAAATTTTCACTTTGGGGCTGTCTTTTAATTTTAAGTCTCAATTCTGTCACATAGAATAATCAGTGGGACCATTTGACTCTATATTGAAGTGTTTGAATGGTTTAAAAGGTTTGGGGCTGAAGTAATTTGGAATAATATCCCATGTTTTACTTGCCATGTCTTGAATTTTTTTAAGTAGATATGGTGATTTCTTTTCTCATTTAATATGAATCACATGAAAAGACAAACTAGTAATAACTTAAACTTTTCTGAACAGTAATTTGAATTTACATGGGATCAGGGAAGATTTTTTGTGTCTTTTATTTTTTCTGAAGTATAAAATATTTAAATCAAGAACTTGGGAAAAATGAGTAGATTTCAGATGAACTGGAAAACATGGAAAAACAATAACATTTTTTCAACAAGAACAGTAAAGCTACATAATCAAAGGACAACAAATGTTTATTGGCTTGAGGTAGAACTAGATAGATTCCCAGTGGTGATTTTTAAGCACCTAAACCAGAATGCCCACAAAAGATTTACCTGTTTCACACAGTTTTCATTCTGATGACTCCCATTCCAATTAACATCTTTGTTTGGTTTTTTGTTTGTTTGTTGGGGGGTTTTTGTTGGTTTATTTTTTTGTTTTTGGTTGGTGGGTTTGTTTTTTTTTTTTTTTTTTTTTTGGTTTTTTGGTTTTTTGGTTTTTTGGGTTTAATGAATAATCTATTACTCTGGAGTTCTCCTTAGCAACACAGAACATAAGCTGTGGTTTATTGAATGATCCTTGCAAACTCAGACCTTTCCTAGTAGCATCACACACATTATTTGATTTCCCTTTAGCTATGCATGTCTTTGAAGTTTTAATGGAAACCTGCCAGGAATTGTGACTGCTTATTTTCAACCTCTCCCATCTCCATGCTTAATTTATAGATAGATCTGTATGTTTGGGCTGAGAGAGCCTGTCTTAAAGTTTATGGAATGTGATTTGACAACAAAAACCTACAACGGTATCCCAAAGCAAGTGAGCACTGTGAGGTTAAACAAAATGTTGAAATCTCCCCAGGACACTGCCAGAAAGCAGTGAAATGGCTTGATGCTCCAAACTCAGGTTTTATCATCATGGTCTCATTGCTCTGCAGCAATGGTGGGTTATGCCCTCACCAGTAATTGACATAGAATTTATTCACAAGCAAAAACTTGCAAATGTGTTTTGGGGAAAAAAAAGGGGTTGGAAAACACTAATTAAAATCAAACACTTTTAACTGTAGAAAGTCTTTTTAATGTCCATCTTGTAGCTGTCTAAAATTGCTCTAAAAGAAATAGTATTTTGTCACCAAGGCTATTATAACAGGTTTTCCCCTACAATTTTCAAAATGCATGAGATCAAAATCCACCTAAATTTCACAAACATGTCTGTGATGCCTCAAAATTATTGTGAAGGTTTCTTTTATAGGAGATATTTTATTAGCTTTATATCTTGCTAGTGCATCTATGTAGTTCTTCTGAGAGAGAATTTATAGAGTTGTAAACCTTATGCTTGGAAAGATTCCTGAGTTTTCTCTTCTTTTTCTATACTAACCAATGCAAATGTAAACTAGAGGATAGCTAGGACAGAGGAAAAGACTGAACTAACTTTAAATAAAAGTAATTATGTTTTTATGGAACCATAAATACTAATAGTATTCATCATTACTAATCACCTCATAAATCAGATTAGGAAAATAGTGCACAAGAGCCGTGTAGATTTGAAGAATTTGACTTTGCAAACTGAGAACAGAAACATCCTTGGATTCTATCTAAAGTCCTCTTTCACTTAAAAAGGATATCAGACCTATAAGACATTATAAATTTTTTAAAAATATTTGCATTACATATGCTGCCTATGGTTTCTCAGCTTCTGTTCCCTTTTTGGCAAATCTCAGAAAAAACAGAGATCAAAACTATAATTTTTGACAATGACATGTAGAGCAACTAAATTGTTATCTGTATAGGGAAAACAGATACCTCTTATTCTAACAGTTTCAATATTGATCTCAGTAATTTGTTTATAATACACTGTCACCTCTGTCTAAAAACAAACAAAAAACTCTGTTCTGATTTTAAGAGTCGACCTCTCTTTTTGAATATCAGTCATGTGGCAGGTGAGCATACAGGTTAAAACACCTTCATCTTTAATCCAAGTTACAAAGTTTTATATGAATGATGCCAGATTTTCTTCATCATTCATTCCTAGAATGAATTTCTTTTGGAAAGGATAGTAAGAAATTCCTGACGTTGTATAGGTCTTGATTCCGAATTTTGTTTTGTTAAAGATTATCTTAATAATCATCTTCTTGAAGGAGGTGTAGGACCAGCAAAAATATTACATCAAAAAACATCCTGATATATAAGCATTTGAGACACATGAAACCTTGTTTGTCTAACAACTTGTGTGTTAAAATAAATGTGATCCATTTATGTGTTTAGAAACAGAATTAATTAGGTTGGTACATGAAGTATAGGGAAAAAAGCACGTTTTTAGGGGATTCAGAATCCCCTTAAGCCAAGACATTAAAAACCCCCCTAAACTTACTTATACTTAGAATTTCTAAGTGTACTATAACTGTGCTACATTTTCCTGCATCATCATTTTCCTTTTATTTTTCCTCAATACACAGAATATCTGGCCCTATTTTGTAGTAAATTAATGGGTACTATGGCCTCATTAGACCATGTCATTTCATATTTTCTTTCTCTGAATGTTCACAGAGAAAATACAAGATACAAAGGACCAAACTCCCCCTCATCCTGCTTTCCTCTTAAAAATATGGGACTTGGAGCTGAAGCATCAGTGTGGGTGTTGTTTCAGTTCCAGTTATTTTGATGATGTTCTCCCACCACTAAGGCTGAGAATAAGTGCACATCCCCATTCTTGCTAATCTGTTAATGGCATGGGATTGTGGGATTGTGTTTCCCCAGGGTGGCAATGCTTTGGTGCAGGGCAGGAGGCAGTGCTCCCATTGGCACCATGACCCATAGGCAGCAGGGAGCCGGCTCCCATCGGACAGATCACATTCAAATATGTGTGGCAGTGGACAGAGTGCTTCCAGGGCCAGCTCTGGGGTGGAAGAACTCTAGGGTGAGTCTTGCAGTCTGAAGTCTGGGGACATAAATCTCCCTGGGTGCCAGGCTGGTTCTGTGCACATCCATGGCAGGTGTGTCGGTGCTGCACTGGCTTTCAGAAGTCACTACAGGCTGAGGTGGCTTTCTATGGAGATAGCCATGGGCCTGCACAGCCCTTGCTCATCCCAGCTGCCTGGCTGGACCCAGCCTTATTCCTAAAGAGCTACTTCAGTACGCAGGCGTCATCTTTCCTAGCTTTGCTGGTCCTGGATCTTTTTTTTGATTCGTTTTTTTGATTCAATCAGAAAAATATTCTGCAGGTATATGGGACATCTCAATTTCTGTGCAAAACCAGGCTGCATCCCCTGGTTGTTAGCTCAGGATATGCAGTGCAGTTAGAAAAAAAAAGAAAAATGAAGTGTCCTATTTCATACGAGGGAGTCCTGCTAAGAAGTCCAAGCAGAATTCATAAGACTTCAGGCAGGGAAACATTTGTATGAGGGGGCAGAGCTAAAAACTGAATCTGTACTATTAAAATGAGAAAAAGAAGGAAAAAAAAAGCATCAGATGAATGGTTTTAGTAGGCTGGTGAAAAATAAGTATGAGAATTTAACAACTTCTGGAAAGTAAGAGACAGTTAAGGCAAACGCCTCTTTTTTTATATTATCTTTTTGCTTTTAGAGCTGGTTGACAGCCCAGAGAATTACTGGTAGGCCCAGAAGGGAAACTCTGCCTGTCTTAACTGTGACAAAATCTTTGAAGGAAGACACAGCCGTAATGTCAGCATTTCCATAAAGGAGAGCAACACTCCAGAGTCCTGAAAATGCTTCAGAGCAGCTTCCCAGTGGGGCTTTGTGAGGAGTTCAAAGAGGCCATGTGAATTCACAGAAGGGAACTAGGCTGTCCTTTCTCCTTTATGCAGGTAGGGAGTTTTACCTGTTCTCCCACTGAGCCTACAAATTGCTTTTAGAGTTGCATAAATAACATGAGGGGAGAGAGAAGCATTCGGGGGTGGATTTCAGTTTCTGTAAGAACAAGCGCTTCCTGCAAAAAGCAGAAGATCCTTTTGGGCACAGGATCCAGGCATATGGCCATTGGCATTTTGGGCTCTTGAATAGCTGATGCAAGATCTGATGGCATAGGTGAAGCTTGAAATTAGTCTTAAAACCTCCTAAGAGCAATCATTGCCCTTTGAAGTAATCCTCCTTGCTCATGGTACAAGCAGAGGGCTCGGAAAGCACGGCCAAAGAACAGCCCTTTGTAGTACTTCAGAGGCAGGAGAGAGGGCTTTTTTTTCTATTAGGTAACAGAAGTAAAATATGCCACTGTGAAAAATGGAGATCCTAGAATTCCAATGATGACAAGCTTTGAGACTTCTTGCAGATGAATCCCATGCAGAAAGCCAAAGCCAACTGATCCTGATACCAGTGTAACACCCAGGAATTCAGGCTTCGGAATCAGCCATGTATTTTACATAACTACAATAAAGCTGTTCACTTTTAAGTTCTACAAATTTTTTACCTATTCCTGCCTGACATGCACAGTTAAAATGTGTGTGACCAATGGATGAACTATGTATTATTATATCTGTGATATCGTGAATGACTGCCTGATGCTCCATAGCCTTAAAAATTATGCTAATAAAATTTTCACTGGGTAATGAAACTATTTTTTCAAGGAAAGAAAGGATTGTGGGGAGAAAGCATGAAGAGAAGGGTATTTTCAGCAGGTGTAAAATTTTTTTATAAAGAAGACATGAACATTTAAATTCTTGATGTGGACTTGTAGTGTTTGATCAAGGGATGTATATTGGTTACTTGCAGTAATGTATTTACCTGTCAGCAAGGACATGAACCTCAGTACAGAACAAAATCTAATATTGATGGAAAAACTCCTGAATTTGACTTTTCTTTATTCATTTCAATTTATTTTAGGAAATGTTTTAGCATGTTGTGTTAAAATGTACTTCATTGATTTTACTTTTTCTTTTTTTTCCTTTTTTTTTCCTCTTTTGTCTATGCCATTATGTATTCAAATACATTGTAGCATCTACAAGCTCTTTTCTGAATCCCCTGTGCCATTATGCATTCAAATACATTGTAGCATCTACAAGCTCTTTTCTGAATCCGATTAAAGCATACCATGTTTGATGAAGCCATAAATAAAGACTTCTACTTTCACTTCTGTTTCACAATGTATATCCAACAAATTGGGGAAAAAAAACAGAACACATGTTCCCTTCAGTTGTTCTGCATTACCTGAAAGTTAGAGATGGAAAAATGTCTTTGAAATCTTTTTCTGTAAAACTAAATAAATTAAAACAATCCATTGTGCAAATTTTTGGTAGAAGACATTTCCAGGAAGGGGGAAGTAAGAAACTTAAATTCATGTGCACTAACATAATTTTTTTTTCTCAAATATAAGTGGACTTTTGATTAAGCTGTTAAAGCAAGAGTATTTTACCTTCTTGTAATACTTCAACTTTGTGCAGAAAGCTAATGTTTGTTAAGTTTGGTAACAGTTGAGTGAAAACACTTTTTCAAAGCTTGTTTGAGATGGAAGTCAAAGTAACCAACAGCTCTTTGTCAGCAATACAGTTGCTGGGTACATAACTGTGTGAAGTCTTTCAATTGTGCATTTTATCCCCCATATTCTGGAAAAATAATGAATTATAGAAGGCTTTTATTGCTCAGATCTCTTTTAAACTTTTGAAAATTCAGGGCTTCGAGGGCATAGAGTGCATGCTAAACATACATTTTCTTGGACTTTTGCATATTGAAAAGGAAGATTTTTTTTCTGAGGTAACTGGAAAAGCCAACCTGAAAATTGCTGTATCTGGAAGCAGTGCCTGTGGAAGCAACAGGTCACAAATGTTTGTGTAGTAAGATGAGATCCATTTGAAGTGTTTGCTGTGTCTGTCATCTACATAGTAGCAGAATGTCTATTTCTCAGCAAAAATTTTAATATCTAAGGCATATTCTTTTCAGCCGTTTTTTTAACTACTGTCAATTTACACCTCTGAGTGGTGGAAAATGGCCTTTATCAATGGTTAGGACAAGAAGACGCATTTTTTTCTCTTAAATTTGATGTACTTGTCTGCTTTTGTTTTTACTGTCTCTATTTTTTTTTTTCACATTTGAGGTGTACACTCCTATTTAAACATTCTTGTTTATAAACACTTTCTATTTCTTTTGAACTGACTTTTTGACATGACTACTTCAGTAAATGACATCACTTCTCCAGAATGGGGTTGTAAAAAAATTAACATTAAAAAAAAGGAAATAAAATGAAAATCTATCTTCTGAAGCAGTTAATATACAGCAGACAATTTCCTATATTACATGGATATTCTGAAAATGCAAAACAACATAAATTCAGTAATTTCTGAAGTCCAAGGAACCCATGTCTAGCAGTCAGAAAAACAACCTTTAAAGAATATGGACAAAACCCAAATCACTCTGACAGTTCTGAATTTGCAGAAGTGCAGATATATCTACAGAAAAAGCCTTTTAAAGGTAATGTTTAGATCAACGTAATTTAAGATACAGCCTGCTTTGGTTTGGGGTTTTTTTCTGATATCTGTTTTTCCCTTAGCTGGTAACAAATTTTTACCTGTTTTGTTCTGCTTCCCCTGCCACTTTTAGATTTGCCCCTGCCCTACGTTTCCATCTCCTACCAAGTGGTTCCTCTCCTTTTTGCTGGGACCTAGTTTTCTGCTTGAAAACAAGCCAGGTGAAAAGAGTTCAGATACCTGTTTACTTAAAATACTGAAGCACATGGGGGATCATCATTTCACACAGCAGGCAGGTGAATCATGAACGGTGGGGTCTTATGGAGCTGCTCCCAGGTAACATCCTCAAGGCTCCACACCCAGAATGGTCATTTGTCCTTACTGCACATCATACAAGACTCACCCTTCCTCCCCTTGCAACAAAATCAAAAAAGGATGAGTAGAACACTTGAAACCTTGCTGCTTGTTTAAAGAAACCAAAACATGCAGTCATTATTTTTGCAGAGGAAAGCTTGTAAATGTAGAGGAGTAAATCCCAGAGACTTGGAAACAAGATGGCGAATGAAAGTTTTCTGAATTTTAGAAATACCCTATTTTATTTAACAGCTTTAGTAATTTAAGGTGTATTTATGTTTTCAGGTTTTAGCAGAAAGTCTCTTCCATCAGCATTATCCTTCCTGTTGCTACCAGTGTTCAAGGCAAGGTGCAGATGCTCACCTAGGAAGAGGCTGAGCACTTGGGGAGGACACAGTGAGAAACTCTGCCAGTTGTTTCAATTAGGGCAGCACAACAGCTGGGTCGATACATTTGAATAGTTTAGGGGATCTGGAAGCTGTGGAGGTCTCTGTGCTGGGAGCAAAAGTGGTGCTATGTCCTGTGCTGACAGCACATTGCTTTTCCCTGTGGCCTCAGCATCAGCCCCAGACGGTGTAGTGGCCAAGAGGACCAGTGACTGGGGGACACCGTGTGGAATGGCTCTTCTCTGGACCTTTTGCTTCTGCGCTTGGATGTTTCCTTTACTTGGCTTCTGCTTGGATTCTGTTTAACAAGTTTGCTTGGCTATCAGAAATTATTTGCTAAATCTAAATGCTTGTTAATTAATATTGGTGTGTCTGTCATTTATGTGGGATGTCTTGCTGTGCCAACCAGTTTTACAGAACTGGGAGACAGTGATCATGTTTTCCTCTACCTAATATTTTTCTGTTCAACACAATACAACCCTTTGTATTAAGATCAGTTTGAGGAATCTTTATAAGAAATGTCATATCAAAGTTGGTTGTTTGATAAAAAATGGTGAAATATTTCCCCAAGATCGAAGAAGGTGATGCAATTATTATTTTAATATAACTACAAAACAATAATTCCATGTTGATTTTTAATTTAGTCTACAGTTCCCAAACACCATCTAAACTGAAGAGAAGTTCAGATCCCTTGCTTTTCTATAGTCATTGACTCTAGTTAAGGGACTGTTTAGCAGCTGATGAGCTATATTGAAGTTAATGGACCTGAAAAGCGGTTTGCAGTAATTTTATTGATAATGTGGAAAAAATTAATCCTAGTTTTAAAACCGCTTCTCCCAATTTAGTAAATTGTTGGAGTTGTTAGAATAACAATAGCAATGGATTTCAGAATACAGTGATTTGAATCACCAAGCACAGGGAGAGGCATCTTGCTGCACGGGTGCCTGCAAGTGCAGTAATTCTAAAGATGAGGAAGGAGGACAAACAGCAGTAGTTTAGAAGACGTGAAGTACCCTTTTAAGAGCTCTGCTACTAGCCACAGAACAACTCAAATGTTGAAAAGATCAAAGTTTCAGATTGTAAAAATTCAGTGTATTGATTTGGAGTAAAACTAAGCTGCAAGCTTTAAAAGTCAGCACAGGCCAATTCAAACTTGGCGCATCACAGGCAACCAAGAGCAAAGAGAGGAGAGGGTGAGTGTAGCAGGTAGTGTGCTGATGGGAGCCCTTCTGACAGGGGGTTGCAGGATTGGAGCTTCTGATTTAAAGGCCAGGTGGTGTGGATGTAAGAACTTCAGGACTAAAGAGAAAAGAAGAAATTCCTGTGTGGAGAGTGTGTTTGGGGAGAGGAAGGAGACAGAGGGCTTTGAGCCACATTTAAAAACAAGAATTTTATTACTTTGGGAGGTGTGTGTAACAAAGCTTCTTAAAACAAAGAAATGGCATCCCTTTTAAGTCAAAATGGAATTTTATGAATGACTGGGGCTTAAATTTCTGTGGCAGGAGTTATAATTATATGCTGAATACTAGTCTATTAATTGCTGATTGGAAGTTTGGTTAGTTCTCAAATGATGGAAGAAAGAGCACAAATTTTGTTCTTTGAATTTAGAGAAAGATAAGAGGTTTGTGTAGGTGTTTAACAGCAAAATGATGTGTTTGCTAATAAGATTTTTGCTAATTTTAGTGGCATTATAGCAATGCTGCAGTATCCATATAGGAGTAAGAATAATACAAAGAACATTACGTGCTAATGTTAACTACTTTGCACTTGTTCTTATGAGTATTTTGGATAGGCACCATATCTGGAAGCACCCTAAGAAGCAAAATTCACAAACAGGATATAGAGTTTCGAACTAATTTTTTTTTTCTTTTTGTTTCTTCCTTGTGTAGACAGTACCTTTCTTTCCCCCTTCATCTTTGTGAGCTGACCACTTCTATTACTTTTTTATTTCTGCTGAGGCTGGTAAGCTGGTTTGATGCATTCAGCAGTCAAAAGTGCAGTTCTCTGTACATTTGTGTTGGCTGACTAAGCAAAGTGAAAGAGGCTGACTGTGAAAGTGAAAAGGTGATTTACTCTGGTGTCATAGTGTTGTGCAGTAATAAAACTCAGGGACTGTTGGACACACATTATATTGTACAATTATATAATTATAAACAATATAATTGGAGGCAGTTGAGCTTGAATGCAGCAGGCTGTTATTTAGCAATCATCTCTTTCAAGGCTCATTAAACACAGATTTATATAGAAAACCAAAGCTTTGCTCTATAAAAGCTAACTATCTGGTGGCATTTATTCCCCAAAATGTAATGCATAGATCTAAAACTGTCAACGCCCATAATGGATTTACTCAGTGATTGTGAATGAGGTTTTTCAGCAGATATGACAATACTGAGCCCTTTGCCTTTATTTGAGGCGTTGTTTCTGAGTTTATTTGTATGTCTGGTTTGGAAGGCTAAAGAGCCTACACACACGTACATCTGTCACCTTAGATTTTGAAATCTGACAAGGAGGGACAATACAGATGGTAAAGATAGTAAAGTGTTTAGAAAGGTAACAGATCTCTTGAAGTCATCCACATTTTTGTCTTACTTTAGCCCTTTAATATTTTGTAGTTCTGCAAAGATGAAGGAGTTTATGGGGACAAAAATTAAGAAGCAAAAAAATGTTGTTGCTCCTATCCCAAGGAATTTAGTTTTATTACCTGATATGAGTTTTGTTTTAAAAAGTAAAAGTATAAGAATTTTATGAATAAAGAAGAAAAGCCACAGAACCAAGAACATCCTACCATGAGGAGATCTACAACACATGTGTTGGTCCAGTCTCACTCAACCTTTTAATAGTTGGCAGAAGTTTGTAACATAAAGTTGTATTTAAGTATTTCTATATATAAACTGAAAATTAGGTGCTGAAATAATTTTATCAGGTGTTTTTAGTGTCTAGAAGTCTATCTGATTTTTAAACTGAGTTGTTAAAGAACTGTATAAAAAACTAAGACATGTCCTTGAAAGGAGAGCCTGCAGACCGCCTCTCTGGGTACAGCCCTGTGAGAGCACAGCTTGGCACTACCAAGTATCTGGCCCACATGTGCTCAAGACGGTTTTGCATTTGTTATCATTTCATGCATGAATTTTTAAATGCTTCATTTTAATGCTGTCCCTGACATGCATTGTGTTTCATTTCCTTCTCTCAGTGATCCGTGGGGGCCTGACAGATGCAAGGCTCCTGTGAGTTTTGTCATACCTCTGAGTGCACAAATGCTCTGCCACGATACAGGTGCTGCATCACTGTTTCCAGAATGCAGTACCTGACCTCAGCAGCTTGTGGCTGTCAGCCTCTTAGTAAGTTATTGCATTTTGCATCACTGGCTTTCACTTTGCTGGGTCAGAAACGAGTCTGCACAATAATTGGAGTTTACTTCAATTCACCTACGATACTGGAAAATGTTAATTATTCAAGTATCAGTTATTGTAGATAGATATTTTGAATGCATGTAAAGTACCGTGCTCTTGATACCTTTAGCAACTGTATCTTAGTTTTAGCCTTTAGTAACTGTGATACTGAGCTGTCTTCAGAGCTGTTTTCCTTCCCCCACTTCTGACTTGTTTGCTCATTTATCTAAATGTGTTAACTTGCAATGTTTCTCAGGATCGCATTAGAGAAATAACAAGGTCCAGCTTCTTCTAGAAACATTTTTAAAGTTTAGAGATAAAGCATTTCAAAATGCCAGCCATAAAATTCAATGTTTCTTGGTATGACTAATCTTTTTTTGCTGTTCATAAAAAATATAAAAAAATAAATAAATTTTTAAAGAGTGTATTTTCTTGGGAGCATAAGGAGAATAGAGCAGTCTTCTCTGGCTCCATTGTAGAATTGTTTCACAGCATTATGACAATCATTTGATAGAAAAGTTTTTTGTGTTTTTCTCCTTTTCCTTTATGCAAATCTACTCAATCTAATTTGGTAGTCTAGGTAGTTGACTTGGTTTGTGGGTTGCATAATGGCTTTGGTATTCCATATTTTTTTCAGAAGTCCATCCATAATGAACCTTAGCTGGAAACAGTCTTGGAAAAGCTTGACCTGCTCATTTTAATTCTGTATCTTCTGAGTGCACAAACAGTGCATAGCTCAGGTCCCCAGACTTTCAATTTCTCAGTTACATTGAACTCTTTTTAAAAGAAAATACTGAGTTGTGTTAATTAACATTGCCTTTTTTGTTTCTATCTTAAGTCCTCTCAGATAAATTGCCAGTGGTCTCCTGGTGCTCTGGATGAAAGAAGCAATCCTTATCTAGTGCTTTACAGAATTTCATGGCTAGAAAACAGTGCAATATGAAAATTTATCTTGGTTAATCACTATAGTATAGTGTGCAGGCTTCTATGATTTGTAAAATACTGAATTTAGACCCCAAATCAAGAGCTCATCTTTCCACATGTGTTTTGACTTTGAGGTACTCTTTCCTGATGTACTTCAGCTATGAAAGGAATTGCTCTATCATGGGGTTTTATTGCCCTATGGATGGCAGAAAACATAAGCAGCATCATGGGATTTTTCTTAAAATTTGTGTTAGCAACATCTTCCCAAGGTGCCTGGTTCCTTGGGAGCCACAGACACAGTAGTCTCCACCACAGGGATCCCACATTGTCTTTGTCTTGCATGATTTTTGCTGTCTATGTGCCCTTCCCATGAAGGTGAGCAGATTATTCTTCAGGACATGGAGTTTTGGTGTGCTTATCCCATCA
This sequence comes from Pyrgilauda ruficollis, assembly GCF_017590135.1. Taxonomy (NCBI): domain Eukaryota; kingdom Metazoa; phylum Chordata; class Aves; order Passeriformes; family Passeridae; genus Pyrgilauda; species Pyrgilauda ruficollis. The sequence continues at coordinate 369,138 of NW_024509877.1, read as the reverse complement.
TGGCTGGCTCATTGGGAAGTTCTGCACAGGGAAAGAGCATTAGCTAAACAATCCTTTGTCTTTAGTGGCATTGTGATACCTGAGCAGTTGTTTTTTTTCCCATACTTGAAACAATAAATTAATATCTTGCCTCAGACATTAGGGAGTAATAACTTAGAGCTGTGGGTCTTTAAATTGTTACTTGAGGGAGAATTAAACAATACATAACAACATATATATGGTAAGTGTAAAACAACTCTAAGAGGAAAACAGAATTACACTCCATGCCAAATAGTTTGCTCACTGAGAAAATTACAATTTTTTGAAGCTTTAACTCTTTTAAGAAATTGGATATTGGTTTGTGTGACTTGCATGTTTTTCCAGTTGTATTTGTATCAGCTTTCATATAGTGCATTACTCACTCTGATGGGTTAGTCCAAAGATAAAATATTTCCCATTGTAAATAGCCATATTGCAGACAAACAGGACACAGCACAACTAACAGGCTTCACTCACAGATCTTTTCCATCATTAGTATTGCATAGCTGTGTTTTGTGCACTGAAAGGTGATGGTCTTTTGAAAGAAGGAAGCAAAGAGGAAATTGAGACATGAACTCCATCTTGATATAAAAAAGAAATGCTTTCAGTTCTGTATATAAGGAAATACGTTTGAAATAGAAAGAGAAACACTGTGTATTAAACTTGGTGAGTCTTCAAACTAATTTCTTTAAACCTACATAAACATATGTATCGATGATTGAATATATTGCTAATCTATTTCCATTACACTCATTTTGATTCATATGTCTTCCTCTAAACAAAAATTCAAATAAAGAGAAAGACACTATAGATGTAAAACATAAAGACTAATATTCTCAAAGAAATTATGGATCTTACAGCATAATATTTTTTTCCTTCAGACTTTAGCAAATATGTTATAAAAGTGAGATAGATATGCCAGTGTTTATCCTGCCACTCACCTTTAAAATGTGGTGACCTCTTTCAGATCCTCATAGAAAGAGGCTGTGAAAGCCCTTCTCAGTCATGGCTCTTCCTATGGCAGAGCCTGCTCAAGTGCCTGGACCACCCACAGAACTTGGGCACCTTCAGGGAAATGTAGAGAGAGACCCTTCTGAGATCAGCAGGGGACTAAAGCAGCTGGTTTCATTTCCTATTCCTAATAGTTTCAAAGACGGAGGTTTGGCTGCTTCCGAGGAACTAATGAAAATATTACTTCAAAGATATCATGGCAGAGGAAATGTAAAGCAAAGTGAAGTGTAATTCACAGGGGTGGGGGTGGAGAATCAGCTTTGGGTTGTTCATTTGAAAGCAGTGGATACATTTAATCTGAACTGCAGAGCGTTGTCCAACTGGTTTAAGCTCATCTCTTTTAATTATTGAAGTGTTCCGTAGAAAACTGTTCTAATAGCAAACAAGTGCTGCAAATCAGCACAAAGGAACGTGTAACTCTTCTCCCACATGAGGGTGTAACAAGGTGTAACAAATCAGTTTGCTTGCAGGCAATAGCAGAAAGTTGATGGTCTGCATCCCTTTCCTCTTCATACCATCCAAGTATGCTGTGACAGAATTATTCCTGAGGAAATTTCCTGTTGCATTATAAAGCCAGACTGCTGGTTTGAACCTTGCAGCACCTAACAGTGTTAGATTTTGCTTTCTTGTTCGCACTTAGCTATATGCAAACATGGCTCACCACAAAACAAACAAAAAAAACATGGAAATAATCCCCTGTCTCAACTCTCCCAAACAACTACATTTTAATTTTTTTTTCCTCCCTCTTATATCCTAAAATATTGATGGATATCATTCTAGCCCAAGGCAAGAAAAGGGGGCCTGGAGGATACCTTTTGCCCTTCAGTCACTGCTATAACTCCCTATGAAGTTAGTGGAAGTTCTGCTACTCAATTGAGAAGAAATGGGATTAAGCCTTTGCTTACTGATCCCATTCTGATGCAGTCGAGTTTCCTGCATCCGTATCACCGACAGAAAAACAGGAAGGCCAGCGTTAATAGATATTGCTTAAAAAAACAGTATCAGGTGTCATAGGTTAAATGATCCTGGATTGTGTGTCTTTTTGTAGCCTACTCTGAAACAAGATTTCTTGTGCTGCTTAAGTGGAGTCAATGAAACAATATAAGTCAGCAATGGTGGATTCATGTTTTGTTCTTTGCTTGAGGACTTAGATTTCTGTGCACCAAAAGATGAAGATTGTGTGTTGTGTCGTCTCAAGCTCATGTTATATTACTGTCAAGCTAGTAGAGAGTTGAAACTGTTTTCTTTTCAAGAATATTAGCACTATAAATATGTTCTGCATACATTTATGAGTGTTGGACATGTCTAATTTCTGCTTGCTTTCTAGCCAATGCAGGCTGATAGAAAGTCTTGTTTGTCTTGCTTTATAGCTCAAGAAATTTTAGCAAAATTGTTCAAGATCTTAAGCTTGAACAGAGAATATACGAGAAGACTAAATACAAGGACTAAATACTTGACAGCTATGACTTTTAGAGAGCTGATTTTATAAAAATGCATGGATATAATGGTACTGTTGGCAGAAAAGTGCCCCCTCGTCTGCCTGACAGTCCTTATTGTCTCTTTCTATTTCCCTTTTCCACTCCCTTCTTTTGGTTTTTCTCTGAGAGAGAAAGTATGTAGAATGGAGCAAAGATAAAAAGTGGAAGTAAAGGAAGAAAAATGTGTCTTGCTTTTTGGTCTTTGGAGATTTATTCAAAGAGCATCATAAGAATTTGTGCATACCAATTTTAATTTTTCAGTAACCTCTAGGGGGTTTTGTACATCTTTCTGAGGTACTTCTCAGAGCCAAATGCTGGACCCCAGTGAGCACAGTGTAAATATTAAAATGAGATAAATCACAGACTGGGAAATTAAAGTTATCTGTTCATATCCAAATTGTAACAGAAAGTGAAAAGAAAGTCTTGGGATCCTAAATTGTCTGTGGTGTTAAACTGCTTTTCATCATTTCCCACAGAAATCCATGGTTTGTTAGCCTGTTCTAAAGAGGGCAAAACTTTATCATGAGTGAAAATGTGTTGCTTCATATTCAACAGGTCAAGTTTTCTTTGGATTGAGGTGGAACTGTAGCTCATGGACATCTGATGTGATAGGTAAGTTGAATTTGATATATCTTATTACTTTACTACCACATGACAAATATTGATCTTGATTATGCTAGTGTAAGTGCAATTTATTATCTTTCTTATTTTTCATTTTCACCAGTATTCGTGAAATGAAAATTTGCCTTTCTGTCCATTTCCCTCAAATGACACTTCAAAAACTAGGTTTAAATTATTAGAAATGACCATTTTATTTAGAAACAAAAGACATCAGGAGCTATTTAACAACAAAAAATTTCAATAAAACTTAGCTTCTTGAAATAAGACGTTAAGGTATTCTATTGTGAAAAAGGATATTTGGGCTTATGAGAAGACAGTTCAGAAAATCTGGTGTAGTTGATGTATAGCCCATGTGCTCATATATTAATATATAATTGTTTGGGTGAAGTAATGGTCAACAGCACTAAATTACTTTATGGCTCTGTTTTCTCTTTGGCTGTTTAATCATTGTGCAGTGTTTAAAAAAGGAGTCCAAGCATGTCACTAAAGTGAGACTTAAGTAGGAGTAGAGTCTTATGTTGTGCTGTAGAGTGAATTTTATTATTCTCAGTAATTGTTTAATACTTGAGGCGTGCATCTACAGATCTGCTTGGTCTTATGAAACAGCAGGGGGACCAAGCAGGAGTTTTGCTTACCCAGAAGTGTGTGAGGCTGCTCCAGTGCTAGAGAAATAGTGAAGAAAATGTAAAAGGATTTGAGTTAAGGTTGCATAAGGCTCTAGAAACACTTTGTGACAGGAACATCCACCATGGAAGCAATTCCTGGAAGGGTTTTGGTAACCAGAAGCAGTTAGACAAATGGTGTCCTGCTCTGTTTGTGTCAATCAAATAGATGCATTGTAGAAAAGTGTATTTAATTGTGGAGAGCTGAGCTAAAAAAGTTGGAACTGCAACTTAAAGTTGCAATAAAAATTTCTAGGTATAAAAGAAAAAAAGTAAATTATAAATAGCTATTAGTTTGCCATCTCTGAAAACCAGTTTAGGAGACTGCCTAATTATGTCATTTTTCAAGTTGCAAGGTAACTTTTTCTGAAGTAATCTAGACAAGATATATATAAGTATATTCCTGATAGGATTTTGAGTCCTATTTACAGTATGTATTTTTGCTTACATTAACTTTTTTATGGTTAGGATTTAAAAATGAAGATAGGAAAAAAAATGTCCACGCATTCTCTGCCAGTCTGAACACGATGATACATTTCTGAAACTCCAATGTTCATACTTCATAGTTGTCTTTTTATGAAGTTTTGTGGGGGAGAGTTTCACTCCTTTCAGACTGTTTTACTTTGATCACTTCATTTAAGGTATCAAACATGTTTGGGGGTTTTAACTTGCATTTTTCACTCATACTGATACAGACCATCAAAGGCAAACTGGTAGCACCGGACTAACACTGGGATGATGAAGTGACAGTGAATTAAATGACAGGGAAGGTAAAATATATGATAATATTTTTAGCACCAGAACAGTTTGCCACCTATACCTATATATCATGCATAGATGGAGCAGCTTCTAAAATGTCAGTACCTTGTGATTTACAGCTCAGAAATTTGTCCTTTTCTGGATAAAATGAAGTTTAGTTTTTGTGCATGTAATGTCTTGCAATTTATTATACAGGCAGGCACTTAATTGGGTCTGAGCATGAATGCCTCAAATAAGAGGTGCTTTCATACTGCCGGAGTGCTTGAGAGAAATCAGTGTTACACACATGTGTATGTAAATGTGATTGAGAACACAGGATCAAATGGATATATTTTTCCATTGCTATGTTGCCTTTTATCATGGATTGGAAAAATCCATTCTTGCTTGTGGGAAGCAGACAAAGGAAAAATGACACTGCAGAAATATGTGGATCTCTCCCTCCTTGCAGAAAGAGAAGGATTCATATCAGAGAACTGTATGAGCTCACCTTTTCAGTAGAGGTTTTCTTCCTGGTGTTTGTGTGCGTGTATGAGTATCTGTTATGTAGCATAAAAGATCAATGCATTTCACAGATAAGATCTTTCCTTAAAGAGGAAAAAGCTCAGATGTAAGAGGATAAATTTTTTCCCTCACTGTGTCGGGAACAAGTGTCCAATGTTCTGGAAGGTCTGATCATGAGGAAATGGAATATAAATTGTACCACAGGTTTAAACCAGAAACAGAGAGACAGAATAACAGTCTGTAAAACACGCACAATGTTGTCAAGCCATGAACACATTGAAAGTTTGTTCATAGTAACATAATTAATGTCCTAAAATCCACCAGGAAACCAGATGGCAGCCAGTGGATTTGATGTGTATACAGTTCATTTTGTGGGTAGGAGGATAGTGAGACGTTTATTCTTGCAGGAGGAACAGCACTTTTCTGAAAAAGAGGCAGGCACACAGGCAGCTGTTTCAGGAAATGACATTCCAGCGAGTTGGAAATATGGAACTGAGAAGGAAATGAAGAGCCCAAAAGTTGAGAGTTCAGTGGCAGAGGTTATAGAGGAGGAGCTACAGTGAGAAAATGAACAAATACAGTTAAAAACATCCTTCATTATCCCTGGTTCATTACCTTGGGTTCCTCTCATTGCTAGTGCTTAGTTACTTGTTGTGATGGAAACTCCCCATCTTGATTCATTCTGCTTTAATTATCAGTTGTGTGGCTTGAATACAGCAAAAGTACAAAGGAGATGAAATTGCAGTCATAATGGCCAAGTTTAGACAGGTCCTCTAAGGATGGAAGAAGAGAATAAAATTTGCTGAAGGTATTTAGGAAAAGTTGCTTCTCTGCTAAGGAATAATGCTAGTAACTGGAATGTAGAGAAAATGAAGGAGCACCATCCACATGTGGTTTAAAAGTACAGGAGGGGTAAACTGTGCAGTGAACATGCACTATATGTATAAGAACTCAAGCAAAATCTCCTTTAAAAATTAATTATCATATTGCTTTGCTTTTAAATTAATTATTATAATTATTTATTACAGTGATACCATTATGTATGGTTCAGCAGTCATACATTGGATATGGTTCCCCCCAGAGATGAATTTGGAGTTGAAAAAAAATTGAAAATAAACTTTCAGTGGAGACAGAGCTAAAAATGAAGCCATTTCTGTTCCGACAGTGCTGTTTCTAATAGAGGGTACGACGTGCAGAGGCTCAAAAATGTCACTGAAAATAACAACCTGACATTACATGTGCAGTAAATACTAAAGACTGGAGGCTGGTTTATTACTTTTCTTTTTTTTTTAATGTGTGGGTTGTTTTTCTAGTTTTAGTTCATGCTAATCTGCTTGATAGCTCATTATCTTTCTCCTTTGGTTTCATGGCAGTCTACCAGTTTATGTTAATGGCTGTTTCTTTACCAGTCTCATAAGGTCATCATTTGAAAATGGTAACTCAGGGCAGATGTTTACATAAGTTAATATCCTTTCATTTTATATGGGCACACTGAAAGACTGAAGATCACTTACTTTCAACAAATTGTACTAATAATATTATGCAGTCTTTTAAGACTAAAATGCAAAATTCGAAGTCCATTAGATTGGCTGTCTAATCAGAGTTCATGACAACAATATAACTGTTTTTGTTTAAAAAAAAAATTAAGAGCAGACAAAACAAAAAAATCATGACAAGTGAGGATTTGGCCAGTTAAAGAAAAGCAAAAGCACTTCTTCATCTCAAGAAACCTCAAGACCTAGAATTGGCAGCAGTATACTCCCTGCTGCAAATATCGAGGTACATAGGTCTTAAAAAGCTGTATTGTAGTAAACACTGGACTACATGCTTTAAAAAATGTGTTGGTGGATGGGAAGTGGAAATGGTTGCTGAATTACTCAGGTGGCTTTAAGCAACTACGTGAGCAATTGTATGATTTATGGCGGATGGCTCTTGGATATAAAGTGAGGAATCCTTACCCCATGAATTAGGCACACAGTGCTGGCTGAGTTGCAGTGGCAGGAAACTCACTGTTGGACCTTGACTAAGGTCAGGAGCCATAGTGTCAGCTCTCAGTCCATTTATTGAGCAGAACTGAAAAACAGCAAGACCTCACCAGTAGCTGGATTGCTCTTGTCCTGTAGCATTGGAAAGAGGAAGAGTGGAGAGCAGAAAGAAAGAGGAAAAGATATAAAGTGATTCCTGTGTGATTGGGTTTGTGCATGAAACTTTTGTGTGTCTTCTTAGCAGCATCTCATCCTGTGGAATAACATACTAAGCTAGATGATCGTCAGCCAACAGGGATTTCTTGCTATTCTTCCTGCTTTGTGGCATCAAACATGGATTTTGGAGCAAGGCCAGGGTTAGATTTTAATAAACTAGTGGAGTTGTCTGTATTTTCTACAATGAGGGCATCTACAGTACTTTTGTCTCTCATCATGTTGGCTAGGAGGACATATTTCACTGTGGCTTTTCTCTAATAAACTCTTACGCGTGTCCCTGCACTCAGATCTACACTTGTTGCAATATTTGTACTGTACTGAATTAGCGAGACATCCTCTATGAAACTTTGGTGTCTCCTCTAGCAGTAATTTTAAAGGGAAGAAATAACATCAAATCTTGTAGATTATTTCATTTCCTACTAAATTCACCATGGAGCCTGAGAAGTCTTCCTGAATAGTGGAGATAGTGTATTTCACCTTTTCTCAGTCCCCTGCAGTAACTGCAGTTATTCTGAAGATCCTTTGAGTTCAGCTGGTTGCCCATGCCATGGTTCAGCAAACCAGAAGGCTCTCACTCTTGAGACCTTAATGAGACTTAAACATGTGCTGAAATGTCTTTTGCTGAAAAATCACATAAGCACAAGCAAAGATTGAAATGTGGCCTTAACTGGTACCATAAAACTTAACTTTGTGTTAAATATTCTGGTTTTGAAAATTGAGTACATTTCAAAAGCTCTAGCATTCATTTACACATATATGTCCCATGCATACATCATGAGGAAATGTCATTTTGCAAGTTGCTACCACCACTTGATCATTAATTATTCTTCTTGTGCTCTTTGATTAGTTCATGTTATGAAAAAAAATGTCATGTGCTAGGACATTTTGGTGTAATTTGAGAAATCAGAAAATGCAAATAGATATATGACTTGTTTTTCTGTAACTGCATTGAAATTTGCTTTCCGCATCTGGGGAAGAAGAGAGCAACTGTGGGAACATATGTGTTTGAAAATGTGTAATTTCACAGCGTGGCAGATTTGGCATGTGACAGGAGGGTCTTTCCCAGAGTCGTTGTTCTTGTGAATAAGGCTTTCTTTGACCTGCTGCTTCTCTCGAATGCCAACTCGCTTTTGCAAACCTCAGAGCAAGGGATGGGGGAACTGGAAGCTCAGGTCCTTCTGAGCTTTTGGCATTTATATTGTGAGACAGTTGAGATCGAGTTCATTTTGCTAAGCTGCTCACCCATAATGGATCTGTCACAGAGACTTGACAACATATTTGTATCCATTTTGGACAGCATTTGCTGCTCAGCCCTCTCCCTGTGAAAGTTTCCAGCAGACCAATCCGATTTACTGTTAGTAACCCTTCCTCTGTCCCTGAGAACATAGCTATCCTTTCCATAGGTTGGGATTGCCTGATCATCCTTTCCATAGGCTTAATAGGCAGTTATCTGTTCCAGCCATGCTTTATCTTTGAATTGGTAGAGAATTTTGAATTTGAGAGCACCTCTTAATTTGATCCCAATTTTCTTGTGTTCAGCTGGCATAAAGATGGCCCAGCGAAATAATGGAAAAAATGGTGTTTTATGTCAGAAACTTTATTGTTTTTTTCCTCTGGAATTCAAAATTTGTTTGAGTTTCTGGTTTGTTTCTGATGTAAATATGTGGCAGGGCTGGTGGAAAGGAAAATAATGGTATCTCATAAACTGAAAATCTGACTTTCCTGCCAACTGTGTCTGGGAAACCAAGTTATCTTTCAGAGACTGGAGCTGCTAACAAATGGAGAAATAAATTACTGGGTTTTTTGTATCCAAACACTAATGCTGAAATTATGCAAGTGTATTTAACTCCAAGTTCTGATTCAAAATTGGGTGTTTGATTCTACTGAAGACTTAGTTGAATCTGAAATATAATTTCAGTCTTTGTGGCACAAGAGGATATTTTACCCTTTCCCTTTCTCTTCCTCCAACAAGAGAATTTTTTCAAGTTCAAATCACTGAATAAACCTGCAGGAAGGAAGACAACCATTTCTAAATATAGTAAGCTGAGCTCTAGGCATTACCAAGGCCTGGAGATACAAGTGAAAATGAAACCACTGACTCTTCTCTACTAATTCATCCCCTGGGTCTCTACTTGCCTGATTTCTTTTTTTTCCTTCCTCTCCTTCTCTGCTTTTCCTCTTCAGTGATGCTTTTTCCTTAACAATAGTTATATAATGCCATCTTTCCTTCGGGATGCATGCTATATAGTATAGCTTATATATGTATTAGTAGCTCTGTTCAAATCCATATCCTTTCAGTTCACTTTAGAGACTTTTTCCAAGCTTGAGTTCAAACAAGCAGTGGTTTTCCCAGAGAGGGCCAGCTCTCCCAGCTTTGCCCTGGTTCCAGGTCAGTGCATGGTGTTTAAGTTTAATAGCATGTCCTAGTATTTGCCTTCTTCAACCTACACAGCCCTATCTCTAATAAGACAGCATCTAAACTGCTCTTTCTGCGTTTCCTGAGGCAGATAGAAATAATAATACTGGTCAAAGGGTAATGCTTGAAGGCACATTTCTTTTAAAAACAGGCACAGGTTGAATGAATTCTGCCACCAAAGTGTGGTGGTTGCAAGTTAACGATCAAGAGAGAGTGAAGCTCACTTCATTCCCAACAAGGTCCATTTAGCAAAGCTGATCTTTTTCGCTGGTGTAACCTACTGCAATAAATAAATAAATAAATTCTATATCTGATGCTTCTTTGTGGCATGTCTTTTTTTTTTTTTTCCCATCACTCTCTCCTAAAGCTGTCTATGGCTTTCTGATACTTGCTGTTGGTCTTCCTTTACCTCCCCTTGAAAATGATTGTGGGAGACAGCCAGAGCACCTGACAAATCCACTGCTCTTCAGAGACCTTTCCAGCACTTCCACTGTGCATGTTAATTGTAAAAGCTGAAATGAAATACCTTGGGCTGCACTGACCTCATAATCTGTTTTTTAAATAGCGTCTCCATTCCATAAATCCTCTTAGAGATAAATTAAAAATGCCTGTAGAAGAGATATAGCCTGAATGTAATAATTAAGCAGGTGCAAAGAAGCAGCCTATTATTCATATATCTGGGTTTCGTATGACAAAAAAAATTCCAAAAAGTTATTACTGCTTGAAGAGAGACTTGATCGATCACCATCTCCAGCTGCCCAAGCACAGAATTGAGTAATTGGAGAAAAATCTTCTAAAAGGGACCAACCATCATCAGAGCAGAAGTTTCCTTCTAATCAAATCAGTTTTAGGAGTAGCTTCTTCCTTGCTAGGCCGTACCACTTACATTTTTTGTCTGAATGCTGAATGAACCCTGAAGGGGCAAAAACCTTCTTTGAGTAAAAGTTGTAGGTGAAAACAGCATTGCTTCTATACAGTGCCGTTTAAAATTCATTTTTAGAAGATAAGAGGTATTTAACCACAAGCTTCTGGCTAAGGAGTGGTATATCAGAGGCTGTTGTTCACAGATCATTCAAACTGAAGATTATCAGTCGAGTACAACCTTGCAAATGAACAAGCATGCAAAAATTCTGATACCATTTTTAAAATGGAAAGTAGAGGCAAAACTGGGACATTTGTGTAGTGTGGCAGTAAATTCAGATATTTAGCAAGCAACTTCTGTAGTAAGTTTACTATTTTCTACATAGGGAAAGTAGCCAACTGGGATTTTAATTTTGTTTGGGTTTTTATTTTTTTCACTTTCTAAACTGCTTCTCATGAAATTATGATCACTTGCAATTTGGGAGCAGAAATACCATGCAGGGAATAAAATGCCTCAGCTGCTTTTTCAAAATGAAATAGCTGTGTCTAAAAGGACTCTGCCTAGACAGCTTCCAGAGGGCTGCAGAGCATGCTGGCTCTGTGTGTGCTGTGCTGGAGAGAGAAGAGCCTGGGTAATGTGGGTTTTCCTGAAAAGTCAGTGGCTGGAGAGATTTCAAATATTTAATTGTCTTCAGAATAAAACCTTTATGCGTGGCGTTGATAAATATTACTTTAAACCCGTGTGTGAAATCGTGACAACATCACTGGAGAAGGGTCTGTCTGACGGCTGCGATTGCACTATCACCCATCAGCCACTTGTCCCAGCTGCCGGATTAGAAGCAATTTGGGGCAGATAAAACGTGTGCCATTGTGTTTTGTACTGTGGCTGGCACAATGAGGCCCCACTGCTACCTGGCTCTGCTGGGCACTGTCAGTCTGGGAGCATTATAACAGCTTGGAAATTTGTAAAATGCACAGACAAGATGTTCAGATAAAAAGGGTACTGGAGCAGTGTGAAACTGAAAAAGCTTTTGAGAGATTTCTCGGTTAAACATTTGCTACTCTTCTGTGCTGTTTTGCTACTCTTTTGTGATGTTTCATCCTCTCAAAAAGTACTTTCTCACAAAAATAAAAAAGTATGCATTTCTTTCTTTCTGTAGAGAATAAACATGAGTGCAAAGTCACAGCCAGGCAAAGTCACAGCTTGTTGAAGACATCATTTTAGTTCAGTATTATGCAATGTGTTAAAATTAATAAAAAAGAAACACCCTTGAGAATTTTTTGATTTACAAAATACATCCTTTCAGATTTATTTTGTTCAGAATCTAGTTATGGCATTCTCCATTCTATGAGTGGAGTCTCAAACACTCTAGAAGCTTTTTTTGGTTTTCTTTTTTATGAAAATAAGAGGAGGAAATTACAAGGTGGAAAATTGCCTAAATTACTCCAATGTTTCTTTTAAATCTTGAAATATTTAACATTGTCATCAGTATGTTAATGAGTTTCTTCATTTTGAAAATGTTGCCTTTACTTCTAAAATAAGAACTCACTATTTTTTTATTCTTTGGATTTGCTTTTGCACAAAATAGATATAAAAAATTAATGCATGAGAACAGTATAATTGTTTCCGTGTTATCTATCAGGAGTTTGCATTTTATCAGTCTCTTGAACTTGCAACGTAGTAGTTTTCTCCACTGATATCATAGTGCAAATTTGTGAGTCAGCAATTAAAAATAGTTTGATTATTTTCCATGTAAAATGTCTACATGTTGGTGACTGTCTTTCCCATACGCACCTCTCCGATTGCCTGAGCATTTGAATAAGAGCTAGAAGTCCTTTAACTCCCCCCATAGTGTCACTCATTGTCTTGGGTGGGATGACAGTAGCAGTCTTGAAAACCTTTTTTTCAGTGACTGGCCATGCAGCAGTGTAGGGATTTGAGGCAGGCTGAGGGCACCGATAAATTTGATTTGCAAGAGAAAAAAGTTTGGAGTAAAGTTTGGTAAAATTGAGTGATTGACAGCAGTTATTTGATTTCCTTAGTTAAGTCCATGACATCTTTGGGTGAGGATGATTCTGGAAGCATGAGTCAAGCCTAATTGCTTGTAGCACTCACCTGAGACTAATACAATGGGAGAAGAAGAACATAACCCTTCCTTCCTTCCTTCCTTCCTTCCTTCCTTCCTTCCTTCCTTCCTTCCTTCCTTCCTTCCTTCCCTCCTTCCCTCCTTCCTTCCTTCCCTCCACCAAAAGCCATCAGTATGTAGATCTGTCTTTTGTTCTGACTTGGGGAGCACCTGCAAAAACCCCATATCTGGGAATGATCAGTGTAGGAGAAGCAACAGTTGCCTGTCTGAATAAGGGTGGTATTGCATCTTAACTGTAATTAAATGTATGCATGCCTTTACCAGGAGCATTTCTCTTAGCTGGAGTTGTCTCCCACAGGTACTGCAAAAGCTGGAGATACTTCAGTGTGTGGCATGGGTGTTTTTTTTAAATATCCATAGAGCTGTTCTAAGGAAAAAAAAAAAAAAAAAAACAATGTTTAAGTATATCAATTATTTTAATACATGCAAAACATTTTTAAAGCCTGCCTTTCACAGTCAGTGTTCTTTTGTATACTCCAATATTGTTAGCAGAACTAAATGTGAGCATTTTTGTTTGAAGTGATGGAGAGGTTGAATGCCCTCCTTTCTTTGCCTTCCAAAAGACTACATTGCTTTTAATTAGCTGTAGTCTTTTTGCTAAGTAGAACGAAATTTCCCAGCTGTGTAGGAGATGTGGACCAGCAGAAGGTGTTGGAAGCTGGGAGCACTGAGAGTGTTTCCAACAAAAGCATTCATGAGCCAATTTCATGTTGTGAGTAAAATAGCAGTGAAGTGCTTAGCTCTGTTTGCAGATCTGGACTGCAACCACATCTTTCTCTGCCCAAAATGTGCTGGTTCTGGCTTTTAAACTTAACTGTAATAAAACATTATTATTGAGAATTTTCATATTTCCCAGTGCAATTACACGCTGTGATCTAAGCAGCAGTGCCATTCCTGTATTTACCAGGAATACCAGCTAGTGTTTTAGCTTGATCCTTCCCTGGTGCTTTCTTGGCAGAGTAATTTGGATCTTTCTCTAGAATTATTTGTGGAATATCAAATGGCAAAATCAGTGAAGCCCCTTCTGCAACTGATGGTCTTTTACTGTGTGCATCAATTAAGTTTTCTGCTCTGTTGCGTAGCCGTGCTGGAGCTACACTCAGACTGAGACCACACGGTCTCCTCATGCTCACGGCTGATTTTACTGTGTGTTGTAACTCACATATAAGTGGACTGCATGTTCATCTTCTCAGTTGCTTTTTGCCATCTAGGACTTCATTTGGAATCATAAGTCGGAAAAATGTGTGGAGAGTGATATAGCTTCTAAATTTAATTTCTGAATTATGGTTTTTTTTTTTTTTTTTTTTTTTGTTTTTTTTTTTTTTTTTTTTTTTTGTTGAGCATAGTTGGTTCACCTCCTCAAAATAGTCACATGCAGTTATTTAGCACTTCTGCACAGAAGGAGATGTCTCTTTAGTACTAAAATCAACAACCACATTCTCTCAGGTGTGCAATCTCATCATGGCAGAAACAAGATAAATGCTACGTTTCAGAGTATCTTGTAGGAAAAGAGCAGCATAGAGCCTATTCTTTAATATTCTTCTTAGCACATAAAGCACATGAATTGAATGCTCAGGGGTTTATTTAATATGTATGTATATTGTATATATGATGCTACAGTAAAAGAAAGGTACACTATTCTGCTGATTTAATAGCTCCATGAGCATTAGAAATGTTATTTTAATTTACCTTCTGCATATCTACTTATGCAGGATTAAATACTCCTTGACTTTAAACAAATCACTGGAAAATGTTTTTCTCAGTTTTTCCTGTTTTTCTTAGTTATAAAACCACTGTAATCTTTAAAAAAAAGAGTGTTTTTCTTACTCTGCAGTTTGAGTGGCAGAAATCAGGTCCTGTCATGTCAAAGACAAAAGAAAATCATTCTCATATATACGTGTTATCACAATGTTTTGTACTCTAGTTCTTTTTTTTTAGTTTTCTAGTTCAAGTCTTAATTCTTTTTTTGCTACATTCCTTAAAGTATTCAAATGAGTATTTTAAATGTGGATTGCACAGAACTGGCTAAATGATTGGACCAAATGATTAATGACAGTGAGAGCTAACTCTTGTGACAAAAAGGTCTAGGAAAACTTGATGTTATAGAGTGATCTTTCAGAAAAATAGCAGATGAAATTCCAGATTCAAATAATAAAAAACGTCATAACTGGAACCAAACTAGAGTACACATATTGCATTAATGGTACTGAAATTAGCTATTAGCATTTAGACAGTAGGTCTTAGAGCAATGTGGTATATCGTTCCTTGAAAATTTCTCTTCAAACTTAGTAACAGTCAAAATTGAGCACCAGTAAGAAAGAATAATGAACAGAAAATGCCTTATGGTGCTGCATATCCACTTGCAAAATCCATGGTATGTTCACGTACTGAACTTTGCATGCTGGTCTGGATTTCTTTCTCAAAAGAGAAAGATGGAAATTACAAAAGGAAAAAAGGCCAGCAATTAAGAGTAGAACACAACTTCCATTTATAAGGAGATGAAGTTCACTGACAGATTTTACAGTAGGAGAAACATATCTGAACAATATCCCAGAGTTTATTATAACCTTGAACAGTGTAGAAAAGAATGCAGACTGTTTATTCTGTTTCTTATAGTGCAAGGAATCGGGATATCAAACACAATTTTTCAGCCTGAAAGATTTCAAAAAAATTTAAAACTGTTGGTTAACCAAGCAGCCGGTGAAATCATTTGATGAATTCTTGGCAAAATCCCCCTGAAGCACTATCAGAGCAAAGGTATAGACACAGACTTTGACTTGGGAAGTCCCTTGGCTGTTGAGGAAATATTGCTGCCATTCCCTCGCTTATTTACTCTTTCCTTAGGCATCAGTTGCTTATAGTGGCAGTCAGAGGCAGAGCAGTGAAAAATAGACATTGCATCTGACTGACATTTTTCCTTCTAATATACACATGCACATATAAGTCTTTTAAAATAAAAATGTATTTTAAGGGCTGTTTGCAGTGCTTATGTGCTTGATTTAGTAGATGAAGGGAACTGGTTTTGTTTAAAATATAATATCTGTTTATGTCTCATGAAAAATTGTTAAAATCAGAAGTACACTGAAAATGTATGTCCAGACAGAAGTTATATGTTATGGTCTAGGGAATATCTGTTATTAGTCTGCCAGTCTAGGTGTTGATTTTCTTTATTATCAGCTTCACTATCCTAGTTTTACCTTTTGAGCACACAGGGACCAGCAATTCTGATTAAAAGGGTCAAATTGCATGGGATACAGTAGGAGCTCATTCTTATTCCGGTTGCACAAGACTGTGATTGCTATCCTTTCTGAGAGAAACAATAACGTTTTACAAGACTGATTTTTAATTGCATCCCTTACTTGGGTGCAGAGCAATCTCTGGAGGATGCCTTTTCCCTCCTTAAAATGAAAGAAAAGAGCAGTGCAAAATTATCATGTTCAAGGTAGAAGGAGTGTATGTTTGGAACTTGCTTGCTGGCTTATCTTCCTTGTTTATTTTTAACTGAAGAAATACTGTGTCTGTGACAACCTTGTAAGAAAACAGTGTTTAAAACAGGGTTTAAAGAGATCTTTCAGTATTACAGAATAGGAATTTTTTATTATTCTTGTTCTACAAAGCAAATAATCATGATCATGGTTTCATAGCTTCAAAGTGAGGTAGCTGAAGTTTTATTCTGATTTGTGAGCTCTTGGATAAAGAAATTGCATCTATCATATAATTATATTTTATTTCATTAGTAGTATAACTACAGTACACTTGGCATTAATAAAAAACAGAACATGTGTGACAAGACTTGAAAGCAAAAGTACTTCTAATTCACTGGGATTGTGTTTCATTATGTACCTTGCATGGAGATCCATGAGCTACTACTAAAGCACAAATGAAAACAGCATGTTTATTGTCAATGATTTTGAACTTACAATGCTTCCACTAGGGAATTTTTAAAGGTTTTTAATCTCAAAATGGTTGGAAAAATTTAGTTTGGGCACCTTCTGTCTTCAGCTGGTTTTTGCCAGTAAGAGACAATGTTCTGTTAGACAAGAAGTAGTAAAGGGGCTCTCTGTTTTTGTGTGCACCCACACTCATCTTGGACTCAGTGGGGTGCAGTGCCAGCAAGTCACACATGGCACCACTGATTCTTTGTTTTGAAATAATTCACCACTAATCATGAATGTTTCCAGTGCATGACCTGACCTGAAATGGGAGCAGTAAATGCATTAAAATTTTGTGTGGTGTGGGTCTGGATGGACAGCTCTTAGTGTGAAAGATGATGCTGCAGCTGAGAGGCGGTAGATCATGGAGCTCTGCTGTGGGTGCCAATGTCTAGTGAATTTGCTGAAGACCTGCCCCAGCTACTCCTGGTGACTGGGATTTGCTTCCTTTCATTCCTGTCAGGTACATATGCTATTCAGAAGTTAACATTGTTCCTTTTACTGATCATTTTCAGGGTGCAAGATGGTGGGCTGGTTATATCTTTTATTTCATCCATTCAGATTTGGTCTACTTGGAGTTATGTTCTGCGTAGTACAGCAGAAGGAAAAATTTTTCTTCAGCTGTCCACATATGACTTGTTGTCCTGTGGGTGTTTACGTACTTGTGAAGTTGTTTGTATTTGAGTTGAAAGTTGGAGTTGGCTCCAGCAGTTTTGTTCCATAGCACTGGTAAAAACCCTAAATATTTTTTGGGGTTGAGAGGAAAAGGAAAGAAACACAGAATTTATGGTAGTGATTATTCTTCTCTGAGAATTCAGCTTATGGCTGGAAGATTATTTAGTGGCTTATGCCAAGTGGAATAGCTGCAGTGGAAGACAGAAAAACAAGTAGAATATTGATCAAACCAAAGCAGCCTGGAAGGTACTGTTTCATAAAAATTTCTTGTCTGAGAAAATATGTTTGGATATTTTCCCCTGGAAGGTGTCAAGGAACAGAGAGAAAGGTTATTTGTTCATGTTTCTTTTGCTCCTTTGGAAAAAAATTTTGATAGGAAGCTGAAATGTATTTTGAAGGAAATCTCCCAGCGAAGTTTGATAATTGATGTGTGAGGACAGTAGTTCAAAATTGTGCCTCTCTCTGTCCAGACGTTTGAGGCTTTCAATTTGAATCATATAATAGTTTGGGTTAAAAGGACATTTAAAGGTCATCTAGTCCCACCCCTGTGCAATGACCAAGTTCAACTAAATCAGAAGGTGCTCAGAGCACCTTCCAGTCTGATCTTGACAGTTTCCAGGGAAACCATCCCTCTCTGGGCCTCCTGTTCCAGTGTCTCACTACCCTCCTCGTAAAAAACTTCTTCCTTATAACTAATTATATGGATCTAATTTTGTAAATTTCAGTCTGAAAGCTAAAGGCAGAAGTTCTGAAGGATACCAGAAGAATTGTCTTTATAAAACTTTAGTACCAAAAATGTAAATGCTTGCATCATTTTGAAAAATACCAACTTGTAACTTTTACAGGAAACAAATGCCTCCTATGCGGTTTTGCCAATGCTCATGTACTTTTTTGGCTGTCACTTTTCAGGTGCAGCCGTATTTGTGTTCCTAATAATGCTACAGCTTATGCAGTGATATGAATTACTCATTTTATAAATTTATGCAACATAGGAAAAGCATGAATACCTGATCCTGAGCATATTATTCAGTCCAAGATGGTTCCCCTTAGTTGTATTTATAAGGACTCTTATAAGGTTGTAAGAGTCTTTGCAGGTTACAAACTCCCTGTTTCTGTCTGTGGTGTGGTACGAAGAGATGAAAGCACAGCACTGTCTGGCTGCTAGGTTATACTACAATGCACATTATTGATATTAAACAAGAGATGAATGTGCAGCTAATATTTTCCCGGTTCTGCCCTTTCTTGCGTTAAATGGATGAGGTCAGCTCTCCCTGCTGAGGCAGGCCCTTTGAAAAGTCAGAATGGTGTTGCCCAAGTAAGGAAGAAAGAAGAACATCAGAACTCTGTTCCTGTTCTGCAGAATACTAATAGAGAAAACAGAATTTGCCATTACAGGAAGACCTTGTGGCTGATGCTCAGAAAATCAAAGTAGGTTGAAAATTACACAACCTACAGTCTTACTTTTTAAAAGCAGAGCTATCCAAGAGTCTGTTGAGTGTACTAGACTTAGATAGGAAGCAACAACAAAAACAAAAAAATTAGGCAGTTGTTTTGATTCTAATAAAGGTTGCATTTGTTTTAAGGAAAGAATAAATAAGTATACGGAAATCTAATTTATTTCATATTACTGGTTCTCAACCTATCAGGTTTTGTGTCTGAAATTTATAATCCATTAGAAACCTAAGTGCTGTAAGAGGCCATTAAAAATATTAAAAGTATTTAATGGTCGCTAGATATTATGATCTGTATTTACTGCAAATATTCAATTGCAATTAAAATCAAAGGCATTTTTTAGAAACAGGAGGCATTAGCAAAAATATAAGTTTTGAAAGCTATTGCTATTTTTTTCTCTCTGTTAAAGTCTAATATATAAGGATATACAATATGATGTAATGAAATTCCTCTGATATATGTAACTGGTGATGGAATGCTTTTTAGATCTAATTTCAGTTTTTCACTGTGGTGTGTAGCATCCAGAAAAGAATTTCTGCAAGCTTAGAAATTTTAGTAGTAATCTTTTATAATTTGAGTTCCTTCTGATTGCTCTTATTGGAATATTTGTACATTTTCAGGAAGGATTTAGTATGATGGAAGCAACCCTCCCACCAAACTTAATTAATCAGTCCTTTAGGTAACTAATTACACATGCTGAATTTTCAGTGAGGTGTATTGTTTCACTCTAGGTCTTCACGCCTATCTTACCCAGCTGATATCTGTAAACTGAAAGAGGATGTTGCTACAGTGCATGGTTCGTAATAAAATTCTAATTAAATAATCACCTCAATTATAGATTAAATACTCAGGTTCAACAATTATCCAAAGAGCTTCATTGAAAACCCACAGTCATGTAACTACTCCTTTCTCTTTCTGCCTTAATTTATAGCTCTCTCAGACAGACATAATTTAGATTTAGTTTAAATGGTGCCCTAAGTTGTTTCCATTATCTCAGCCTGGAGCAACCTGTGTCTATTCCTGGAATATGATTTCATTATTCTTGAGCTGTGTTACCTGCAGTGTACACTATCTTTTGTACACTGAACATTTTCCAGGAAAAGCTTTTTCAGTTCCTGTTAGTGCTTAGACATTTGAGTCAGCTATATGTGGGAGGAGGAGGAATGTGTCTGATGTATTCATTCCAGTTATGGTAATTGTCTTTGAAGAACATTCTTATTTATTCACAGATTATACCAAGTTTTTGAGATGTCCAATCTAATATTTGTAATACAGAATTATACTATATTGTGTAGATTAAGATGCGTACTGGTATTGGGTGGAAGAAGGAACAGCTGAAAGCTTTTCATACTCCTGAGTCACTGTCACTACAAGAATACCTGTTTACTGGGATGACATTTCTGGTGAAAAGGTTCAGGTTTTCAGAGACTTGATCGAAAACACATGGAAATTCCTTTCTCACAAAGGCATTTCATTTGTCTTGTCAAATACTCTTGTTTCTTATATGATTTACCCTTTTGTGATTCAAGCTCATTTTGATTTGCTGCTGTTATCTGGAAAGTCAAATTTCTATAAAATAATGGGAATTCTTTCTCCATGCTTATCCAAAAATGCATCTGTTTGAAGGCTGCAATTATGCAGGAACTCTGGACAGAAGCCTTTGGAGTAAGAGTCTAATTTGTATGGCAGAAGAAGAGTAAACGATATATTAGGATCGCAGATTATTCACATAATAACCACCTGAAATCAGGGAGTTCTTTACTTCTAGTAAAACTTCTGAATTGTGTTTTTCCTTTGTATTTTATGTCATAGTGTTTTGAGAATTTGTAGGTACAGCTGAAGAGCTAGATATGTTCCACTGACAATGTGCCTAATGGAAAAGGCGTGTACTGGCTTCTGGGTGCTTTCAGAAGAAAACTCTGATTTCAGTGGAGGTACAATGCTAGCAGTGCCTTTAGACTGAAAAATCAACTTATTGATCCACAGTGCAAGCATAAATTCCTGTACTTTGGGTTTGAAGGGACATTTAAAGGTCATGTAGTCCACCCTGATGCTATGGACATGAACATATTTAACTAGATCAGGTTGCTCAGAGCCCCTATCCAACCTGTCCTTGAAGATTTACAGGGATGGGGCATCCACAACCTTTCTAGGTGACCTATTCTAGTATCTCACTATACTTCTGATAAAGAATTTCTTCATAATACCTAATCTAAAACTACCCTCCTTCAGGATCATTCCCCCTTGTCCTGTCATTTCATGCCTTTGTGAAAAATCCATCCCCAGCTCACTTGTAGGCTCTCATTATGTACTGGAAGGTGCTATAATGTCTCCCCAGATCTGGCTCTTCTGCAGGGTAAACAAACCCTCAGCCTTTAGTCATAGAAGAGGTGCTGCATCCCCTCAGCCTTCTCTGTGGCCCTGCTCTGGGCTCACACCAGCAGGTCCATGTCAGATTATGCAGGTTAGCTCAGCTGGGTAGAGCATGGTGCTAACAACAGCAAGTTCATGGGCTTGGTCCCCACATGGGCCATGCACATAAGAGCCTGGCTCGATGATCTTTATGGGTCCCTTACAGGTTAGAATATTCCGTGATTCTGTGTCCCTCCGATGCTGAGGACCCCAGAGCTGGAGGAAATTCTCCAGATGAGATCTCATGAGTATGGAGTGGAGGAGTCTCCAAGGGATTTCTAAAGCTGTGGCCCTATTGATCAAAGGTGAAGTTCTGAGGCTAGAACAGCTTCTGAGGCTGAGACCAAGCTCAGGAGAATGCAATTAAGAAAAGGCTGAAGGGCTAATTTGATGTTCTGTCTGCAGCTGGTGCCTCAAGTCTCTGTTGGCACAGGCAGTAGGAACAGGAGTGAGAAAGGAGGGGGTTAGCGCCGTCTATCAAGGGGATAGTACAGTTAATTGGAAATTAATTTACAGGCAGTGCTAGCAGTCCATCAGTGCTGCCATCTGCATAAGTGACAGGCCAGATCATTCAAGGCAGAGAGAATTACTTATCCTGGGGCCAGGAGGCAGAGTGCAAATGTGAGACTAGGCCTCTCTCTTTCCTAACAGGACAATCCTACAGAAGCTATAGAGTTTTTCCAAGTGTCCCTGGAATTTCAGATCTGATCTCATCCATACCTGGTTGTTCCTGCTTCCTCTTCCAATTCAGAGAAGGCTGAGCAAAGAAGCATGTGGCATCAGGAGGAGTCAAGAGGCAGGGGCTTGGCCTGGCACTGAAGGGTTGCTGCTGCTGGGTTTTTTCAAACACAAATTGCTCAGGGGCAGGGGGCTTTGCCCATGGAGCCAGAAAGATTTAAGAGCTGGTGGAGTTCAGAGTCTTATCACATTATTGTGTGACTGTGTGATTTCCAAAACCCTTTAAGCTTAAGATGTGAAACCTCTTAAGCTACCCAGCATGATGTACTGTTTGTAAAGATTTATTAGCTTTTCAAAGTTTCCACACTTTCCCCTCCATGACTCCTTAAGGATTTTGAAAGAGCAAAATGAATGCAACTCAAGAGTGGACAGGCAAACCTATTTGCCTTACCACTAGAGAAACAGAAGTGAGGGTTGTGCCTGAAATAACTGCATCTGGAATTCTGTCATATTTAAAACTTATGTTTGTAGATGCCCTTCATGTGCCTCTTTCATGAGAATGTGGATAGTCTTATAGCTGGCATCTACTCTCAAGTTGCTTGCCATATATCTGGCTCTGTGGGGTTAACCGGTTAGAAATTGCCCATTTATAGGAAGGCAGGCAGAGCCCGCAGTACCTTCACATGTTGTATTTATTTCACTGGTTGGTTTGAACCACGATGCAACACCAGAGACCCAGCTTCAGTAGGCTGCTCAGGTCCTCAAGACCTGCTGACCATGAAGGCAGTATCAAATTAATACTAAGCATGCATACATGTGCTTTGCTAAATTAGACTAATTAGACTAATTGATTAAAAGCTGTGTGGGGTGATCAGATGTATTTAAGTTGAATTCCTTCTACTTCACTGTCAAATTACAGGGGGTTTTGTTGTTCACTGAAAATTATTACTCGTTTTTTTTACCAAGGTTTCTGCTTATTACACAAATTTTTGTATTTTATTATTACTATTATTATTTATTCCGCTTACTAGGAAGTAGAACGGGTTATTTGGGATTTTGGCAGAGAAGAAAAGCAATTACTCTAAATGCAGGAAAATATTCTCTTTGCCTGATACATTTGAAATGCAATTTTGTCTGGCAATTAGAGCCTATGAGAGACTTACTGGCTGGGTATATCAGGTAATAGCCATGATCAAACAGCGTCCACTTTAATTAATCTGATTACTGTACATTTTGTGGTACTCTAAAATTGTTTAGATTCCCTGACATTTATTAAGAATAAACTTCTCTTTTACCTAGGGATGATTGCATGATGCAGAATTATTAATGGTTAGTCATAAGAAACTAATCAAGTTAGAGGCAACATGAAGTGAGGGAATGAGCACTGAAGCATCAGCTAAGTTCTTATGTTAATTTGATACATGGTCTTGGAAAAAATCACTTACTGCTCATCACAGTCTCATGATTTTCCTGCAGCTACAGAAGAAAAATTAATATTCATCTCCCTACTTTACCAGTTTGAGGAGAATTAGCTAATGCACATGTTTATAGATAAAATGTTAGTGCTTCAAAAATGTAAATTTTGTTTTATCAAATGTTTATATATGTATAGATATGTGTGTGCATCCAAATAATTAATAATGAAACTAGAGACCTGATTATGCTATTTCTATCTGTAGTTGCCAACCCATCAAATAAGAAGGAACATTATTTATTATGTACTTAAATGGCTTCTGTCACCAACAGGAGAACTAAGGAGAACTTCAGGCATAATCAATTGTTTTTTCAGGCCTTAGGTATACATGTAAATCATAATTTTATTTGCTCTTAACTGCACACTGATTTATGTAGAGTGACAAAAAAACATACCTATTGAAATATCGATGTTCTGATTTTATTTTTTTGAGTAGTTTGCTTAAGATGTCACAGCCCAGACGATGTGTAGGAACAGAATCTGTTTTTAATTCCATGTAATTGCAAGGCTCTGTGAGTGTTAAATAACTTCATTTCACCTGTAGTGTAGGCTTATTTAAATTAAAGGCTCAAGCTCTGAGAGAAACCTTTTTTATTTGTGTAAAAACTCATGTGTTTTCATTGCAGTGAAGCACTGTAATCTTTTGACCACAGGAATTCTTTTCTTCAGGATGTGAAATGCTCTTTGAACAAAACACTGAGCCTTGAAACAAGACAAGGTCTCAGTTGTGTGGTGTGTTCCCTATTAAGTAACTGTACTTTTGTTGTAGTAAATATTAAAAATCGCAGAGTCATAGAATTATTTAAGATAGAAGGGACCTCTGAATGCCATCTGGTCCAAGCCACTGTCCCCCTCAGCACCTGCACTAAACAAGGCTAACTTCAAAGCTGGAACTAATGTCAGACTTACATCGTGTTATTCAGGCCATCTATGAAATATCTGTTATTTCTAACTTCCTCAAAATTTATTGTGGTGGATTTCTTACCTATCATCTGGGTGATGACCAAGTCATCATCTACTAATCCCAGTAATGGTGTAATCCAGCTGAGTCAGTCCTTGATCATCTTGTCGAGATTTTCCTGGACACCAAGCTTTCTCAATATGTTTTGGAGGTAAATTTTGGGCAAGAGACAAAATAATAAGGCAATATTTGCCTTGAACAGTGCCTAGACCATTTGACTGAGTTCCAAATAGCAATGTCTGCAATAGCGTTTTACTATAATGCAATGAAAAACAGAGTTTAGCATCTTATTTTGAAATCATGTTAATGCTCAGAAAAATAATGTTTATATTCTGTCTCTCAGAAAAAGAAAAAAAAATACAAAACCAAAAAAAAAAAAAAAAAAAAAAAAACCCAAAAATGAAAGAAGCAAGCAAAAGACCCTCAAACCAAATATACTCCAAGACTATTTTAGGCCCTTTTTTCTTATATCTTTTAACTTTCTGAGCTATGTCAGCTTACTATGCATGCATTGGAAATACAGGTTTATCACTTACATAAAATTTTGTAGATTATTAACTTTTCCTTATCCTGGTTGACCTTGCTTCTCCTTCTGCATTATGTAACTTAAATTTGTATTGTATGCACTCAAAATATAGATTTGGTCAAAATTACTGCATTTGGCATCCATTTCTTACCTCACAATTTACCACTCTACTAAATTTGAGCTTGAACCTTCTTCCACAGTCTTTGATGCATTGTGGCTTTATCTAGACAATAATTCGGTTGTCAGATGTAGAAAAAGTGCAAAGCAATCCCATTTTTGAAGATTCAACAGGAGGATGACAGATCAGGACAATCAGAACACACTGCATATCCATCACAGCAGCTGTCTCTAGGTTTACTTAGGTCTTCTTCCAGTGTCATTCCTTGGGCTGAGCCTTCCTCAGCAGGGGGATGCACTAGACACTTGTGGAGCACATAGTTTGGTTATATAGTAATTTAGGTTGGAAAAGACCCTCAACCATTAACCTAACACTGCCAAGTCCACCACTATGGACTGTGTCCAGAAGTGCCACGTCTGCATGTCCTTCAAACACCTCCAAGTATGGGGCTCAAGCGCTTCCCTGGGCAGCCTGTGCCTGTGCTTGACAATCTTTTTGGTGAAGAAATCTTTCTTAATATACAATCTGAACCTTCCCTCATGCAACTTAAGCCATTTCCTCTCATCCTATATCTTCTTCATTGGGAAAAGAGACTGATCTCCACCTCACTACACCCTCCTTCCAGGTAGCTGTAGAGAGCCATACGGTCCCCTGTCACCCACCATTTCTCCAGGCTGGACCCTTCACCAGCTTCATTGCTCTTCTTTGGATGCAAAGACCAAGAGTCCAGCTCATGAGTTCTGAGGTCCTCTTGTGACGTGAACTCAAGTACAAAGTGGAAGATTTGCTTCAGAAGTGCTCTACTGTTTCAGATCAAGACACTATTGTAGGTCCATTTTAGACATTTAACAGATTCGCTTGAAAGGTCCCTACGCACTTGCCCATCAGGTAGTCTTAAGATTGGTCACGAGGTAAACTAAGGTGATGTATGGAAGGAGTCATCCCCTAGATTTTTGTTAGCATAAGTAACGTCAGAAGTAGGCCCTTTAGGTTTGCTATTATGACAGATCAGAACTACAGGAAACCTGAACTTCTGTGCAAAGGAAAGCAGTCAAAGTAAATAATTCTTTCTAGAAATTGGGAGAAACCTTTAGTTAAAATTAAACTGAAAGTTGTGCCAAAAATATTCAATAAAACTGGTACAGAATATCTCTTTCAGTCTTCTGTTAGATCGAGCCCACTGCAACCACATGACATGTTTTCTAAACTCAGTTAGATCAGCTCACAAAACATTGACAGGAGCTTTGTTCCAGCAGGCTTCATGCCTCATTGTGTATCATCTGTTCTTCTGCAGCCAGCATAAACACATCTACAGTGCACAGTGTGCCTTGGTGAATTTCAGGGCAGTCGGTGCTGCAGCCTCAGTGCTGCCTGATTTGGAACATGCTCCTGCTGCTGAGTAAACCAACAGTGCACAGACCCAGCTCTTAGGACCGTGGCATTATGACTGTGGGACGCTCACATAAATCTCCTTCCATTCTTTGCTCATGCTGCTTATTAAACGTAGAATCCTAATTTCTCATAATAATGTTTGTTAAAGTAAATTTTAATGACACCGGGGTGGGCTTTTCTTTCCAATTTTTCCTTCTGTGGCATTTGCAAAATGGCTTTTTAATGACTTCTAAGACAGGAAACTATTATCAGTATTAGTAGTTCATACTCTCAAAAAACTAATTTTTTTTTTCCTGAACACACAATTTGCTGCTTTCCTTAGGTGTGAAAAGGCAAGCAAAATACTCTGCTTTCAAAGCATAAAATTATTTCTGCTTTAAGACAAAAAAAAGCAGGAGGCAGACATAATTACCAATTTGAATGTTGAATAGTTTATAGAGTGAATAAAATTAACATTTAAATGCATACACTTTTTCTTAGCTGAGTTTTTTCTGAAGGTATGGTTTTAGTCTGAGCTGTTAAAATATCATATATATTAATCAATTTGGACAGATTGCCTTCCTTTCCACACACATACATTACTGGTTTTACTTAATTACGTAGATATACAAAAATATATTTTAGAATCACCTGTTATTTATGTTGGAAATAAAAGGTTTAATATTTTCTGAGAACTTTTATAACACAATAATTATGGTACAGCTAATACAATGACATCTTTCAGGGATGATATCTTGATAAGTATCTTCCCTGAAACCAATGCAGTAAGTTACTTCTTAAAAAATATATTAATATATTTGTTGACTCTTTGGACATTGACCTGGGAGACCTCAATAATCCTGTGCAACGGTATTAGACTTTTTCAAAGAATTCCATTCTTTGAGCTATTTACTCCTACACTGTATCACAGTTGCATATGGTGTAATAAAAAATGATGCTACTGAAAACATTTTATGAATATTAAAAAACTTACCTAGAATATATATAATTTTTTTTACTGACCACTTAAAAATCAAGGATTTGTTTTCTCACTTCATAAGCAGCAGGAAACAAAAAATAAATCTGAGATTAAAGTATGCTTCATCTCTCTTAAATTATACACATTGAACGAAATGGAGCACAAGCAAAAATAACTTTTTTTTTTCCCCTTGTTACATAGGTCTTATTTAGTTTAGTATTCCCTTAGGAGAAATTGTAATACTTCCAATTAGACAGTGAAACGACAGCTGAAAATAGAGGCAGTGAGCAACACTATGCAGAATTAGTAAGTTCAAGGGAAAGCTCAAACTTTGGGCAAACTTGAATCCCTTCCGAAATGAAAGACTGATGCATCTGAAGCACAGTAGTGTGGATATGTAATTCACTTGCTTCTGCTTTACAGAAATGTAGCCACTTTCTGACAGTCTGGTCACTGTGTATGGTTTTGTACTTGTAGTGTCTGAACAGTCTACAAATATACAGTCAAGATTCAGAATTAGAAAATCTGAAATTCTCTCTAGTGCTTCATTCTAACTATATCTCTCATCATTTTTTTTCCTTCCGTTTTCTTTTTCCACTTTTTTTTAAATCTTTTTCCCTCCTTAATCCTAATTTCCTAAGGAAACAAGACTCTCATGACCATTCTCTGGATGTGTCTGAGAGCTGTCTCCTTTTTAAAACAGCTTAAGGCAAATTTAATAGAGGTGGATTTCTAAAGCTCTTGAGTAACAATGACTGTCGCAAGAAGAGGAAGCCAGGCTACGTTTGTGCCCTCACTGAGCCAGAACAACTAAAAAAGATCAATCTATATTGAACACTAGGTAATGCACATCCACCTTGAGAAATCCATGTTTATTGATAGTGATTCCTCTGATTATTTTGGTTTTTTATTAACTGCATTGGACGTTTTCTTCTTGTTGCAGACAGACTGCCAGTTTTACATCAGTGTTGGGTGTGTTTTATATAGTATTTTACATATGCATACGTAGATGTATATATATGTCTCCTAACCAAATCAGGAGAGCTCATCCTGTTTCCCCTGTGATTTCAGACATTCTCTAATTAATTTTCTAGTTTCCAAGCCAAAAGGAAGTTAATGAGCTTTCTGTGAGCTCACTGGGTAACCCAGTACTAGGCCCAGCTGCTTTGTGTAGAAAATGCTTATTTCCACCACCCATATTTAAGTCTAGTTCCATGTGAAGAGCTTTGACAATATTGTAACAATGACTGAACTGATGTGTTCTTGGCAAGAAAAGAATGGGGCTAATAACATAGAAATATTTACAGAAAAAGTGCTGGTGGTGGGACAAAAAGGTAAAAAAACACCATCAACACTTAAATTTGGACAGACTGCTCTAACATCTTCATTCAGATGCTGAAGCAGCATACTGCCTAAACAGTTACATGGCTGGCAGTATTTATTACACTTTCTTTCATTTAAACCATTGAAAAATTGTTCTCAATGAGTAAAGACTTCACTGAACAGCAGAGAACTCTTGTAAGCCTTGCTGGGTTTTTTAGCTGAAATAATTGTTGTGTTTCAACCTATACTGCAGTTCTGGTAGAATTAACTCTATACTGTGCTGGTGCTGAGGTTGAAAGGTAATTAATAATGTCTAAGAATATGTGTGAGCTCCATTAAAACAGTCAGCTGAAAATTCCTCTGTTGCAGCCTGTCAGGAACAGCACATGTTTTTTAATAGACTGTTGCTATTTATCATTTGTCTTTGTAGCAATGCACTTGGCTCACTGTTCTAAAAAAGGACTCTCTGGAACTGAAGAAATAATCCCAAGATCTTTTGTGGAGGAGCCTCCGTTGATATCTAACGGGAGGTTTGCTTGCGGTAGCACACCAAGCTGTATTCCTGCCTGTTAGATTTCCAGCTCTGGATTGCATCTCACCAACAGTCTGTTTCTGTTTTCTCTTGGCTTATTGCTGAGCACAGTTAATGCTCTCCTTGCCATGTCCAAACTGCTCATGCTGGCAGCACTCTTGAGACCTGCAGCTGCATGTCCAGCCATGGACTGGAGGAGGTGAGACCTCTGCAAGCAGTTCAATGACCAGCTGTCTGCTAACTGCTGTGGTGTAGATCAGGATGGGTTCTGCTTTTAACACTCCTGGCTAGTGCAAGGGAATGTGTGCCAGGCTGCATTTGCAGTATAAAAGAGGGGTGCTTGAAATGGGACCGGAGCTGGCAGTCAGTCCAACTGGAAAACCCTCTGCAAGAAGCACAGACATATAGAAATACATTTAGAAACAATGGACAGGGGAAGAATCACGTGCAGTTCCTCTGGATCTCAGATTGAAGATGGATGCATCAGTTGTGTGGTACCTACTGTGACTGTCTGGTCTGCAAGCACAGCTCAGGGCACTGAGTGGGGACAGACCTGGGTGGCTTATTTTTTGGCAGCAGTCCTGCGACAGTCATGCTAATATTGGGTAATGTTCTCCAGTGGTTTTCTTCTAAAAGAACAACTTTGGTTTTAAATTCCAGCTGATTATAAACTGACATAATTTCTTTACCTCTGAACTAGTTTATTAAAAGTGGTAATACAGCCCAGGGGTAGTATTTTTAGGACCAAAATTTCTAAAAAGAGTAAGAACTCGTTTGTGTGAATTGCCAGGCTAGTATGCCAAGTATAGGAAGAAAAGTGTTCTGGAAGAAGGACAAGAGTTCAAATATGCTGCTTTTTTTTTTTTTTTTTTTTTTTTTTTTTTCCAGTTTGTTAATCAGTGATGTGTATTGAGTCAGAAAGTCATGTTTCTGTGGAAAGAAATACAAGACTTGACAGACATTCAAACTATTTGGGTGATTGGTGGCTGGAACAGTTTGAGTTAGTTTTGTATAATTTTAACAAATCTTTTTGTCTGAGCATGCACAAAGACTGTGGGTTTGTTTTTATGGTAAAGTAAGCAAAGCAAAATATTAATGTTCTTATTTGTAGAAAAAAAATTAGAAGGCTGTAACACTGAAAATGGCTTCAAAAACTTTTCTATTTTCAGCATTGCTGCATCCCTGGTTTACAACTTATTCATGGCAGATGTTTTCTAAGGAAAGCAAGCAGGTTCATGCATGCATGGATATTGGTTGGGTTTTACAAGCAAATGTAAAACCGCAGTGATTTTTGTCTTCCTGAAATGTTTCATGACTTTGTCACCTTCTAGCAACTTGAACTAAAGTGTAATACAGAAGATTGCATGAGAGCTATGAACTTGAGCAAAATTTGATGTGTTTTAGACATGGAATTCACTTCTCCCACTTTGCCTCATAATTCTCCCATCTAAGTAATCACAGCAATTGGTCATTGCTTTGTGTGGGCCATAAATCACTATCTAAAAGTATCCAAAATGAAAAGGTTATAAGTGAGGTGAAATTTTACAAGAGAGAAGAAAAGCACCAAGTTTACTGAGGAAGGTCTGATATCTGTCAAAATATGGCGTAGTTGGTATTATTTTACATGGGGTTTTTTTCATTGAAAAGCATATGTGAAAGATATCAAATGGCATGGGAACATCTGCTGCAGTAATCAAAGTAGTTCTAGCATGTATCTCTCTTATTTGTAATTATTTAACAATGGAAGATTATGTTGAGGGTTTTTTTAACAGTTTCTGAAGTTTCTGGCTGAACAAGATGACAATAATGAAGCCAGTGTTCTTGCATTAATGAGTGGTAGACTTGCTTTGCGAGATTTCTGGCAATGACTTTCATTAGCACTGCTCCAGATAGAAATTAAAGGGTTTGTCTGTAAGTGTTTTATCTCTTAAGTTAGAAGCATTGCTTTTCTGGGATTGTGTCCTCACTCAGGGCAACCACTATGTGTGGAAGGGGAGGGTGTTATTTTACATAGCTTTGGTTGAATCCCTCTTGCAGAACCAGAAATTTCAAGGTCCGCAAAAAACGATTGGTGGTTTTTAATGAAGCTCATGCCCTAGTCTGGTGAAGCAAACAGTCTACATCTCCAAACACAATACGGGTTCACAAACGTGATGTCAGTGACACTGATTTCAAACTTGCAGTTTAGAGTAACATTAGACAATAACTAGCCTTTTTCATGTACAGAACAGTTTCCTCAATTAGTTGTGCCTCAAACAATGTCATCTTCACTCTCAGGACCATTTTTTCCTTTTTTGCATGCAGGAGCAAGCACTGTCACACTCAGCTCTTGCACTTAGAACTCCAAGAGCAGGTGAACAGAGCCCTGCAAAGCTGATGCAAATACCAATGGAAAAATCAGGCTGTCGAGTGAATGTTGAGCAACATGAAGGCAATGGGTTTATCTTCTCCACAGATCTGCTGCCTTCATTGGCACAGGATAACAGCTCAATATTTGCTCTCCAGTTCAAGTCTCTGTCGTGTCAGGTAGTGTGCAGCCTCTGAGCCTTTGGGGCAGCTGTCTGACAGGCTGCACGCATCAGGCTTGCACAGGTGTTTCTTACAGGTGTTTCTTTACAAGAAATAAATTTTTTTCCTGAGTATGCCACCTCATAGGTTTTATAATTGTGGCACTCCCTTTTGACTGTTTTTTAAATAATTGCTCAGCAGAAATTATTTAAAAAGCAGCAAGGTTTTGAGCTATGAATGGAGATACTCCTTTTTAACATAAGAATAGCACCAATATATGTTTAAATAAGTTGAAACCTGATTATCTTAAATGATGTTATACTCTGTTTTACACTATTCCTTTCTGGGATATGGAGTAGTAACACAGCCACCTGAAAACTGTTTTTTGTTTCAAGATTCAAATTAGGATGTACCAAAAATATTTGGTAATCTAATTTTTTGTTTAAATTTTATAAGGTTGTCTCCTCATTCTGTCATTTTCTTGTTATCCTTTCCTGTCACTTCTAGTATCTTCCCAAGTGGAGAGCAGTTGAAGTGTCATACCTCAGGATAGCCAGGGAGCTGCCAGCTTGATATGAAGGCAGCTGGAGAAATCTCTTGTCTCTGAAAGGAATTGACGATGGGCGAGGATGCACAACCAGATGAGCTGAGTATGTGGAAAGATTTCTGGGGAGCAGGAATTCCTCAGACTCTGGGGAGTGGATCTGGGAATCTGGAATAACAGATGGGCCTCGCTTCACCAACAGGATGCAGGTTCAGGTCTTTGGGCTATAAAGAGGGAAGGGCTGATGAAGCAGGACTGCAAGTTGTGCCTGCTGTATTCTCAATGTATGGAGTCGTGACTATGGTACTAGGATGCTGCAGTGGGCTTTTTAATATAGAGCTCCCTTTTCCCACAAGCTACCTTAGGATGAATTTTCAAAAGACATTTTGGAAGTATGAGTTTTCAGACATAAAATGTCTCTCCATTCCTCAACCTGATCTCTCATCTAACTGGGTTGCTCTTGTTACTCACATTTTTAGAGAATTTCTTAGCCAAACCATTTCCTGGGTTAGCTGAACATAATTTCTCTTTGCTCTTGTGACGCTTCTGTCAATGAATCTCTCATTGCAAGGATGTATTTGTTCATCTTTTTATTCTGCTGAGACTGCCCTCTCTTTTTCCTAGCTCACTGTTACATGACACCACACTTAAGCCTATAATACCAACCAGGGACACTGTTCTGAACTGGATGCCTTGTTCTTACCCAGTATTTCACTTCATGTGACACAGTAAATGTTCAGGTGATTATTTGGGAAAAGCAAATGCAGTATTTTCCCCACCACCTTTCTTCAACAGATGAGTTTCTGTCTTTTCTCTGGTTTTTAGCATGCTATATGCAAAATGACCTACAGCAGATAGTTTTTGTTTCAATAGTAGTTAATTCTTACAGCCATTTTAGAGATTGCCATTCAAGATTTGAAACATCAGTATTGGGTTCTTTTCAAGGTCACAATCACCTTGTTTGTGGTCACAGTTTAAATGTGCAAAGAATGACTCTGCTGAGATGCGCGATAAATTTTTGTGCCTTTGAGCATGGTGGCATCACTGTCACTTGTCCTAGGCACCTCCCAGTTTGACCAGAGAAACACAAACCGTTTCATCAGCAGGATTAAAAGAAATTAAATGTGTGCTAACCAAGTGCTAAAGATCCTATGGTCCCTGTTTGGTTTTTACGGTAGTACACTGGTGTCACTTTCAGACTGCTAAAGCAGTGCTTCTGAATAAGCCCTGTACTCAAATTATTGTAGGTTCCTAATTTCAATTAATCACGCCTCACTAAGATAGAGAGCTTCCTTTGCAACTGTCTCTGAAATATTACATGAGTAAGTACTGTAGAAGAGTTGGATGATTTTGGTTTTATTTTGGAAAACATTGTCACTGTTTTGATACATTATTTTTTTCCTTTCCTACCTACTTCACTTGCTCTCCTGCTATGATTTTCTCTGAAAAGCAATATTTTGTTTACCTAGTATCAGTGAAGGATAAGTTGTTCTCAGCTGTCAAATAGGAAACTACAATTTGTGTGTGACCTCGAAAGATTTAATGGTAACGTCTTTTTCAGTGTCGGATTGGAAGGTTTGGGAAGCTGGGAGCAATCTCTGAGATTTTAAAAGGGAACTGCTTCTCAATGCATGGAAAAATAAAATTGTGTGGGAGGGAAAATACATCTTTCATTACTTGATAGGAAGCAATAGGGAAAAATAGAACTTCCTTTTCTTCAACTAGTAAAAAGATTTATAAAAGCAAAGTAACATAAGATAGATTCTTATCTTAGAGTACCAGATACAGCTTTTTTTCCTAAGTGGACTACCTAGGAAGTACTGTACGAAAATTTTTCTCTCTGCAGAACAATTTATGGGGCATAGTAAATTCTATGCTTGCAATTCCAGCTGGGTGGCTGAGGTTACTACACCCTCTCCCTTAGATCTGTGGGTGCAGAGATGCCCAAGTCCCTCATGAATCACTTTACCATATTGAACAAGTCTGTCAGGCCTTTGGTCAGGCAGACATTGCTGGACATTAACATCCCAGATAATTATGTATTGCTGTCCATTCTTGGTTTAAGTACAGAGAGAAGGTTACAGTTGAGAAGGTTAGAGTTGTACCTTATTACGTGGTGACAGATTTGGTTTCAGCATAGTAATACATCTTTAAAATTTCATTAATTTTTCTCTTTACACCATGAAGTGCCATGGCATATATTTATTAAAGTTGTACCTGAGTATGAAGAACAATAAATAGTCTGCTTTTCTTGCTTTGATCATGAGTGCTGTTGTGTTATGCTGCAGAGCAGAATTGCTAGGACTCTTGACTGTGATAAAGTGTGAATCTTGTGGAGCTGATGTTGCTTAGACATGCTAGTTGACTGCACTACTTCTGCATATAAGCTTTTATAGTCTGCTGAGTGCTTATTCCTCTTTAACATTAACCTTAAGTATCTGATAGATTCACTTTATTGTAGTTAATAGCCTGGTTTTATACTGATACATAATTAAATAGCATAATATATTTGGGTTGTTTTCTTATATTTTTAAAATTCCTGGTCATATAAATATCAATGCCTCTGGTTGTGTGGGTCCTTTGCATTTGATTGTGAGAATTTTAGGACTTATTATACTCTGATACTTCAGGGCATCCATATAATTCTCTTCTTTCTCAAGACTATGAACTTCATACTCTTTTCATTATACCAAATTGATGGTTTGTGCCTGTAGACATAGACTTATATTACATAGATAGAGATATCATTACAGGAGTTTTGTAATTTTTGTTCATTGAAAGGCTTTTGTCTTAAAATTCAGTAGCTGTTCAACTGATATTCTCAAAAGAATAGTCAGTCTCTCAGACAAGGTATCTGATTTTTTTACAATGCCATTGACTGCACATAAATAATGCATGATTATGTCAGTCCACCTCTAGTGTTACTTGAAGGCTGAAGTACTTAGAAAATCTATTTAATGACATTTTTAGCCAAACTGCACTGAATCCTGTTGTGGGTGATGTAATGGTTCTTGATAGCATTTGGAAAATTGATGTCGTTAATTTATGTTTGTACAGCTTCCAGCCAGCTAGGATGTTTAAGCCAGTTTGGTTATCTTACAGTTGGGACTTTTGGCAAACCATAACAATCAGGATTTCCAGATGTAGTGCCAGCAGACTCTGATTCCACTGACACATATTTGAGTAGAATAACTCTAGATTTCCTTAGAGATGCTCTCCACATATCGTATGACTGAAATCTGACTCCAATAACCCTGGCACTATAGTCAAATAAACAGCAATAATTGTAATGTAATTCAAGCTGGAATTTCCTATCTGTATGGCACAAAGTCTGAAGAAAAGTAGTGATTAGATGTAGTGTATTCTTTAGGGATTATTTCTCGATTTTACTAGAACTCTGTGAGCAATAAATGATACACCCATATCTTCAAAGCAGAGCTACATTATGAAGGCAAAACATTTTTTTTATTAGTTTTGAATTGAGGACATATAAACAGGACAGCTTTAAAATGTTAGCAATTTGAAAAGAATAGTGACATTCAAAATGATAGGTATTTGGAAACCTGGTATTGACAGTAAAATGAATGCCAGAAGAGTTTTGCACCTTCTAAAGAAGTGATGAGAAATATTACATGAGCTTTTGAAAATAATTGAGGGATAAGTGATTATTAATGATGATAGACTGAGTTTTCACTGTTGCTGAAGATTTAAAGATATTTATTCCGAACAGGGAAATTAATTTAAAAAATGTTATACTTACTGTTGACAGAGTTCTGTTCTGGAGATTTGCACAACATGCATGGGCATAAAAGATTTCTTAGGATGGTAACAGCAGATTGTTTAATAAAACTGAGGAAGAAGCAGGGGATTTGACAGTCTCCAATACCCTGAATAAAGAATCTTCATTATGTTTGTCATAACTGAGTCGTATTCCTCCTGCTGCAACTTGCATACATCTAATCACACAAGGAGACAGGAGATTTACCCTGCTCGTTTTCTTCTTCACTCAAGATCAATTTGGTCTTAGATGATGATGATTCACAGTGCACTTTGTTAGAAACATTAAACAGAAAAAAGACAAATTTGTGTCCCTGTGTACAGAAGCCATTAGCAACTGATTCTTCAGGAGCCCATGAAAAGATAAACAGGAACCATACAGAAAATTCAGGAAGATCTCTGAAGTGAGAGAAATCTGACACAGTACAGTAAAGTGCAGATGCACTCAATATATGCCATGTGCACTGAAGGTGAAAATATTTGGAATTAATTTCTCTTCACTAAAAGGATGAGATCTGAATAATGGTGACCTTCTGGAAGAAGTTAATGTAATTCTGAGACTGAGGTAACCAATGAATGGACATGCTTTTAAGGGAACGTGCAGAGACCTGGGGAGAATGTGGAAGTCTCTGAAGAAAGGCATGCAGTCAAATAGGTATTTTGAGTTCAGTAAGTAAGAAAAAACACATAAGAAATTGCCTGGTTACTATGACCTTAAACAAGGACCTTTCAGATGAAAGCCCACTTTGATACCATCAACCCGCTTTGGGTTTAACTTAGCTTTAACCTAGCAGAAATGGAATATTCAGTACTGTCTTTGTGCAGATCACAAGGTTTTAGAAGTCCTGAAAGATCTAAGAGTCTGAGCCTTACGATATGATAAAATCAATGCTGAACCCTCTAGTCCTACAAAGTCTTCTTTACCACTAGCAGACATATACATAGTGATTGTCTAAGCAACAACATTTTCTTATGTAAGGAAAAACTCTTATGTAGCATTGCTTGTGATCAACCTCAGGATTCTTAAACTTGCATTCATTAAAGATGACCAGGACCAGGGAGTTTGAGATGCCTGGACCTCTGAATCAGTGATGTTAAGTTAAACAGTTTTATTACCTTCCCTCCTTAATGCCTTTTGTGTATATTTAGCACTCTCAAAAGAAAAAAAAAGGTCAATAGATCCCAGTCTCAGCATAATAACTCTGTGGCATGTTGAGTGAATGAGTGTTTTTTTCTCATTGTCCTGTTGAAACACTTGAAATATTCAACTATTGTTTGTTACAAGGTCTAAAGAGTAATTGTCAGTAGAAAAAGAACCTCAATACTAAGGATTAAAAATAAGGAACTATTTATCTTGTTTCCCTCCTTAGTAGTTACTGTTGTTTATTTTTCTTACTGTTGGATGTAGATGTTATTTTGCTTCTTCCACTTCTTACACATCTCTTCTGTTGAAAATATGGATCAAATGAACCTATCATTTATGTCTTTTTTTAACCTGCCTGGGACTGACATATGCTTTCATTGTTTAAGTTTAGGATTTGAATGACTATAGTAGAGATATGTGGCATAGTCTATTTAAGCTATTTGTGATCCCCTTTAGGAAATCACTTGGTTTGCTACCATGATGCCATTTTTGGCACAGCTTTCAGGAGCACCAAACTTTCAGCCTGTGTTCTTGGAAGAAACTATTATCATTGAAAGGAATAGAGGAGGACTAAGCAATATATGACTGATGAAAATTTTGGTGAAGAGGAAGCTGCTTGTGAGTCAGCAGTGTGCCCTGGCAGCAATGAAGGCAGGTAATATTAAAACATTAACAGGACTGCAGTTAGATCAGAGGAGGAGATTATTCCTGTGTTTCTTGGGCTGCTAATAAAAAGGAAATTACAAACTGGAGCACATTCAGGGAAGAATCACCAAATGGCCAGGAAACTGGTACATTTGCTGAGGGAATGGCATTTGTTCACCCTGGGGAAAAGTGGAAAGCTAACACTGACCAGTCAACACCTATTGAGGAGGTTAACAAGGAAACACAGCCAAGCTCTTCACTGAGGTATATGGTAGGAAAATGAAGGGCAAGAACTGCGAACTGAAAAGGGAAGATTTAGACTGCTAGATATAGCAAAAAGCTATTTCACTTAGAAAACAGCTAAACATGGGAACACCATTGCTGGGAGGTCTTCATTGTAGGAGGGTTTCAAGGCCTGCCTAGAAGAAGCCCTGAGAAATTCAGTCTGACCTATGGCTAACCCTGCTATGAGCAGGGGATTGGTCCAAAGACCTCCTGAGGTCCCTCCCAACTGGACTGATCCTATGAGCCTGTAAAATAGAAGATTGCTGCAGATAGTCTTAAAACTTCCTGTGAGCCATCTCGTGGCAAACTGGGTCCCTTTTCCATATTCTACTCTTGCCACATTTCAGATAATCAAAAATGTAGACAGATAAACTTTAAAATATACACCTGAGCAACAGAGATATGTGCTGGACAATCTAGGCACTATATTTTCTGGCTACTTCCTAAAGGCAGTTTAGGCAGAAGTGGACAAAGTTTGGGTCAGATTCATCTTCCTTGCTTGCTGTCCAGTACTTTTGAGACAGAAAGGGACCAAACACAGTAACAGATATCAGTGATGCATTGGAAGAGCACACTGATGCACCACTCCTCACAGGGATCTGGTTACTTGGGATGTCAGTGGACTGAGGATTTTTAGATGTTACCAGGTTTGAAATGGAAATAGTGTGATTAAACAGACCAGGTGTCAATTTTGGGGCCACACTTTTCCAGCTGGCTGTTAATATGTTGTAAGCCAAAATGTGAAACTATGAGTTACACAAAATTATAAGTTCGCAAAAAAAGCAATTAATTGACTCCTATTCTACCTCTACAGAAAATGCAATGATAATTTGGAAGACTGTTTCAGAGAAGCTTGATACTGGTTTAAAAAGACTCCATACTCTTGCACTTTTTGGTATTTTACTGTAGTCTTAGCATACTACTGTGTCCACACTTACAGCTTTGTCCTTCTCTAACATTTGCTGTCTTGCTGACTGCATCTTCATATTACCTTTTAATTTACTTTTAATTCTTTACTTTTTAGCAGTGAATTCTTTTATCAGAAAAAAAAAACTCACATAATTTGCATCCTATTAAGAAACACTGAACTCATTCTTTATGGTTGGTACAATGATGACAATCATTTTCATTTGCACAGAAATTAATTTCAAAGCATTTGACAAATTGGTATATGGTGACAGGTGAAGAACTGTAATTTCATTACTAAATTGTGGTCATTTCAAAGGGTCAAAACAAGTATCTGTTTAATTACCTTGGTCTTGCAGAAAGCAATGTGAAAAGTTTGAAAGAGAGCAGTTTTAAGTGTTTCCTTTTTAATGTTTCTTATATAAGAAAATAATCTTTGACAAAATAATAGTTTTCAGAATCTTTATGCAGTTATGATTAAGTCCTAGCAAGATATAATAAAGCCATGCTGCATAGGTATTTGCTGGAGATATTAATGTATCTGTCTAGCACTTGGAAAAGAAGTCACCCAGCAACCCCAGATATCATGGCTTCTGTGTGTAGTCCTTTCAGTAATGTGTGGGAAGACTCAGGGAACCTGAATAGACTAACTGAGGAGACATGAAGATGGCCTGTTTGCTCATAATCTTCACTCCGAAAGGAATTAAAAGCAGATGGTAAATCAGAGCTTTTCTTTGTCTAGTCACTGGGAAATTACACTCAGGAGTGATGTTTTGAAGACGCACTTATAATCAGAATGATGTTTCATTTCATCTGCTGAAAGTTTGATTACAAAGTACAGGGATGGGAAGAACAGATAGTTATCTTAAAACGGTAATACATCAACTCTTCTCTCTGAGCCAGCTCAAGTCTTTGTGAAAATGTAGACAGAGCTCCTGATGCTGTCAAGGGCAAGATGTCAGCTGCAGTTGCCTAGTGGGACCTTTCCTTTCTCGCAGTAACCATGTTCTCCAACTCAGCCTCCCCCTGTTTGGCAGCAGCAGAACTGAAGGGCTGTTCAGGGGAGAGAAGCTGCATGTGATGCTGACATTGCTGGATCCCTTCTCTGGGCACAAATGTCTCAGCATTCTGCTGTCAGAGACTTTTACTTATACCTACTGTCTCCAGGCTGGCTGTTGTAAAACCAGTGTGGACTCTGCATAATGGAAAAATTAGAATAGATTGTTCTTCCCTTGAGGATATCTGGTTTCAAAGGCACTTCCTGTGAAGTTTTTTTCCCTATTAGATTACCCTGGTTTTGTGTGAACTGAAATGCCTTCATGGAATTCCAAGGCATGAAGGTGAACAAGCGACTCAATTTATAAAGTAAATCTTTTTGTGGCAGGTCAGCTCTCAGACACAGAGAAGCTGAGATTGTGAGTGAAGTTGGTGCTACAGGAACCTAAATATCTCAGTGTGATTTTCTTTTTAAGTCTCCAATATAAATGCTTCAGAAAGCTAAATACAAGAGTAAAAGTCTAACAAAGAGCTTATCAAGCAGAAGACATCCAATAAATTCTTATGACTTGTCTCCTAGTGAGTGTCGTTTCTCAGAGCTTTACTAAAGCAGTTTGTATGTTAAAATTATAGATAAGTAAGCCATTTTTCTTCCCTCCAAGTTGTATTGAACCCTGAACATTTTTCTGTTTCTCACATCAATAGATATTGCTCCAGCAGAATCATAAACTGTTTCGTTTGATGGAAGTTCAATTTCCTATAAAACTAGAGAAGTCCCCAGTTCTGGAGATTAACTGCCTTTAGATATTGTTTTGGCACAATGCTAATTGTATGCTAGCCAGCTGATTTAGAAAGTAACTTTTGTCTCAGACAATAAAAGAAACTACTTGATATAATTTCAAGATAAATAACAGATTCTGTTCATAGTTCTCTGCATGTCTGCTTATTTATAATTATTTGAAATCCATATACAAATTTGATTTATGTGGTTGAAGAAATCCTCAGGATGGTAGAGCTACCTCCCCATTCCCTCTCTTTCTCTCTCTACTTCCTCCAAGGAAAGACTACTGGTCTTTCTTTAGCCCAGCTGATATAAAGGCTTTAGGCTTTAATTTAGGCTCTCATGAGACTCTGAGGCATTAGCTTGGGTTTAAATGCCTATAACATCTACATTTTCAGATGCAGTGTTT
The DNA here is from genome assembly GCF_017590135.1 of Pyrgilauda ruficollis. NCBI lineage: Eukaryota > Metazoa > Chordata > Aves > Passeriformes > Passeridae > Pyrgilauda > Pyrgilauda ruficollis. The sequence goes on along the minus strand of NW_024509877.1, from coordinate 328,035 downwards.
TAGAGCTTTGAACTAGAGCAAATTATAAGCTATACATTAGGAGGAAGCAGTTGGGCAAATGTTTCTGGTGCTTCTTACACTTTTTGAAAGCTGAACACTCCACAGCTGCTCATGAATGCACCATGTTTCTATTTCAGGGTACACCTCCTGGCTATTAAAATAGCTGCAGAGCATGCCCAACACAGAGTTCAAAGGCTTTGAGCTTTGCTAAGTCAGGGGTCTTTCAAAAGCCCAGGGGAGCTAAGTAAGGACCATATACTTGGGCAAGGAGCATTTCTCACATCCCACATTGTTTTGAAGTAGCCTTGTTGAAAAAGACTAGAATGTACAGTCTGGTGTTCTCTTTCATATAGAAATAGATGGTGGATTTTTTTTTTAAGTGTCCCTTAAATGTATGGATTCTATATCTTAAACTCCATTATGCAGCCTCTCAGCTTAACAAAGTTTGTTTTGTCTTTAATTTTGAGGTGTGTGTTGTACCTGACAGTGCATTTAGGGTGGAGGCAGAAACTGGGGAGAGACACTGTAAACTGTGTCACTCCACTGAACTTCTGTGGAGTTGTTTCCTATTGAGGAGGATGTGACATTGCATTTTAGAAAGAATTTTGTTTTGCTTTTCCCAAATTTCAACTCCGTAGAGTAGTCATAAACATTAAAGCCATGTTTCATTTCAGCAGGGATGCTGCTCAGTCTCATTCTATATTTAGTCAATTCAGTAGGATAAAACACAATTCTACTTGTCTTTATATATAACTGAGTTCCACAAATGCTCCAGCACAAGATGTAGTTACTGCTCATGATAAAAATCTGACAGAGGACTCAGAGCAGGCCAAGGATGAAAACTTTTGCATTTACAATTTTGCTAGTTGTTTCTTTCCATGTATTCAGATTGGAGAAATCAATGGAAGAAGAACATCAAGGTTTTCCAAATGGAAGATAACATCCTTGGCTTGGGGCGTCCTTGAGTTACTGGAGTCTGGGAGAAGTATATTCGTCCTTTACTCACAATATTCTAAACAGCTGCTGCTGACAGCGATAGCAAGCTTTGTTTGACTTTTGTAAAATTACTTGCAAAATTGCTAATAATACCAAGCATAGAAGAACTGAACCTTTTCCAGGTCATATGTATATGCTATTCAGATATACACAGCAGAGCATAACTCTGGTTGTAGCATTTGTAGAAAACAGTATGCCAGGCTGAAGAAATTATGCCTTCATTGAAATACACTACTCAATTTTTAGCAAAGCAAAACAGAAAAAGCCAAAGACTTCCCAGGTAGTCCTTGGGATGTCCAGAGAATAATCACAAACTGAGATGCTGACATTTATACTAGGTACAAGAACAGAAGTTCGGGGTACTGTTTCTAAGGCAGGATAGAAAACATTCATATCTTTGAGCGAATGTTTGGTTGTCTACTTTACCAAATGTATAGGAAATTAAAAAGTGGAGCGTTTTAAAGAGATTGCCAAGAAAGGAACAGGGCAGTGGTATATGTACTTCTAAAGAAATTGTGTCAGTCTAAGAATTAAGGTGGCTTAGGAATTCATAACTAAATGAAGATATGAATGTAATAGTGAATGTCCACACCTTACAAGAAAGAACACAATCAAATTGACACTAATGCCAAATATTTGTGTAAGATTTAATACTAATATAAGTGAAAGGAGATAAGATTCAAATTATGGTAGTCAACTCACTACTGCAATGTATAACATAATAATTAATGTGGACTGAAATTCCAGGTATGGACAGGAAGAATATATTACTTGAGCTGCATTAATGACTTCTTGACCAGATTGACAGAACATACAACTCCTCAATGGAGGATGTTACAAATGCAAAATGTAGACTCAACAGAAGATTGGAAAATCACTTAGACAAGAGACCTGTCAGAGACTGCTTTTGTTGACATTTTGGTCATTACACTGGCTCAGCTGTGTCTCAGCATGGATTATCAGCATTTTGCAGAGTACACCCTTCATTATTTATACATTTCATCACAAGTTTTTAATTTTCCCTCCTGCTTTATAAAACTGGAAGATGAACTCCCTATAACACGATGTTGAGCTAGTGACAATCAGACTGATGACTGATTTAAAAAGAAACTGCTAGAAGCAAGAGGTTTTCCTGTGGGAGAGAGAATGAAAGCTCTCCAATTTACATCTCTTAATAAACTTCTGTGTAGTAAAGTGCTGTTTCATTTAGAAGGTGGTAGGTATGGTTCTGCTTTTTAGTTCTCCTTGAAAAAAAATTATCTAGATTTGATTGCAGTAGAAATAGATCAAAACCTAATATTCAAATTTTCATCTTCTATATACTTGTAATGTGCTGAAAAGTATATCATTTTGGATCTGGGAAACAACTGACATTTTGGGGTTTTAAAGGGCATTTTTAAGCAGAATAAAGTTGCATGCGGTACAACTAGAAAAACAAATTCATTATCTTTCAAATAAATTTTAGCTATTATGATTGAGAATACCTTGCTCTTGCCAAAAGAGGAGGACCAAATGGATTCATTTAAAATTGAGTAAATCAGGAAATGCAGTAACAGCTTCTGAGGAAAATTGTGCAGAAATATAAAAAGCAAATATAAAATATGATGATTTGGATCTGGGGGTGAGGGAGTTGTCAAATGTCTTAGAAAAAAGGACATTTTGACACTGAGTTGAAAAATTATAGCACTTTTTTCATGGGTGGCTGATAAAATTCTAATACCAGTAACTTCCTGAAAAAATCCTTACACTAAACCAGCCACAATAACAACTGTGACTGCTGTGTTATAAAGAAATGGAGCCCCTTATGAATCACCATGCAGGGGATTTGAGGGGGGGGGGGGGGGGGGGGGTTGGGGTTTTGTTTTTTGTGAAATCAAATCACCTAGAACTTGTAGTATACAATCAAGTTCGCTTAGGAAGAATATAACTTTTATTACTTCAAGTTCATCACATAAAGTTTTTCTTGGGGTTACAGCACTTCTTCTGTTCTTGTAGTTTTGTCTTGATTCTCCTGAGTTATCAATGTGCTTTTTAACAAGGTCCTTTTCTTTTTCACAGATTCAAATTTCCATTTACTCATATCCATATCTTAGGAGGTCTGTAGTTCCCAGAAGGAGTTCTTTATATAATGTTTGGCTCTGTGCTCTTTCATTGGCATTTTTATGTCTAAGCAAAGTTTAATAATGGAAATTAGGGGAATAGAACGCTGCAGTGTGGGAGGAAGAGGGAGAAAGACAGTGTTCTATTCTGAAAGGGAAAAATTTCTTTGTTGTCATTAAAAGAATGTGGAGGAAGGATTTTTTTTATTCATATGCCTCTTTCTATCCCTGTTGCTGTAAAGAAGGTGCCTGCCTACAACCCTACCATTTCTTGTACCAGTGACAGTCAGTCGCTTCTTAACAGTGCCTTGGCCTGTCATATGCATTGATAAACTTCTTCTATTCTTTAGCCAAAATTTCTCTAGATAAAAAGAAAAAGACAAAAAGAAAAAAAGAAAGATAAAAAAGGAAAGAGAAGAAAAAGAAAAGAAAGGGAAGGAAAAGGAAAGGAGAAGGGGGAGGAAGAAATAAGGAGCATAAAATTTTATCATGATCCTTCTATCAGGGAAGAGATGATGCCTTATAAGAAAAAATCAGCTTTTGGGTATGATTTTCTTCACTGTTTTGTTTTGTTTTGTTTTTTAACCAGCCTAGAGGTCTGTTTCCCACATTCTCATCGGCATGTACTAACTTACATGATCTTGGTCTATAGTCCCAGTGGTTGCAAAGAGCAATTTTTAAAGCAATTACAGAAACTCAAAACCCAGATGCAGCTACAAAGAATTCTCAATGCATTATTTAAAAGGCAGGAGAAGCTTTAATTTTTGATTAGTTATTAGACTTGAAAATACCTATTTAGAGGAAGCCTCAGGTTTTGACTTCCCAATGGTGTCAGTGTTGGAATCTAGTGAAACTAGTCTGGAATCCCTTCCTCATACTAAATAGCAGCTGAAAAAAAGAACGAATGAAACAATCCTCCCATGTGAAAACAGTCACTTCACCTGTTAAGTCTGTGTATGCAAACATTGATCTAGCGAAAGGAGTTTGAATAATTGATTTGAAGCCTTATCTTTGCAAGGGAGTTCAGAAAGTTTTTACTTGATGCAGAATTCTTTCCATCATGTCAGAGTGGTTTCTATTTCAAAAATTTCAGCCATTGTCTGATTTCCAAAAAGCTCACTCTGATTAAATTTTACACAAAACTTCTTCTCAGATCTAGATAAATGAATGGAAAAAATACCTCAGCCAACAAAAATGATAAAAAACAGCCGCTCGTATTCTTTCTTTTATACTGGTAAGGTACTAAAGTTCTTAGTACATGTTGCCCAAATGACTTGGAAACATTGGCTAATAAAAAATGCCAAGAAATCCATTGGATAAATGGGGAAAATATGTAGTTTCCCTAACTTCCCCAGCAAGGTATTGATAGAGATAAGAGAAGAAGGGCATCCAATTTCTGCAGACTTGCTGAAATGGGGATTGCTGCTCTAAGTCTAGTGTTTGTTGTAGGCCCCTTTGTTTTTATCTGCACATATTCTGATCTTATTTTTTTAGTGATTACTGCTTATGTAGGAAATATTTTGAAATAAATTGATTACATATCAGAAGCAATTTTAATGGAGAAAAGAAAATTTAGCATAATTTTTGAATTTTCCTGAGTAAATATGTTCTCTAATAATTATTCATCCACTTTTTGCTTGAACATGCAGGAGCAGTAACACTTTCTGCTTGTCAACATTTCCACAAAGACCATTTTATCAAGCTGAAATACTGATTTGTACTATTCAGGCTGATTCTGTTTTGCATAAATCTCATGACAAAACTTCTCTCATCTGTAGTGGAAAGATTAGGATTCATAATCTAGTTCTCTGATAATGTAATGATGCAGGAGTTATGATTACAGTTCTTTCATAATAGCAGAGAGTGAATTAATTCAGCCTTTTCTGAGATACTGAAACGACAAATATATCACTTAATTCAAAGTATGACTACAAGGAATCACTACTGGCATGGCTCATAAATACACAGCATCTCTTTGACTTTCACAGAGTTATCAATGTTTGTTATACAGCACTTCCTTTCTTGCCACACTCTGTGTTGCTATGAATGTTTTATAGTTTAGTTTAGTTTTTTGCTAGTAGGTAATCAGTGGGTATTAGTTGAACTAAGTATCTTATTTACTGGATATGGATATTTTCTTCCAGTCTTTTCAGACCTCTGAACTCTGCACATTCGTGTGTTTCTACAGTATTCAAAAAAATAAATCAGAAATTAGATGTTCTAATACTATAACATGCTGTACTATCATCTCATCAGTTTTTAATTCTGTCACTTACTGTAAGCCCAAATTGAATTTCCAGCACCAGAATGGATGACCTCAAAAATGATCCCAGGGCTCCAAATCTGAAAATATCGTATTCACAGGTTGAGGTCAAGGGTTAGCAATATGAAGTACATTAACAAAATGCTAGTAGAAGCAAACCTTTCCTCCCTTCCTGTGACTTTAACATCTTAGTCACTCCACAGTCATTTAGTCAGTCCAAGTTATTACCGTGTTAAACAACAGGGATCCAAAAAGTGTTGCTTCATAATCAATGCTGAAAACAAGTTGTATTAAAAAATTTGGCTTAAAAAGCTTGTAGGGAAGATGTGGCCATCATGGCTCATGCAGTCCTGAAAATTTTAGTAGTAATAGTTACAGGAACAATAGTTACAGTAATCAAAGGGTGCCATGGAAACAGGCATCAGACACAAGGAAATGGACAAAACCTGCCATTTTCCCAGAGCCTGAGGACCGCTTGCTGGTCTGGCTGCTCAGGTGGCTGCTGTTTAGGCTGTGCTGCTGGCTGATCTTCCAGTTGATGCAAGGCTGCAGGAGAGCACGTGTGCACGCAGTGTACTGTGAGCCATGCCATTTCCATTCTCAACCACGTACGGAAACGTGGATCCAACATCCACACAGTTCTCAGGGAGAGCCACAATGATGGATAAACTTTGGGGTGTTCAGCACTCCCTATTGCCAGTGTGGTTGGACTGGAGAGCAGCTTAGAGCCTGGAAGAAGGCAAGGGTTTTGCCTGGGGCAGAGTAGGACACCTGCAAGTAGGCAGGTGTCCTACTCTGCCCTGGGTCTGTGCCTCAACATGTGGAGTGACATTGGGATACAGCAAAGGCTTGAGGATGTAATACAAACCCACAGTATGAAGAAATAGCATAAATTCTTTAATAGGCTATTCTCAGACAACAGCAGAAGGAAAACATTATGTTAAGCTTAGTCTGATGATACAGAATTCTTTTGGAAGAATTCTATGGTTTATTATTTAAAAATAATAATAATAACAACAATATTCCTGTTGTCTGTTTTTTCATAGAGCGAATTCTTTTGGAAGAATTCTATGGTTTATTATTTAAAAATAATAATAACAACAATATTCCTATTGTCTGTTTTTTCATAGAGGTGAATCTCATCATGTTTTCCCAGAAACATCTCTTGTTTTCTGTTGCTTTGTGTTGTTAGAGCAAACTTGTAGATTCTATTCACTGCATCTTTGTTTTCATTTCACTTTGCAGCTATTCCCTCTTTTCATGAGCCTTGAATATAAAAATAACTTTAATACTGTAGAGTTACATTTAAATCAAAGAAAGAAAAATATTTAAAAAATAAAGAAAAGAAGACATTTGGAACACCAAGACAAATGGGTATTTATTTGACCATTCTTGCAACCATATTTCTTGAATGCTACGCTCTGCCTTCTCTGCATATGGAAAAAAATATTCAATTTTCTGTTTTTTCAAGTGTTCACCTTTGGGCGACAGTAGAGTGGTTTAAACAGGGAGAGTGAGTAAGGTGACTTCACTTCTGACACGAAGGCATGCCTTGCTGATCATGTGTCCCCACCCTGGGAGGCACCTCAAGGAATTTGGGAAGGAAATGTCCCATAAGCCCATTCTCTAAAGTAGAGATACAGCTCATTGGCTGCAAGGATGCAGCAAGAGCAGCTTGGGGAGCTGCTGGGGAAATGTTCTGATGCACTTCTCCCTGCTTCAGCTCTTGCCTGGCTCCCCTTCAGTCCTGCCCCTAGGTCTTTTGAAAGAAGTCTCTGATAGGCAATGTTCTGCAGGCAGTTTTGGTTTCAGAGTAGCTGTTTGTAGGTCTGCAGTGTACACAGAGCCTTTCAGAAACAGCAAAGGAATAAGTAGACACATTCAAGGAGTTCAGATAAACATGGTTTCATCCTCTTTTGGCTATTGTTCATCCACACATTTTGTTGTAAGCCAAGGTTTGGGTATCAACCTATAGGCTGGTGTCCCTTCCTGCCTATGTATGTAAAAATAATTTGATAGGCTGAATTAATCTGGTCTACAAAAATCAGCATGCATCTCTTTCAATATGGTGGGACATTAACTGAATCCCTGTCTCTCACGTAGCGTAGTGGGTACCAGTCTGTCAGAAAATGGAAATGTGTTGACTGTGTTAAGTCTGTGTAAGCACAGGGAAGATGAGCAGAAGAATGGGAAGCACCTTGAGTTTTAAATGCTGGCTTGTTCTTTGAAGTTGTGTTGCTCTGTTTAAGAATTTCATTTCAGACAGCTAGCCTGAACAGCTGTCTTTTGTTTCTGAATGATTTGCTGAATGGGAAAAAGGTATTGTGAGTTTTATATAAATAAGAAAAAAATGGATTTGTGCATAAGAATTACTGAACTTATATTAGAAGAAAGCTGCTTTTTTCCCTTTTCGAGAAGATGAAGCATTTTTACAGGAGGTTTTCATCCCCATTTCTAGATGAAGCCAATTCACAAAGCACCTAATTTTTTGCATTCTCCTACTGCTGAGATTATGTACTCTTTTAGCCTTTCCAAAAGTCAGAGTTAATGAACAAACCTGATAGGTTCATTGGTATAGGCTCACCAGCCAAAATCCTTAGCAGGAATGGCTGGTTATTCCATTTGTCAAACAATTCAGTAAATACTCTGTGGGAGGAAAAGGTTCTTCTCTCCAGGGCTGCTAAGGAAGCTAAAATGTTTCTCTCTTCATCTTTGTTTAATTTTTCATTCAGTTAATGAAATAATTGAGAATCACACCTTAAGAATATGATTGCTTTATTAATAATGGATGGGCAGCATTAGAAAGGGCTAATCAACCTGTTAGGCTATTTTTTTAATAACATGTACAACATAATGGTAGCATTGTAAAGCTCTCATTTGAAGGGATATTTTCCTCAGCTGGTTGCATTTTCATTACTACTGATTCATGAAGTGCAAGAGTGGTGATTTTAAGTCCATTTCTCAACTTATCACTGCTATCAACTGAAATATATTGGACTGGATTTTCAACAGGCATAAGGTAATATAGCTTTATTTCAGTGAGATAAACACACTGATTTATATTACCCAGAACCTTAAGCTGCCATTTAGGCCAGGTTCCAGCAGGACTCGGGATCACACAACCACCCCTGGCTGTCTCCAGGGAACTCCTCACATCTCACGGTGTGCCCACAGCCTCTGCTCCACTGCCTGACCTGCAGGGGCACTGCCTTTGTGTTGTACAGCCACTGGTATAGCTCTTCTGGTTTTCTTCCTAGCATTCATTTCAGTTTGTGTCATTAAGCTAAGCATGGCACCAGCTCAAATTTAGTTATAATCTCAGCCCAAGACTCACTTTTCAAATTTATTTTTCCTGTGTGTTCTTGTGTGTCAGCCTCTAGCACACAGCAAAAAATGCTGTACATAATCAACAGTTCGGAGAAGGAGCACTGTAAAATAGTAAAATTTAACAGGACTTTATGATGTGTTTATTAACTGTAGTGAGAGCTGGATGGCATTCCAGACATCTCCACATGCTTCCCCTTAATGTAATTTTTTTAAAATAAATAATGCCTGTTAGTTATACCCCATGTTGGAACAGCATAAACTGGGGAATGCCTTTAAGTAGAAATGTGTAAAATGGGTGAAAGACAGAATGGGCTGAAAGGTGCTTGGTAATGGATTTGTGTTTTGTCAGTCTCATTTTTTATTTGCAACAGTAGTTGGAAGAGACCTGGTCAAGGTATATGCTGCAAATGTGCTGGTTACCTCATGATTTGCTGTCATTTCTGCTCTAAATTACCACCTGAAGCTCTGGCAACATAGCTCATTTTATTTTACATAAATATGTATATAACAGGTGTAATTAGATACACACATGCCGTAATATGTGCAATACATATGCACACGTATACAATCACTGTATGTGTGTTTATAAATATCTTTCCAATAAATATAGTAATTGCAAGAAACTCTGCAAATCCAATATGTCGAGTTTTGGCAAGATTTTCAGAACCATTTTCTTGGTATTTGTATTTTTATTTGTGGTGTTCTTTGGCCACTGGGACGAAGCTGTTTCTAGAGGTGTCTCTGCCATTGGACCAGGTTTTTTTCAGCTCCTCTGAGTGCTCTTATAAAGAGCTGCAAGACCTCATAAAGCACTGTCCAGGAAAGGGAAAGCAAGACATCTTCAGTCAATCAATGTTTCAACTGCCAAAGCTGTGATGTTGGACCTTACAAGAGCCTGGAAGAATCCCAAGTACAGGGCCCTGTCCATGTGTGCAGAGTTAACAGCAGAGCAAAAAAGTCAAGTGCCTCCTGTCAGTATGTCAGTATCTGCAAGAAGAGATTCTTTGTGAGTTCTCAGATTACACTCTGAAATCTTGCTTCCTTTAATCTTGGCCACCCCACCTCTGTGTTCTGCCCATGATGTCAGCCTGAAGGTTTCCTTTCCCTTCAGATCAGAGATGAAGACTGAATACTGGAAACCTCAGGTTTCCAATACAAGGTGTATGATTAAAAAAAAATAAAAGTCATTTAGCTACCAACAGTTATAAATCCTGACTGGGGCTGTGTAACCTTCTAATCTATCTGCACACTCACTTTGATGTTAAATGTTGGGAAAAAGACTTGACAGGCTGCAGAAGAAATCCTGAATTCGCATGAAAATGTGCTTCTCATGAAGTTCAGTTAGAATAAAACAATGAAGGAAAGCTTTTCATACCTATCACAAAAGAATATATTTTGCCTGTATTAACATTCCACTTTTGCCTTGCCTTCTGACTTAACCTTTTCTTAGGCTGTATAAGACAGTCTTTTGTTGAAGTAGATAGTGGAAACCTTTACATCAAAAGATAATACCATGATAAGACACAGTGCTCTGTCTAGCCCTAATTTCTTTCTACTTACCTTTTCTTTCCTTCATGTATTTTCAGTTCTTTCTTACCTCTGTTGCTGTTGCTTCTCCCATTTTTTTATCATGGCTGAATATATGAATTGTACAGGCTAGTAAAATAACATTTTTCATAATCTTTTTCACATCTCATTTTTATTCTTTAAATCTCAAAACCTCACCCCCCCCAAAAAAAAAAAAAAAAAAAAACACAAAAAAAGACCCGCAACCAAACAAAAAACAAGAATATAAAATTACTTATTACACAAAATAAGTAAGTAAATAAGCTACGAATTATTTGTGCTGTTTGCAAACCCCATTTTTCCCTCCCCTTCTTTCTTTTTCTACACAGATTCCACACCTGCACCTGCAGCAGTAGCAGGAAAAAAAAATGTTTTCTCCCATTAATTGTTTTTAAGATATTGCTGGGAGAGGTTTCTCTTGTGACATAGTGCAGAACACAATTAACACTGCTAATAATTAGGGTTATTCTAGAAAATCTGCATTTCTCACCTCTTATGGAATCCTATCACAGAACAGTGCAAATCCTGCCTGGCCTTCCTGTAAAGCACTGTAGATGTCTGTGCAGTAGGCTTTTGTTTCTCTGGAGGTCTCTGCATATTGCTCAGCCAAGAGCAGCTGACTGTAGCATGAAATGCCCTATGGACTGCTCCACATCTCTGTTCCTGCATTTTCTGGGCACAACATATCTCTGAGGCTTCAGTGTGATACAGGGAGATAAGGATGGCTAGTACAAGGGAGGGTTTCCAGGGCCTGGAATGTGTGCCTGTGGCTGTAGCCAGAGCCAGAGACACTTCTGAAACGCCACCCAGACAAAGCAGCCTGACTCCTCCTGACTATCCAAGTAGGGCCCTTGCCAAGCAAAACTCATTGAAGAATCCCTGTAGTGATGTAGAACAGCTGAAATAACGCCTGTATTTTTAGTGAAGGTTAAAGGGTATAACATACATGAAGATATATTTGGATAGTATCACAATTTTCTGTCTTCATACAGTTTGCAAAGTAATCCTCCAGAAAGGCTAATTTAATCTTATGCTTCTTAAGTGCTTTTGACTGCTGCCTCTCCAAGAATATGAATTTAAAATCTGAAAAATCAGAATATGATTCTGTGTCCATTCCTTTACTCTGACGTGGTATCTCTGGCTTTAGTGCCTCTACATGAGTCAAATGCAGCAGAGAAGGACAACAGCAAAACATCCCCTTCCTAGCTGTAGCTGAGTGCTAAATGATTCTCACCTTAATTCTCCTCTTTCTCCCATACCCACTCTGCACACCTGATGTGCACCAGCAGCTCCCAGGATCTGTCCCTGCAGTTCCCTCTGCAATGGTTTTCCCCCATTTGAAAAAACAGCTGCTCTTTCTATTCCAGATCTTGCTTGTTATTGATGACCTGCTCCTCCTCAACTTACCTGGTCATCACAAGCTGTTACACTGCACGTGATTCTTCTCTCAATTTACAGTAAGAAATTAGCTGCAATTGGGAAATTGAACCTCTTCCAACTGTGGGTAGCTTATTTAGCCAAGATAGGTTTTGCATGTAAATGGAGCATATTACATGTCAATTGAATTGAAAAGTGACTCTTAAAACTCTGTTTACCTTTTATTAAGTTTCAAAAGGATTATGCCCTCTGCCTAAATTAAGTTTAGGAGCATTTCATTTTCATTTTTGTTTATCTTGCTGTGTAGTCTTATTTAGCTAATTAATTCTTTTTTGCTTATTTGGCATTCTCAGCAATACTTTCTCATTCAAAATATAATCGAAAAATGAAAAAATAAAATTTCAATTAAAGATCATTATTAACCTTCTTCACCTATTATTCTCTAAATTTATATATTTGGGGGATTTTTTTACCAATTTAAGCAAAGTAACTTGCACCTATAATCATAAACTTATGAGGGTGGTTTTGTACTTTCATAAGTCAAAAGTGATGCTATGTAAATTCTTGGTGTTATTTTTCTGGCTTTTATGCTGGAGTAGCTACATACAGAATTTTTAGAGCTTTGCAGATTATCATTTAAGGGTGTGGAAATCTCAGATTGTTAGTGCTTTATCACATCTTCCATGGGGCTTCAAACAGTAATTAAAGCAGTTTCAGTACTAGCCCTGTGTCTGTGTTGTAGCTGGTGACATGATTAGTTGATTAGAATAATAAAATTCTCTAAAAGAGTCTTGACTTTCATTTTGGTTGTGAAATTAAGAAATTTTGGGTGTTTTCTCATCTTGGTATCTGAATTTACTGTAACAAAGGGAAATTAAAACAAGAAAATCATTGTCTCAGTACAGTCAGGGTTTATAGTTAAACAGGATTAAATTTGCTCATTCTAATAATCTGATTTTAAAATCAGGAGTTCATTTTGATATGTTTCTGAACTTGATTCTTCTCCCTTGAAAATTTCAATGTGCCTATTTGCTAAAAAAAAAATGGGACTGGTTCCATATAGATATCATGTGATTTCATTTAGGATTGTAGATGAGCTTGAAGAGCTGAATAGCTGATGACCTCACTAGGGAATGATGATCTCACTAGGTAAATGCTCTGAAGCCATATTGATTGAAATATTTAAATCATTATTGAAAAAATTTGTGGTAAATATCTATTGCAGGAGTTTTCTGTATTAGTTTCTCCTTCAAAGGAAGTTGGTGCTAAAATCTATTGAAGATTATTTATATGGCTTTTTTTCTAAATTAAAACTGAATGCTTAAGTAGAATTGAAGTTGGAATACATTTGTCAAAATATAAAGCAGAAGATGTGCATCCATAGTGATATCACACTGGTATTTTATATAATTCATAGAAACTACACTGCAGATGTTGACTGAACATACCTGACATCAAAGAGGTTATCTAATATCTTAGACTGCAAAAAGAAACCTGTGCTGCTTCTGTGAATGTGTGAATGAAACTACTGTGGTTATCCAAGGGGTGTGTATATATATATATATAAAAATATATGTGTGTGTATATATAAATATGTAAAATATATGTATATATATGTTTATTTATATATATATATATATAAATAATTCCTTCCAAATTAGAGGACTGGGCAGTCACCAGCTTCATGGAGTTTAACAAAGGAACATGCCAGATTCTGCAGTTGGGGTGAGGCAACCCTGGATGCACGGACAGACTGGGGAAAGAGATGCTGGGAAATAGTGCCATGGAAAGGGACCAGGGGATCCTGGTTGAGGGAAACTTGACCATGAGTCAGCAGTGCCCTGGCAGCCAGGAGGGCCTAGCATGTCCTGGAGGCATCAGGCACAGCATCACCAGGGGGGCAAGGAAAATATATGTGTGTGTATATATAAATATGTAAAATATATGTATATATATGTTTATTTATATATATATATATATAAATAATTCCTTCCAAATTAGAGGACTGGGCAGTCACCAGCTTCATGGAGTTTAACAAAGGAACATGCCAGATTCTGCAGTTGGGGTGAGGCAACCCTGGATGCACGGACAGACTGGGGAAAGAGATGCTGGGAAATAGTGCCATGGAAAGGGACCAGGGGATCCTGGTTGAGGGAAACTTGACCATGAGTCAGCAGTGCCCTGGCAGCCAGGAGGGCCAAGCATGTCCTGGAGGCATCAGGCACAGCATCACCAGGGGGGCAAGGGAGGGGATTGTCCTGCTCTGCTCTGCACTGGGGCAGCCTCACCCCAAGTGCTGGGGGCAGTTTTGGGTGCCACAATATAAGAAGAACAGTAAAGTATTGGGCTTGTCCAAAGGAGGGCAAGAAAGATGGCGAAGGGTCTGGAGAGGAAGCTGAATGAAAAGCAGTTGAGGTCACTTGGTCTGTCCAGCTTGGAGGAGACTGAGGGGAGACCTCAATGCAGTCTGCAACTTCCTCACTAAGAGAATAGGAGGGGCAGACACTGATCCCTTCGCTGTGGTGATCAGTGACAGGACCTGAGGGAATGGCCTGAAGTTGTGTCAGAGGAGGTTTAGGTTGGATCTTAGCAAAAGGTTTTTCACCCAGAGGGTGGTTGGGCACTGGAACAGGCTCTACAGGGGAATGGTTACAGCACCAAGGCAGAGTTCAAGAAGTGTTTGGACACTGCTGTCAGGCCCATGGTGTGGCTCTTGGGGTGTCCTTGCAGGGTTGGGACTTGGACTTCAGTGATCCTTGTGGATCCCTTCCAGTTCAGCATATTCTCTGATTCTGTGATTTGCGGAGATTTTAGTTGCAAATATTTCCTTAAGTCTTCCTTCTGGGAACTGGCAGTAACACACATGCGTACTAATCAGAGTTCTGCACAGTTTGGTTTTGTCCCAACTTGGGGTAATAGCTGAACACAGAAATGCTTCATCTGACAATGTTGAAATGGTGTAGCTGATGCAGTTGTTATACTTGACCCTAACCATCTGTTTACTTAAGGTGGTGCTGTAGTATAGTGATATTTTCATTTGACATCTTCAGGAAAGTCCTTTTCATCCTCCTAATGATTTTTAACATTGTCCATACTATTTGGGAGCCATGCTTTGTAGCCCTCATCATCTCCTTAAGTGTTAATATTTTGATTTTTCTCTTGACAGCTGATCTTCTAACCTACTAAAAGTTCACCTTATGTTTATATGCTTATATTTTAAAACTGTTTTTAAACCATACTTTTGCATTACATTTTTATTCCCTTTTCCCATTTTTAAGGTTTTGTTTAATTCCCTAAAATGTCAGCTCTGTTCACGTGCTTCCTACAACATCTCTTGTTTTAATTTAAATCTTGACTTTCAAGTAGGTACAGTCTCTGAATCTTTTCCTCTTTTTTTTGTGTCCTGAGCTGCTTCTCTTGTAGAGCTGTGCAGTCACTCATGTTTTCCCTTTTCTATCACTTGACCTCTGCATGATCATTATTTTCACTTGGTTCCCCATGTTTTTCAGCTTCCTAATGTTTGTGTTTATAAAACTGAAGTTACTTCAAAGGAAACATCTTCCACCCTGTAACACAGAGGTTATACAAAGATTATACAGAGGTTGAACTTCTTGTTGCTCTATTATATATATCTTAGGCTTTATATCAACAAAAGTAGAGTACAGTCAGAGCAGCATGCACATACAAGAGCAGATAAAAAGCTATGGGAAAAACATTCTCAGAAATTAAAGCTCCCTAGAACCTGATAGTCAGAAGAAACCCATGTATATCTATGCCAGCTCTTGTATTTGACAAGTTTATGAACTCTGGGAATCTTTTATTTTGTGTTTGACAGAGGATACAAACTGCACTAGAAAATTGAACACTACATAATATCTAGAAATATTTAATTTCAGGGATCACAGATTTTAAAGGATCCACAAGGAAAGCAGCTGAGCTAGTATTGTACGTAACTCTGTCTTGCATCCATTACCACTGGGTCTTGGAATTTCTTTTAAAATATAATTCTTAAGGTCACTGATCTTGAGAGAAATTGGTGAATTAAGGTTCTATTATAAAAACAGCTTTCCTAGTACTTCTAGTGTTTGCCACTCTGAATATTACTCGAGAGTTCTGGATAATCAGATGTCCATTGCAATAGTCATAGACTGAAACTATAACAGGCTAAGTCCTGAAGTCCAAACTAGAGTCTTTCAAAGCTCTTTCAAGTTGGTTTTGTTTGGTTTGGCTTGTTCTGGGGTGGTTTTTTTGAACTTTTTTTTCCCCTAAATCAGTGATACTGGTAACTGATGTTCAACTTTTATAAGTTCTGGTCATAGAGTTGAGGCATACTGTAATACCTGTAAGAGAAAGAACCAAAGTTCATGTAAGATAGCCAAACACTTTGATGTGACTATCTGTTGTTCGCTGTGAATATTTGGGGATGCTTCTTTGTGATGCTTATTAGTGCAACATTTCAGTGGTATGTGTATATTATGTGTGCATATGTACAAAATGTTTTAATTGATTTAGTCTACAGCAGAATAAGTAAATGCTATTTTTTTTTAATTATGTGAACAGTGCAGATGAAATGAGATGCCCCAGGGCTCACAAGAAACCCTTTGGTAGTGCTGGGAATGAAATCTTGCTCTTTCTAAGTTCCCCTTCTCATGGGACGCTGTTAAAAACTATGTGAGCAGCACACAGGCGTGTGCCCAAAGGCAGTCAGATGTAGAAACCAAGCCTGAGGAGTTAAGAGGAGGTTGTGACCACAGGCATGTTTTCTCTTTTAATACAAGAGAGAATTTCCTCTCTGAATTCTGCTGGACAAGTGTCAGCAACAGGAATCAACTACCTTGTTTCGGATATTGTTTCTAAGAGAATGTGAATGCTTTGTCCAAACTCACAAGTTTCTACTCATTCCCACATTTGAGGAGCTTTAAAAATCTTTCAATCACCTTGAAATAATTTTTTCTTCATGCTTGATAAAACTTGTTTCCTCTTCTTTCACTTAAATTGAAAAATAGCACAAGCCAAGTGGTGCATTGTGGGTGGCACAGCCATTCCTTCAGCCCTGGCTTTAGCTGTGCAGATCACAAGACAGTTCTCCCTCCAGACTTTCCACAAATCTGGTCCAGAAATGCTCAGAAATGGGCAAATCACTCCTCCTCTTCTGGAGACTGACCTCAGTTTAGCAGTGCTCATATGGAAATTCTCGTCCTCAACCACGTGCTTCAGTTTCACGAGGTGACCTTTATCAATGAAGCTGATGCCTCACGTGGTCTACTCAGAACCTGTTGCTTCCCTGCTGATCATGTTTGGAAAAAACAACCTTCTCAAAGAAATCGTTCTCTCCAGAAAAAAACTAGAGACCAAAAGCAAAACACAATGGTTAACCAACTTTCTGCTTTTTCCAAGAGAGACCCTGGGTTTTGCCCTGCCCTATGTAGTTGACAGCCAGGTGGGGGATATTTGTCCATATTTTGCAGGGGAACCAATAATATGGCTATATTAGGGAATTATTTTTCTTTAGAATAAGTTGAATTATGTTGTATGATCCAAATAATGCATGACAGCACATACTTCAGAAACAAAAAATATAATTAAACTGTCTAGAGAGAAACTTCTTTGTTCTGTAGAGGAAAACAGGCAGCTGTTTGGGGGCTTATGTTTTTCCTCTTGCATTCACAGAGGAAATCTGTTTGTATTTATCATATCTGTCTTCTTCCTGTGCATCCTTCAGGAAACATTTTTTTGAAGACTACAAAAAAATAAAACTAAATGTGGCACATTAATATCCTCTTTTAAGCCCAATACAGTAATTTATATCTACTATCAAGCAGATATTATTTTAAATACCAGAAAAATTATACCCTACAATGGGCTGTTCTGCACATTGAGTTTTAATCTCCTCTCCCTAGCAGCAAGCAAAAGAAACAATAAGGGCAATAAATAGACAAATAGGGCATAAGAAATGAATAAAAATAGTGTTTCTGTTTGGGGAAATGGATCTTTAATCACTTCTCCTCTGATGTCCCTAAAATTGAAGGTTAGAACAATTAACAGTTTCAAATAGCAATTTCAAAATAGCAGTTTCAAAATAGCCTCAGAAATGGTCTTAGTCTCCAGAACAATAGGACTTGTCTAAAATAAACA
The DNA here is from genome assembly GCF_017590135.1 of Pyrgilauda ruficollis. NCBI lineage: Eukaryota > Metazoa > Chordata > Aves > Passeriformes > Passeridae > Pyrgilauda > Pyrgilauda ruficollis. Next base: position 310,272 of record NW_024509877.1, on the reverse strand, counting down.
TGATAATACCCAGGGGATCTTGCTGACTTCAGGAAGTTCAAAAGACATCCATGCTCCCACACACACAGAAGAGAAAAGCAGCAGCCTCAGGCCGTGTCTTCACAGAAAAAAGGGATGTCTTTACACTGCATTAAATTTAGATGGTGAAGATGTTGCTTTACTATGACAGCAGGGGCAAGAGTAAGGTAGTTTTAGCTATTTCATAGGCTATTTGAGGTCATCCTTGGGCTGAGGTACAAAGACAACCTTTATGAGGCTCAGTAATTGTTTAAAGCTAGGGGTTATCTAGTTTCAATGGCTATCCTGGGTTATTTATTTAAATGGAAAATGGAAATGGTTCCCCATATCCATGTGAAATCAAGCCTGAATTTGTCGTACACCAGCAAGCTGGCAGCAACCCTATAGCAGGAACTAAAACTGCAGCTACTCTGACTTTCTGTGCTTTACAAAGGTTATATTAAAATAAGTGTCTCTTTTGGTGCAGGCTCAAAGGGTGGGTTTTATATGTCCAAGGGCCAGTCTCCAACTGAAAGTGCTGAGTGGTTGAAGATATCTGTATTTGGGTAAATAAGTGGTAATATAGGTAGCTCTCTGTGGCATCGGTCTTTGCTCTCTACATTCTGCAAGAGAGCTGAAGTATGTTTCAGAGGCTTTTTTCAACACTGAAGCTCTGTTGGGAGTGCAAAATGCCATCCCCAGCAGCTCTGTTATGTAAAAGCAGAGAACCAGGACTGTGGCTGAAATTTTAAAATTTGAATCTCAATTTTGCTAAATATAAGAGCAATAGTAGCCAATTGCTGTGTATCACTGTTGCTTGACTACACAATGAGTCTAGGAAGACCAAATGTCTTTATCAGTTGATCGCCCAAACATGAGCTCCTCTCTAAGTGAACTGCAGTTATAGATGTCATTTTACCATTCTGAGTAAGCGGGACAATATTGTACCTCCCAAAAGTTTAATCTTCAGTCTCTCAGACTGGTGACTTTCTTTACTTTTCTTTTTTTTTTATTTTTTCTTTTTTTTTTATTTATTTTATTTTTTTCACAAAGACTCATAGCAGCTCTTTTTTTTTCTTTTTTTTTTTTTTTTTTTATTTTTTTCACAAAGGCTCATAGCAGCTGACAAGAGTCAGTGGAAATTTTGCCACTGACTTACAACAGGAGTTTTTCAAAGCCCCACTGTGGCTTGCACACCTGAAAGTGACAACTTGCAAAGTTAAATTCAAATATATGAGGATGCAGTTCATTCTTCATGAACAACAACTCCAGGGCTGTTTTCTGCCTAAATGAAATATTCATTGTGTGGCTTTTGTCTTGGTCTATGGGTGGGACTTGATGCTGCAATTAACTGCACAAGTTATCTGGACCACCAGTCCAACCTGAATGGGATGTGCCATTGGGCTTCCAGTGGGCACCAGGGAGGATGAAATTTTCAAAATTGTACAGTCGGAGCTGGGTACTAGTTGCACCTTGAATAGTTTTTTTTGCTTGCTTCAATAATTTTGTCTCTAATTTTTGCTTTTTTATTATTATTATTTTCTCAAATTTAAAAATAAATGGGTCAGTAGATTCATGATCATACAGAAAAAAAAATTCATGCTTGTTAAGGAACACGGTTGACAGAAAATCACTATGGCTGATTTCAAAACAAAAAATTCTTGTTCCAAAGATTCTGCAATTTTTAGGACATTTCTTCCCCTTAAAGTAATGTAGAACTAAAAAGATTTTTCAAGCAGAAATTTTCACCAGAGTCAATTTTTGTATTATTGTTGTAATATGTTGTGGGTTTTTTAAGAAACTCAGAGCTTTCCAGCAGGAGAAAAAGTGTAAATAAAACCAGGAACTGTAATTTTTAGCTCATCTTTTTAGTGAATCTGCCCTCATTTGTTGTTCTGAACTCAATTTTTACAATTTGGGTTTTTTCTTAGTTTTTAATTTAGTCTTGGAAGTTTGCAGAAGAAAGCTGACACAGAGAGCGCTCTCCTAGACTGCTATTTTGCCCATGTGGGTAACTTGATGAGCTAGCATGTGCATTTATATTAAGAGGTGTGAGCCTCAACATTTTCTGAAAAAGAGCAGTGTGATGCAGTTAAGTGCCCTGTTGAGAGATCTTTCCTTATCTATTATTACCCCAGATTTGCTTATTGTTATAATCATTCAATTATCGCTAATTTTTGTGCATTAAGGGAAAATATTTTCTCTCCCATTTCATTACTCATGACATTCCAATACTTGAAACTGATTTTCATACCCCCAGCTCCATAGCTTTAATTTAACTATGCATTAATCTTTTAACCTTTACCCATAAATCACAGTGTCCTGTTCTTTAAAAATTTGTTCCTCTTTTCTAAAAATTCCCTGTATTTTTTATGATATAGACTTTCCAGAAACAGAAACACAATATTTTAGATGTTGTCTCAGTGGTATACTCATTGGGTTATGATATAGACTTTCCAGAAACAGAAACACAATATTTTAGATGTCTCAGTGGTATACTCATTGGAGTTTTGTTGTGCTGGAGGTAAATAATACCATGTTCCTTGTTCTACTATAAAATGTTATTTGTAGCGTGCAGCTGAAATGAGTATTTTGTTACTTCTTTTCTTGTTAGCACTGGATGCTCATGATATAAAATAGATCCTGCTGACAGAATCCAGCATGGTCTTCAACTGTGAACCATTGTGATAGGGAAACTTCTCTTTCCTCCACCAGCCACTGGTGAAGCAGACACACTGCACTTGTTCTTGGAGAACTTGGAGAACCCTGAGCATCATTTTGCCTCACTTCTCTCTGTCCAAATGACTGCAAAAGAAAATGATCCGAGCCTGTATGTTAGCTGTGCGTAGATAGCTGTAAAGATTCAGCTCTGTATCTTTAGGTACTGTCCATGGAAATCTCCAATATCACCTGCATGTCAGTTGAACATCATTGATGATCCAGAGGTAAAGTTTTGCTAAAGTTTCCTTCAAGGAAATTAATTAGAAACATGTGACATGTAAATGCACAATTGGTTTTACTGGCTGAATATTGTCTCCTTAGGTAGAGATTTGAAACAGTTAACACACTGTGCACAACATTTGCAATCAAATATTTATAGCTACCCTTACAAAGAGTAACTTTGCTGCCAGAGGTGGAAAAGGGCACAAATTTTTATTTAAATTCAGGCTTTCTTCTCTATTGTGAATAATTTTCAGGCACAACTGCGTTTCTGTAAACTTGTTTGTTATTAAAGATTGTGTCAGAAGACCCTTCTGGGTATGTACTGTAGCTCTGTGGCAGCAATTTGTGTTCCAAGAAATCAAAATTTTAAACATTTTAGTGTGACTACATTGCTGTGGGAATATATAAATGCTTCTACAGGCTAGGGAAAGAGTGGCTTGAGAGCTGTTTGGGAGAAAGGGACCTGGGCATGCTGGTTGACATTCAGCTCGATAAGAGCCAGCAGTGTGCCTAGGTGGCCAAAAGGCCAAAGGCATCCTGGCCTGTATCAAAAACAATGTGGCCAGTAGGACCAGGGAAGTGTCCATCCCTCTGGTCATGATACTGGTGATGCCACACGTTGAGTGCTGCATTCAGCTCTGGGCCCCTCACTTTAAAAAGGACGTAGTTCCATCTGGATCTGGCACTGGCTGATATGGTTTAGTGATTTAAGGGTTGCAGTGATAGTGCTGGGTGAAAGTTGGATTTTATGATCTTAAAGGTCTCTTCCAACCGTGACAAATCTATGATTCCATGGTGCTAAGTACATCAGTGACCAAGGTCTTTGATGCACACAGAGAACTTGTCATAAATGCATTCACTCTTGTTAACCCTTCAGAAAACTTGGACTTCTGTCCTTCTCACAAGGCACACACTTTTTACAGAAGCTATGCTCTCTCTTGGAAATTATGCTTCAGCAATCACATCTTCTAGTCTTCACCTTTTCTTTTTCTCATCTTTTTCAAAAGTCATCTTTACTACTGAATAAATGATGTTCACCTGGCTAACTAGCCCCCCCAAATTGTTCACTCTTTATTCTTTTGTCCCTCATAAGCGTCACTAATCTGTAGCACACAAATTCTTTGCATATGGTTTTGGAATTGTTTAAAAAGCTAAGAGGGAAGAGGGTAATTACAGACAGGTACTGTTGAGGAAGAAATTCTTCATCTGTGTTTCCAGAGAGCAACCCCAATACCACGCAGCAGAGTCAGAGCTTTTGAGGGACTGGAGGTCTTTCCATTCACCTAATGGATTCCTATAGTCCTGTTGAGATGGTCAGTGTGATGGTGCAATCAGGGTTGACAGATGCCCAGTGCCTCCCAAAGCAGTGATTTTGTTTCATCTAAAGAGATAAAAAGCAATACTGCCTGACACAGCAAGGTCTTTGGAGCCTTTCTTAGCAGGATACATCTTTCTACACTTTGCTCTTAAGCGCTCAGTATCCCATGGCAACCTCTTTTCTTCAGGGAGCTTTAGATTTTGACATATCATTAATACATGAGTTGAGGAAGCAATGCTGCAAAGCTGGAGATTGGTTCATGGATTTAGCTGAGGTAAATAGCAAGGAAATTTAAAGGCAGGCTGAAACCAATTTTATGGTTCTTCCTGTGGGATTAATGCCTAAATTTGTTTGTCTGGTAATGAAGAAAAGTTATCACCTGCAGGTGCAGGTAGAAATTGCAGAGGAAAAGTGTTTTTAAAAAGGACAGCTGCAAGATAATACCAAACACTTTTTAAAACACTAGTGCATTTTAAAGCACTAGCTGCTCATGGAAGAAGAGGGCTAGTGAAACTGATTCAGTATGGAACTACTGTGACCTGCTTGACTACAGAATAGGTATTAATGAGAGGACAGAGAGACCACTGGGGAAAAAAAAGTAGGGTGAAGTATAAGCCACATATATTGATGTATACTTTGGTACATAACATACTGAAACACTTGAAATTACAACTGATTCAGTTAATCCTTTTAGTTAGAGGGTAATTGTTTACTTTCTGGCTACCAGTTGCTCCAGCAGATGGCAAAATATGAGATAAAAATTTTAAATGATAATATGGGGACAGCAAAGAGCAACCACTACGTACACTGACTGTACTGTTCAGGAACACTCATTGACTAACCTCAAACTTTAATTTCTGTCACGCTCAGAATATGATGATTGACCATCAGCATCCAAAACCCCTTTCCTCTAGAACACACAGAGCTTTGCTTAGCAAGAAGGATGCAAGTGTGTTAGCACCTCCATATGCTTATTGCCTGCCTATGATGAATTATATTAATATTTGGATTATATAAGGAGGAAAGGGGCATGGATACAGGCATGGAACCAGATTCTTCTTTTATTTATGAGATGCAGATCTTTTCCCACAAGATGCTTGCTGATTCACCTGAAGATAATTTCTGAAGTAAGAAACAGATCAACAAAAGAATACAGGGAGATAAAATACATTCATGAATTTTATCTGCTGCTGTCTCTTGGTGCAAATTTGGAAAAATATGGCTTCAGATTAAAAATATAGTTGTTTGGGGTTGTGGGTAGAAGTAACTCAGGATGAAACTCAAGAACTTCAAAGAGCAATACCTTGTGGAATAATTTTACATGGACTTGGTAGAAGTTCATTTATTCCAGAGTATAGAAGTATACTCTGGAGAGAGTAGAGGATAGGTTGCATAAATACTTTACTCATATGTCTTATTTTACCAACTATGACACAAAACAAGGTGTCTGAATGCATTTTGCAAGGACAAGCTTCTTCTGCTCATACTTTATTGCAAGGAAATGTCTGAAGTTGCTGATCTAGTAAATCAAGCAGAAGGTCCTGCTTTGTTATTTGTGATTAACAGTTTAAATGTAAAATTATGATCATTTGGATTGACATTGGTAACTTCAGTTAGGAGATAGCATTAGCAAAGACAATTCTCTCTGAATGCACTTGAGCTACAGAACATCTGAGAAACAGTAAAAATAGCATTTTAGATATTGAACTTTCTAAATTAGTTCTGACATTTTGCATTAGTTCTTCAGCCTTAAATTTTATAAATGCATCTAGAAGATTCTGGGAGATAGAATGTCATCATGTGTTGTGATCTCTTGCCCAGTGTAATTTTCCTTAGGACAAAATCATGTTTTAGACAGTAGCACAGTTAACTTGTCCATGTCCAGCCTGGAATCTCAACTTTCAGATGGCAGGATAAGATGACAGGGTGCTACTTGCTGGAGTATTCAAGAAGCCTGTCAGAAAAAAAAGAAAACCAATAGTACTAAAAGGGAATTTCTGTATGAAAAGCCTTACCTAAGCTAGCATTTGGCTTTATTGATCCTGAAAAAATGATGTGTCTAGTCAGAGGAAAGCCTCCAGCAGACATGAGATCCCCTCTAGAAGCTGTGGAAATGCTTTGGCCATAGCCTTGGGAGTGCTGGGCACGTATACAGATGAAGGGTTACTACTGGTTTTTCTTCCATTCACCATATCTGTGTATCTAGTGCACCATTTAGAACACTGAAGACATTTTTTTGCCAAATGTTGTCTATTTGTATAGCCACAGTGACACAGCATGACTTGTTCATTACTCATACCCAAACTTTTAGTGATTAAATCAGCTGATTCTGGGAGGGTTTACTGCAAGACATGTAGTTGTACTTTTTCTTGTGAGAAGCCAATAGAAGAAACTTGATAGTCTTCATAATCACAGGGGAAAGTGGGGAAATATGGCCTTGCTTCATTTTGGAGGTTCAAAGTCACATTTAAAACTTCTTATTTTATGATGACACAGCTTGTGGTTGGCTATTAATTATTGTCCTGTTTGGAGCTGGTGATGGAAATGAGATCCTCAGCTGCACATGGGGGCTGTAAATGCAACTTTGAAATAAGCAATGACAGCTACAGAAACCTGAGATATGTTGTCCTCAGAACATTAGAAGTGCCTTACCTATGGTGGCTATCATGGTCCAGCAATTACCCTTCTTTCCATGTTTTCCAAGGAGTGACCTCTCACAAAACGGAGTGAAAAAGATATTTGCAAATCCTCCCAGCTTTGGGGAGTGGCAGCTTTTCTGTCCACAGATGGAACGTTCAGGCCTGACCTAATGAGGTGTGGGGAAAGAGAGATTCACAGAGACTGTGGATTGCTTGGGTGTATGTGAAAGATGTGAGACTAAAATGAAGAAGATTGACTTAGATCTTGATTTATAAAAATGTGCTCTGGTATACTTTAATATGTCTCTAAAATACATTCCTCGGGTATTTTATTCAGCCAGACTTCCTGCTGTTGAAATATATGTAAATGACAAAAGGCCCAGAAAAATTGCAACAACTGAAAAAAATCAGTGTAAATATGCTAGTTTTGTCAACCCATCAATATGAATTGTCTGTATAAGAGGAGCTTCTTTGCTTTTTGTGAGGTTGGTAACAAGCAACCTCCTACAGGCCTTGATCACATTAACATCAAACAATCATACAGTTACTGGGGATAAAGAAGGTGCAGTTGCGGGTAAGTAGAGCATTTCATATCTTGTTTTTGTTTTTTTTTTTAAGAGGCAGGTTCCATGTCAGACACAGCACAAACATCAATAAAAAAGGGGCTCTCAGCTGTGACCAGGCTTAGGTGAACTGAATGGCTGCAGATGGCCTCATAAATAAAAAAACAAGTGATAAAAGCATCTTCCACTATCCTTTCTGTATTAAGAATATACTTGAATGGGTCTTGCTGTCTTTATTAATTTTAGTTTCCCAGATACAGTATGTGGCTGAAACTACCTTGTGATATGACTGGTAATTTTTAATTTTAAAATTAATTTTAAAAGTACTGAAATACAAGCACATAGAAGGGGTGAGAATGATGATGTGGCACATACTTCATCCCTCACCACTTCCTACCATTGGACATTCTCAAATAAATGTTGTTACATTAATACTTGTAATTGGTGCTATTTTTCATTTGATTGAAAGCTGCTTACAGATTAAGCAGAATAAAGATGCTGATGCTTGTTGCTCACACAGAAATGGCAGCTGGAAGATGCCATAGATGCCCAGAAATAAGGAAAGGCTGATGATTCAAGCAGCTGTCCTGCCATGGTCCTACTTCACTTCCCTGGTCTTCAGAACCTGATCCATTAGGAGCAGTTAAGCAAGCGCTTAATTGTTAATATCTTCTGTATGCTTTCTCCACCCTCATTTATTCATATTTCCTTTCTGACACTTCTGTGAGGCAAAAGGGAGCATGTGCTGTGTGTGGTGTAGCACTTCATCAGCTGGGACTGTCCCCCCAGTGGATTCCCATTTGGGTAACTGCCTGAGGCTCACTGTCTCTCAGATATTTTTGCAGCAAAGCACAACTAGATCAAAGCAAGATAGCAAAACACAGTGGTAGGTGTAAAAGTTATCTTAATTGGTTCTACACATCCTTCTGATCTCTCTGAACTGCTCAGCTTCATAGTGCTCCTTGTCCCCAGGTGCTCTTCTCCTTGTGCTGCCTGGGCAGTGACAGGACAAGAGAGATATTTTCTGTTCCGACCACAGGATGTGTGTGGCCTTTCTCTATGGATGAATATGCTCATTATCTCTATTTATTATTATATTAGTCCCCAAGTCTGAAGTAAGCTTAGAAACTAGGAAAAAAAAATATTTAAAACTATTCAAGATACCAAAATATTTAAATTTGGGGTGGCTGCTACATTGGGTCTTAAGCATTTTGTGGTTTTTTTTCAAGCAAGTAAGCAGTATGCTTGTGGCACAGATGAGCAATGCAAGGTCTTCAGGCAGGGTTAGTATCTTCCATTATATTACTAATAAAGTCAGAAGAATGGACAGGATTTTGGCAACATGGTCCTTTATCTATGTAAAATACACAAATTATTATGCAATAAGGAGTGTATTTAGCAAGATGTTTTATGCTTTAGTTTTATCTTTTTCTATCATTTTAGTAGGCTAAGATTTAAGCAAAGGTAGAAGACAGTCCTATTTCTGCCTGACAGAACCTCATCCTCTAATAGCTTCATTTTTTCAATACCATCTTCAACATATATGCCCCTACATGTTTATAATTTTACCTATAACATGACTGTGTTACTTGTGCATGTAACAGCACCCCAGTGCAATTTTACAGAATTCTGATAGTTATGAAAATATGCCTACAATTTATAGCCTGTTTGCAGGAAAGGTATAATTTAATCTGTATCTTAGATGCACAGAACCAGAAAGTTAAACAGAATTTTTAAAAGGAAGCCTGTAACTATTTTCTTAAACACATATAATTGAAAAAACAGACTTGAGCTCAAGTGTTGATTTAAATGGGATACCATGGGATAGTGTTGATTTAAATGGGATATCATCATCAGAAAGGCGCTGGCAGTTAAACCATTTTATGCTCTAATATTCCTCAGTGGTCACAGTCAATCTATGATCCAGACAAAGGCAAAGAGGAAGAGGTATACAGAGGGGAAATAACAATTATCTTCATGTGTCTAGTCATTCCTTTCTCTCAAAGGTGTCATTGAGTAGGATCATCTTCATTATTCTTCATATACTTTTAATATTAGAACAGTTGTCACAGAAAGACTTTTAAATTATACTCTATCTGTTACTGCATCTTTTTTTCTTATAAGATGTTCACTGTCTCAAGCTGTCAGTTAGTTTGGCAGAAGATATTTTTCATGTCTGATCTTTTCAATGACTTTATCATTTACCTTCACCCTCTCACAAAGATCTTTGGAGTAGTCACAGTTAAACATGCTTAGGATTTCTTAGAGTTCAGGAGAGAGAAGACAAGTAGCAGAATTAAAACAGCGATGAGAAATCAATATTACAGTGCTGGACTCCTGAAGATCTATGGACCAGGGAATCAGGAATTCTCTGAGGTGCTGTGCAAACACTGCACTCCCTCTACACACATGCTCTGCCCTGTAGCTTCCTCAAAGAGCTGGGTGGGAAACAAAGCCAGAAGGTCATGTTCTCCTGTCCTGCACGCAGGAAAGCATTCATCACAGGGCCAGGGCTTTGTATTGTTTCAGCACTTCATCACATTTCATTTCTTTCCCTGTCTCTCCTACCTGTGTGTGTGGTCAGAAATGTTTGGAAAAAAATGTAGCTTCTGCTTTCTGACTCTTGTCCTTAAGCATGGCAGATGGCAGCTCAGTTTCAGAGCATGCTCTAGCAGACTTTGATTAAAAGTTAGCAAGCATGGGTGTTCAGGCTTTGCTTCCAGTCGTTTGGCAGTTCCCCATTATTAATTGTTGCTGTTTTCACTAAAGTCCTTTTGCTGAATCAGCCAAAGCAAATTCCACAGTGACAGACTTACAAGGGGAGAATATAGCTTTAAATAGAAAATAGTAGGATCCTGGTATGTATCACAGATAATTTAACATCTGTTCATGTATTTTATCTGTGGTAATTACCTTTTGTTAACCAAAGTCTTAGTTTTTGAGACAAATAATTGCATCATCATGGGAAAATAATGTCTTCAGTATACTTTACTCCTAGTCCAGTTCCTGTTTCTTTAGAAGCACCCTGTGACACCCCATATAACTGATTTTCTGGATGGTTATAAGATAGTGCTGACAGCCTTCTGAGAGCCCTCCTTCAAGCTCTGCATAGTGGTAGCTGATAATTTTGTGAAAATAAAAGGGACAGTGTAAGACTGGGAGAAAATCAGGGAGCTATAAAGTTATTCTTGAGACTGGACCTCTAGAATGAGCACAAATAATGCCAGAAATATTACCCAGGAGGCCATTTAACATCCGTACTGCCTTAAAGACTCAACTCTTGCTCATTCTTCATAAAGCTATTTATCTCTCTGTGGAGTTTAATAACTCCAGGGTTTATGGTTATTTTTAGAGAAAACGTAAAGCAAATGTCACCTGCTTTCTCTCCCTTACTCCTCACCAGTATTTCTCTCCAATGTACTGTGCCACTGATTGAAAAGCTTAATGCTGATGGATGCTTGTAGAGTCCAATGTGGTTTCCAACCCATTTTTACTAAAGCTATTCCCATTCAGAGGAATGGGCTGACAAAAGTGTCCTCCTAGAGTTCCTCAAAGTTATGTGGCAGTAGTTGTGCAATTTTCATCACAGAAGTGGTATTTGCAGACTGTTGTGGGGTTTCTCATGCCAGGAGCATGGCAAGCTCCAGCAGTGCCATCTTTGCTGCTGAGGATTTTGCAAACCACTCCCAGCTTTCCCCTCTGGATTCACTGCACAGAGGCTGTGAGGAGCAGTGTGAACCTCGAAAGTTTGTGGGTTTCTTTCATGCAGGACCAAACATCTTATGGTTCCTAGATGAGTGGAAGGTATAAATGAGTGGTTTGGTGAAGACTGTCCTCCAAGGATTTGTGCTAAAATCTGTTTGTACCTAGTGAAGAGTGGGCAAAATGGAAGGAGAAAAACACAGGGGGTATGTTTGAAGAGGTGGTTTAAACCAGAGCCCTGGGGACTTCCAGTGGTTCATGGTAAATGACACAAATGCAAGAACAGTGTCCCAGGGGGTTTTGCCATAAATTAATTGGAGGCAGAGTTTGAGAATTGAGCTCTGGGATGAGTCTCCCTCTGGCTGAAGCATTTGGCAGGGCTCAGTGGCTCAGGATGTACCATGGCTCTCATCTGGAAGCCAGACTGGCTCTCCAAGGGCTGGGGGCTTTGCACAGCTGCAGTGTGAGAATCCCAAACATGGATCCTTATAAAAGATCATAAAACTCTGAAGGCACTGAAGCATAGCTGCTTGCAGAGGTTTTTGTCATCAATACTGTAATCCCTTTGGGAATCATGATTTTAAGGCAGTGACTGGTCCAATCAGCACTGCACTGCTCACCTGGCTCAAATGATTTGGCCTGTATGGCTACAGCACTTCCTAAGTATTTACTGATGTTTATATTTTTGAAGCAATTTAATAAATCTTAATGTGTCTAATGTAAAGTGCCTGTTACTTGAGATATCACTATTTTTCTCCTACTCGTAAAAAAAAAAAATGTATAATGGATTCAGTTTTAATGAACCTTCTCATACATCACTTCTAGGAATAGTCTTTAAAGTAATGCAGTATCAAATTCTGCTTGTAAGATGATCCATGTAAATACTTCAATCAAAGTCCAGGAGTTAAGTCTTGTTTGGTCTTATGTAACTAAAAGAAATGAACAGAGAATAATTTGCCTTTGCTCTAAAACTGCTTTTTTTTTTTTTTTTTTTTTTCTTCTCCTAAGCTGTGCATTCAGGTTTGCAAGATAAAACAGCCAGTAAATATATTATTGGGAAAGATATAAACTCAAACATGTCTTACTCAGTTTTGAAACTCACATTCCATTTAAATTTATAGAGCATTTTAACTTCTTGTTCAGAAAGTAGTAATCCTCAGGTCTCAGTTTTCTATTAGGTATAAATCTGCTAAAAATTTTTAGACTACCTTATCATGCCTATATTCATGAAGCTTCATATTCATTTCAGATTAGACAGTTTGAAACCTGGAAGTATTTTCATGATGTTATTTTCCTTGATCATTGCCATTTGCACCTCTGCCTCCAAGTCTGGACAATACCTTGGTGTGGGAAATAGTAAAGGAAAAAGGTTTTCCAGAAAGCTGGGAAAAGCAGGCCTAAGAAAGAGCAGTGAAATGTAGAACTAGCTGCAACTGCAAAGTCTAAAAGTAGAAAAAGTTACAATGGTACAGCAAGGAAGGACATTAAACAATAGCTTGTGTTTTAGGCTTGGCTAAGATAGACCTTAAGACTGCAGGAAAATATGCTTAGCAAGATAGTAGAAGGTTTTAAGCTTAATAATGGAATATTGTGTACTGGTAATAGAAAGAAGACAAGCAAGCATCGTGTGAAGCAGGTGTATGTGTGCCTGGTGATTGGCTAAAACAATTGTCTGTAAGCTTCAGCAATATCCTATTGGCTAGAAATTTTTTAAAGTGCTCTGTAACAAAGAAATCTTTGGCTGCTGCTGGCTGTACATGAGCTTTGCCATCTTCCTATTGTCTCAGCCATGTAATGAGGCTGATGCTGCAAATAAAGCTCGAGGAACATACCCCAGCACTCCCATCCCGTTTGTGAATGAAAGAGTAAAAATAACCACACCAACACACCTTGATGTTTCTGAAGTGAGTTATTGCAGCTCAATTCTTTCAATTAAAATGGTGTGGGATTAGCTTCTATCTCAAAACCTTGTGTTATTACTGAACAGAAATTCTGCTTATTGGTTAGTTCACCTCAAAATACAGCAATTTGGATATAGCTTCAGATTATATCTCTTCTTACTTTTAAATATATGAAGAGTCACTTGAATTAACAGACCATGAGATATAATGAACCCATAGCACAAGTAACATGCTATAACAGCAATGCTTCTCATGCTATCATTTTTTTATATTTCTCATATAGTAATAACATAGGCTCATTCTGAGAAAATGTCAGTAGCTTGGATGAGATGGGATATTTCTGGACCATTCCATAAAGATACAAGTAATTAAGTGTAGCTAGATGTCAGGATGACAGATGCATTCACCATGTAATGACTGTGATTCCTTCTTGCTGAGAGCATTGTCACTCCTGACTTTCTTGCTGAATCTAAGTCTTCAAAACGCATTATTTTCTCATATTTGAGTCTACACTTGTTACAAAAAATTAAGATATTGAGGACTACAGGTTTTTATAGGCTGAAAACTGAATTAAGATTACAGAGTAGGGCTCATATATTTCATCAGCATGTGTGTGTTTATATATCTTTCAAAGACACAGAAGTCATGCATTCAGCTTGTTGCTTATTAATAAATTTCTGTGCTGGTCATAAGTCCAGTCACTATCTCACAGGATTTCCCCCTTTTCATCTGAGCTAAATTCTTACTATTTTCATTTTTTGTCTATGATGGAAAACTTAGGGTTTCAATGCAATAACAAGGTCAATGAGAGTGCTTCAGAGAACAAGAACTGTGGAATTGGGTCAGTTTTACTCAAGACAGCGATTTATATGCTCTGATTGGTACAGTGTTCATGGGCCTGGGCTTGGAAAGGACAATGCAAGCTCTTTCCTGGTGCAACACCAGCAGCCTGGTGGGCATGACTGGATGAACATGTAACATGTCATTCAGCTGACAGGCAATTCTACCTCTAGAGGAACCCAGCGAGGACTTGCAGCTCCTCTGCTGATCAAACACACCCATCCTCTTCTTTTCTTTCAGATCAAGCCCTGATTAGAACTTTTCATTTCTGAACAATCATACTACCACACCATTAATGACAGGAAGCAATATTCCTTAAAATTTGCTTTTTTTATGGTTGCTTTTTATTCTGCTGGGTTCTGGGAAGTATCTCTACTAAGAATCATAGTAGGAGACCATAGAAGAATGACTGAGAAATGAGAAAGTTTCTGGGCCCTTTTAATCAATCAAAGGCTGAGGATATTGAATCAGGCAAGTTGTGAATTGAGGGGGCTTAAATAGGTACTGGGAAACCATAAGCTTAAAATTAAATTTTAATTTTTACTACCGATTTTTGTGTCACTTCACCTAAAAAAAATTAATCTGCAGAATAAATCTAGTTAAGAATATTCTCTTTAGGAGTTAGTTTCTCTTTTCTGTAATATCATCAAAAAAAGATCCCAACCAACATGTTTTTTCCCTTGTTCTTTTCATCAAACATATATAGCTAGCAAGTGATCTGATTAGGTGATTCCTCTTTTGACTAGCTGGTGGCAATTCAATATCTAATTCAGCATTGCAATTCAGACTAGAACAAAAATCTGAACTCTTGAAAATCAATAAATAGAATGCAGGACTTCAATGTGATTCTTCAATGGTACAAGCTATGCCAAATGCAAATTAAAACTGTGTTTTCTACTAGCTTTGCTGAGAATTTGAAATAAAAGTCAAAATTACAATAATTTTCTCTAGCAGTGATCACCTGGAGGCATCTGGGATGCTCCTTCCTAGGGCAAGAACCTGTCTCAAACTGTCTCTCTTATTGTTTCTTTGTGATGCAATTTCCCACTCCTTTGAAATCAAAGTAGATAACTTGCCCTATCATGAACAAGGGCAAGAGCCACACAAATATTTCTGCAAACAGATTAACAATGTATTGGTTGCCACATTTGTTTAAATTTTAAACCAATTAAAAAAAAAAAAAAAAGTTGCTTTACATTATTTTTGTTTCTATGTTTCTATTTTTTTACTTGTAATGAATGAGAATGTGCATTCTGTGTTTTTAAATCTTTGATTGTAACCAAAAGTTTTTTTATTACTCATTGGACCAGTTTCCAATATCTCCTTAGTCACTGGCTGAGTAACGTTTGGCAATATGGGTGAAGTGTAGCTGGATAAGACAGAATTTGGAAGAAAACTGTTCTTGGCTGATCTTTCTTAAGAAATGAAAATGATCACAGTCTTGTCATTCTCAACTCCAGATACAGACACGTGTCTTTGACACCACTTTTTCTAATGAACAAATATTGAATTCTATGCCTATTATATTATTATTATCTAAAGCAAGAAAAATTGTTTCTGAACTGGGACTTCTTTGTGGTGGGAAGATAATAAGTTAATGAAAAGCATGTGTCAGATATTATTTAATGCACGGCTGGAAAGTGTTGGCAGCATGTTTTGTAATGTTTTTTAATGATTTCGGAGTCAAGTTACTTGAAACTAAATCTTTAATTGATATAAAAATAAAAAATTAAAAAAACCAAAGCAGCTTATCACTGACAATCAGTAGTGGCTTATACCTGTGTCAGATCTTATTGTACACAGCAAGAATTCCAACTTTAAATAAAGACTCTAAGTTTGCTCTCATTTCACCCTGCACCTCAGCTGCCTCTTGGCCTGCAGTGCCAAACTTGCAAACTGAGCTTCCAATTTTTTCTTTCTGTCCTGCATACAGGCATAAAGTAGCAATTTAAATAAAATATTCTTTCAGTATGAAAATCTGTTTGCTAAAATCCACAAATTAAATCAGAAATGAATGATCTGACTGAACTCCATCTAATGTTTGTGGTCGCAAGCAAGGAAGTCTTTAATAGAGCTGTGGATAAGACAACAAAACAGTTAATTATAAATCATGTTTTAAAATTTAGATTTCAGAATGATGGCAGAAGTCTCCATATCTACTGTGCTGCCATGATTAAATCTGTCGCCAAATTCAGCTGTGGAATGGGCATGGTTTCTGTTTGCTATGGGAAACAATGAGTATGTGACCCTGAGAATTACAGTTGTTTGCCTTGTGATATTAAAGTCTGGGTTGTGTGCACTTGCATGGTACACACTATATATATGACAAAAAATACTAGGTCATACTTGCCACTGAACCAAAGGAAGCGGCAACAGGTGTGAAATATGTCCCTGAGAACTGCCAAAAAATCAAAATTCACCTGGAGGAAGGGAGTGACTTTTTAGAAGAGAGCAGGGAGTCAGGGTGTTCATCCTTCTCTAGGAAAATGGAAGTGGTAGTGCTGTATTATGATATAAAGGCACTGAGTAGATAGCCCTGCAGACCAGATGCTAACTGCTATGGCTGTTACCAAATCTGTGTTATAGCATGGAAATTCTGGCACTGGAATGGCCACTGGCAGTTAGCTGGAATTTGCAATAACGTGGCACTGCCTCTGTCAGGTGCTGTCAGAGCACCACTTTTAGTGGTGCAGGGCGCCTGTCTGCAAGAGTAGGGTGCTAATACAGGGATTGTATCTCACTTTCAGCTGGAGAAAGAATAACAAGAACTACATCTCTATGACACCCCTTGGGATACAGAGCACTGAAGATTGCTGCTTTACACAGCAGGGACCAGTGATGATGTGCAAAAAGGCTAAGGACAGGCAGAGGCAAACAGGTGTTTTGTACAAAACCAGGTGCAAGGCAGTGAAACTTTTATGAGTCCTTGTTCATTAATCCTCAAAACCGAATTTAAGATGTTTGTTTGTGATATGGCACTAGTGATGGAAATCAAATGCTTTTTCTAGATAATCTGGATTTCATTCCCACTCTGCACTGAGCTAGGCACCAGGAGACTGCTCTGTGGTAGCTAGAGCAGCACGGAACAAGCTGCCAGTAGTCCGTCAAATATCACAGATCATCAAGTGCAAGAAACTCCTGAGAGTTTTTTAAATTAACTATTGCTAAAATGGTCAAGGATAGAGTGTGGCTGGGAAGCTTGAGGTGAGTGCCTGTGCAAGTAAATGTTTGGACTGAAAGCCTCACGATGGTGAAGAGGTGAGTGCAGCATCATAAGTGAAACACCCAAATGGCTGTAAAACACCTGTAAAAAGGAATGCCTTTGAATCAAAGGGTCAGCTCATTCCAGTGCTTTCATGAACTTGCAGCTGCCACTGAAGCAAAACAGGGTTGATGAATGTGTAAAATATGGATGGGGATAGCAAACAAAAGGTGACACCAGTGTAAATTATTAATGCCTTCACATTTCTTGATTTCAGGGCTTAAGCAAGTCCTGCTGTGGTTTGTCTTGTAATGATAACTGTTAAAATTGCCCAAGGCGAGGGACTTTACTTTTATTTTGCTGGTTTTAAATGCTAGGTGACAGTGAAATGTGAACAAGTTTCATTAGTGAATTGACTGCTGTTTAAGGAGGTGATGAAAACCCAGTTTTCTTCTGGTTTCTTCATGAAGGCTTTGCAGTTCTGCTCAACATAAATGTTGTGATGAATGTAGGAGGTGGTGGACTATGAGGTCCAAAAAACATATTTTTATTCCCACTGAAATATGAGACACTTTTTCTAAGAACTCTCTTGCTTGAGAAAGACCCCTGCATATGTGGTATAATCTAAATGTGTGTTGGTTTAGCCTCCCAATGCTCTGTTTTGATGTCATTGTAGGTAATGCCTTGTGCTTGCTTGAGGTCTTGTGCATGGAAAATTATCTATACAAAACTGGGTAGGGATTAACAATTTAACACGGCCTGAAAAAGAGAGTGGCTGTGAGGTATGAACATTTGGCAAAGACCGATGTAAAAACAGTTTACTATATATAAGCTCTGCCATTAGCAATAGTACAAACATAATAGTTTTTAAAGCACTCAGAGAAAATAAAGACCTGCTTATGAGGCATATATCAGTGTATTTTACAGTTATCTATTATTTACTCTACACAGCAAACTTAAGACATAAGCTTGCTTACTTACTTGTTCTGGGTCAATACAGGAATGCCTCAACAGCAAATGGCTATTGTGTGTTGCTTAGGATAATGAAACTGCATTTTACTGGTTTTTATACAAGCAGCAGAGGAAAAAACAAACCTATTTTGCCACTGTCTTTCAAAATCTTCTATAAGGACAAGCAGCACTCTGTGGGGAGTGGAAGGAATTGATTCATGGGAGACTGAGGGAAACTACTAGCTTGACATCAAAGTTTTGATTTTTTATTATAATTAAATTTACTGTATATGTTATCCCCCTCTGTCTTTAAGTATACATGCGCACATACACTTGCTTTTATAGAGTCAGTAAAAAAGCAAAATGAAAGCAGAATATTTCTTTTTAGCATATAAATAAACACTTTTCCACTGAAGTAATATTCAGCATAGAACTCACATGTCTGCTAGAACATGTTTTACTTATTTATATTGTTTTCATCTGATGACCTCAAAATTCTTCAGTGAATTTATCTTCACAATAGATCCTAAAGATAGTGAAGAACACATATTTTCACTTTACAAGTGGGAATTAACTAGACAAAAGCTATCAGAGATATTAGTCCTAGTCTTTTTCTAAGCCCCAGTCACTGTTTTCCTCCTACCCCAGTCTCTCATCAGGCTACCAGAAAAGTAGAAAAAATCAGTAACTTCGATTCACTTTCTACTGTGTAACACAACTGGCATTTGGAGAAGGCTGCTTTGAGTCTCTAATGTTCAGTAGTTTATTTGCAATGTAAAAGCAGTAACACCCTCCAGGCACCATAAAAATGGGTACCTGAAAGATTGTCATGAAGAGCCCAAGTTTTGTAATGAGATTCAAATAAACCTCCAACAATGTTAAATTTTCTTCATACCCTTATTTAAGTCCACCAGCTTCTGTGTGCTGAGTGGTGGAGAGGAAGAGGTGGAGTTGGTGTCCTCAATTACACTGTCCTGCACTGCTGCAGCCCAAGGGGATGAAGGAAGTTTATCCCTCTCTCTCGCCCTGGTGGAGCAGTCTGAGTTCTGCAGGGCAGGGAAAGAATGGGGCTTTCCTAGCAAGAACAAGAGCTCCAGGCATTTTATCCAGCTCTGAGAAACCTTCTGTAAGTGCATAAGCATTTTCGTAACAGTGGTTCCCATTTTCATAGTTTGGCCAACTTTGGGAAGATTTGCATAAGAATAAGGAGCATATTTCTGACACAAAACCTTACCCACCAATCTTCCAAATTGCAACTTACTCTTTCAGTGCATGAAATGCTGCAATTTCTCAGGGAACAATCACCTGAATTGTTCTGAAATTGCAGAACTTTGGGCTCTTTAACTTGTTTCATGGAAATGTCTGAACAGTTGTGTCTGAAATTGGGTGATGTGATCATGTACAGGAAATCCAGACCGTCAGGAAATAACAATCCAGTTATTTATTTTCCCTTCTTTTCAGGGCTTTGTCAGAAGAATCATCATGTACCCTAGTGACTGGCAAAGCCATGAGTTCTGCCAGTGATAATGCTATTGATACAGCTACCAATGCTGTTGGCTTTCTAACAAGGCACATTGGCTACAAATTACTAGTGCTCTTCTTTCTGTGTTGTCAGGATTTGGTGTATTTGCATTAACTCCTAACCAAAGACCAGTCTTCACAATGCCCAGCATATAACATTTGGCACACAAATTTGTCATTTACATCAGTAATAATGCTGGAAGTTGAAGGTTTTGATGTGTCTCTCAACTGTTTATTTTGTACGTATGTGAACATTTAACATCTCCCCTCTCATGATATAGCTTTCTCCTTTGTACTGGGATGCACATGAGAGTTATTCTAGAAAAATGCAGGAAAGCAGAGTTTGTCAACTACTGCAAGTGGAAAATTTAAACGTGATTCAGCTTTTAATGAAGAGAGTAATTCTCTTTCATTTCTCTGCTAGACATGTAATTCTAGCTGGTCCTTCATTAGTACAGCTTTCATCAGCATGAAGATAAAGCTGTATTTAAGAAATTACTTAAGATGAGAGTTCAGTATGAATTTTGTTTGCTATCTAAAAATGTGTTACATTTTTCAAACTGGAGTTTGAATATGTCACAGAAAATGTGCTTCTTCTGATTTTTAAGGGTTTTTTTCTTTCTTTGAGGGTAGTATTCTGGATGCCAGAGCCACTGTGAAAGTCTTCAAATTGGCATGATGTCTGTCACACACAGTTATCAATTAGTGAAGGAAAGGTTCAGAGTAGATTGCATTAGCAGAGGTGCATATACTATTACATAATTCATTGCAAGCAGTGTTTTGTAAAATTAATATAAAATCTAACATAGTCTTTAAAGGTTTAAAGGGAAAAGACTAATGGCGTCAGATCCATTTTGTCCTGTTTCCTGCTTACTGAATTCCAGCTGACAGCCTAGGAAACCCACACCTCATTACCATATTTTGAAACATCTGTTAAGGAAAACAGATCTGCTTGCCAGAATTCATCTTCCTTTCAGAAGTGCCAAGTATGTGAACAGAACCATCATTCCTTAGGCAAAAAAAAAACATATTCAGCTCTGCTGTCATCAGCCACATTAAGGCTTTATTTGGTTCAGAATGTATGTAATTAATTGAGGAAAGCTATTCATACAATGTCACTGTAATTACTGAAACATGAATATTTCTCCCTTGTATTTCATCTGAGAAATAATCCTTAGGTATCAGCCACATTTATTTTAATTCTACATTTTAACAGCTTGCTACCTGTTAAAGTTGTAATTATGACATCAGAGCTACTGCTCTGTAAATGAGCTGCCATCAGGAACCAGATGCTGAAGCTGTGTTTTACATGAAGAGAGATGGTGTCCACATGGTTCTGGACCAGTGGCTCAGATACCTCCTGTACACTGTAACTACCTGTCTCTCAAAATACCCCTTGCAAGAACAGTATCTCCCTTCACTGTAGTAATTAAAGATTCCAGTAAGTCTTGTAAAAGGTACTTATTTAAGACCTGTTTCACAAAACCAGTGAAATGTTAGCCTTTTATAGTTGCATACTTTTTTTTTTTTTCTCTAGCCTTGCTTATTCCAAGTTCTCTGTGGCCTTAAAGGGATTCAGTTATTGACATGTAGGTAAGTAGAAGATTATAAGATTCTGGAGGATATCAGTTTTCTTCTTATTTCCTAGAGTAGACAGCTGTGTAAGCACACCATGCCTATGTACTGCTTTCCATTTCATCCTTTGACTTCAGTTTCCTAATTAGAACAGTTTGCTCTGAATGAAAATGAAAAGCAAGAGAATTAAATGCAACTTCTTCCTTATCTCCTAATGAGGCAGTGGCAAGTGGTAACAAGGCAGAGAGCCACTACTCCATAACTGGCCAGCTCTCCTGGACTCAAAGCCCTGCCCCATGGAGTCCCAGGACAGAGGGCACAGTTTGGTGCTGTGAATATGTGTCAGTGTTGTGCTGGGTGGCAGGGTGATTGGTGCTCTGAACTCATCTAAGTACAAGCTGCCAGTGCACTAATTCCATAGCTGATCACACTACCATGTGGTCAGTTAGATCCAGGGAGGGATCCAGCTGAAATTAAAGAAGGAGGTGGCCTCACTTTTCAGCTGGATAAGTCATTGTTCAGGCTCATTGCACTGTGGGTGCTGGTATGGGGAAAAGGAGGGCAGGGCATTAGCACCTGAAAGTTTACTTTGGTGGGAAAAGCTTCATGGCACACAAAGGTTAGTTTTCAGATGTTCTTTCCACTTTCCCCTTTGTGTGTATTTATGTATGCTGTTGTAATGCTTTTCTCTTTGCTATTTCCCTTTACTCTTTCATCTCTTTCCTCCACTTCTTGATCAGTCAGATGTACATATGTACATCTGTAGTCTGAATTTATCCCATTAGCTCTGCATGTATCTCTAGTCCCTTCTAGAATTAGGGTACTTTTCTTTATAGTGCATGTTAAATTCATGCCCAGACAGATGGATTACTAGCCCTCTCCTGACCTTTTTCCACCTGCTTAAAACCAGGCATCACCTGCTCTGGAGCCCTCAAATGGGGTCAACTCAGTGAGACAAGTCAAACCCTTACATTGTAATGGGAGCATATTTGAAGGTATGAACAGAAATAAGTTTGAACTTATCTAACAACTTCCCACAGCCACTGAGAAAGGATGTTATTGTTCCTCTTCCCATCATCTTCCCTGGCTGTCCTGGTAACACAGTTCTGTTCAGTACCTTGGGCCAGCTCTAGTGCCTGGTCAGCCTCTCCTGGAAATGCTTTGTTTCTCTGACCTGTTAGGAAGTTCACCAAGCAAAGGGAAGGTAGACAGGCAGAGTCCAAGGAAAGGAGAAGACCATTGGGACTGGCTGTGGAATAGCAGATGAAGGCAGGGGAGGAGAGATACGAAACAAAACCTTAAAATTTTGACAGCAGTGAGATTTGGGCATCCTTGTTTCCAGACTGACCTCACTTCTGGGGTCCCATTTGACAAATTATCAGCTGAGTGCTGAAGCAATCTAGCGCACAACAGCTGTGCTACATACATTGGTGCTGACTGTTGGAACACACCCAAGCCTAACCTACTTTGTAACCGTGCAAATATTGGTGAGATGTTTTCCTATTGCTCTTAGGAAAAGTGATGACACTCAGAGTTGTCACTTATCCAGAAAAGGCCAGCATAGTGTAATCGGGAAGTCCCCTGCCCAAGCTCTTCATGTCCTCAATGAAGTAGTTACACTGCTCTTTCCTTTCCTTCCCACTTTTCCTGCTGCTTGCTGGCTAATTGCTGCTTCTCTTAACTCAACCAGTGGTCTCTCAGGTGAGGCACCTGGAGCAGGTAGTAGTCACAAGATAGTTTTCTAACTACATGAGTGCTGCTCATCAGTCACCTGTAAATTATTGTCCAAACACCTACTGTGTGTGCATCTGTGTGTACTCTTCCTCTGTTGTTTGGATCCAAAGGACCTGATACCATCACCAAAGTTTAAGAGAAGATATCCATACCTGCAGATCAGGTGGGCCAAGGTCAAGCCTCCTGGCCTGAATTTGAAGTGCCATGTCATCACATCCACCAACCTGTTTTTCAAAGCTCTGTGTTTGGACTTAGAAGTCTTTGATCTCCATAAAAAATCCAGGGAGAGGCTGCTAATCTCACATATGCTCTGTGTGTGCAAACCAAGCATTCTGAGTGGTTTAGCAACATATTTTTATACCATGTCTTTCTGCTTTGGTTTACAGTTGTAAAAAAAAATTATCCTTCCTTTGTGATCATCTTGTGTAGGCTTTTCTGCTATGATGTAACAAGGTACTGGTGATGAGCTGCTGCTCCTGCAACATCCAGAGCCACTGGAGAGAGACTCCAGTGCATTGCATCAGATTGGTTTCCCTCACTTTTCTGGGTTTGGAACTTGCTTTGAAATATTATTACTATCTCTGTCTCACTAACATATGTGAACTGGATCATCTCTGGTAGCATCTTCAACATTCAAATATCAAAAGTAGCCAAGAAGGGGCAACATTCATGCATCTTTCTTTCTTCTGTATTAGTGGTGGCCAGTGTCACTTGTAACTCTGAGCTTATAGTAAAGATAGGTCACTTTATTACTTTTGTTCAAAAGGTACAAAACACATTGTTTAACATTCCTCAGAGAAATGTACGTCAATAAGATAAATGAAAAAAAGGGAGATAAGGAGAGAATGTGCCACAGGCAAGGGGGTTGGAATTAGATCCTTTCCAATCCAGAAAATTCTTTGATTCTGTGACTTTTTCTTACTTACCACTGCTCAGATATGGGATGTAGGGAGATGGAATGAGATGGCAACTCCTAGATGAGCATTTACCTTATAAGCAGAGGTGGTTAAAAGGAGTTGGTTTGCTTACTTATCTGATTATAAGAAAAATAAGACATGCTGTTTTGGCCATGGAGCTGGAATGAGAAAAGCATGACTCACCAAGACCCATGTTTTTCCAAAACTTTTTTCCAATGGCAGTCCATTCTTCATCTCTCTGTGCCTGTTGGACCAATTATTCTTCATTTGTCTGCCTTTTTGTGTTGAAAATTCTTCATTTAGTGACAGCTATCTGTTACTTTTGCAATTTACTCCAAAATGGACTCCTACTTCAAGAGGTACTCATTAGTGAGACTGCTTTTTAAATACAATATGGGATTTATAAAATCAGTTTTATGGAGGATATATGTGAAGGCTGGTGGAATTTCAATAGCTTGATCTCACCTGTGTCAAAAACATGGAGAATATAAGTGTTAAAAAATTAAGCGATCACTTCCCTGTATCAATGTAATCCTGGCGTCTGGGAGTGTCAGAATTTGTTATTCATGCCTTTTGGGCATTTTTATGTTTTCTGGGAAAAAATCCTACTCATTATCTCTTTCTCTGCATCGCAGTCTCACCTTTGAGAACTTTCTCAAGAAGATGCCTTCCTGTGCATCTCTCAGGAACATATTGCATGGAGGGCATATATGGCTGACAAGTTTAGCGTGTACCATTCACCAGGAGTAAGATAAAAACAGGCTTAGATGCAGCAGTCCAACCTATCTTGGACCTATTCCTTGCACCTATAGGTGCACCTATAGGTAAGGTGGTAAATTTTGCCCAAGATGATTTCCATAGCTATCATGGCTCCCATTTGATTTCTCAGAGGCTGAACTTCCTGAGAAATTCTCTTTTATTTTTTCCTTCTTACTTAGGTGCCTGAAAAACTTGCAATAAAATGTTGTTAGTCCTTTTACTTTGTCCCCCATTTCACATTCATCTTACCTCTTTCTCCCCTCTTCTTCCTTCTCTCTCTAAAGGTTGAGAGTACCTAAAGTAATTAATGCTCCTGCATTTTGAATTTTTCTGAGCTGTTTATAATGAGATTGCCAAATGCTTTTGTGTCTGAAAGAAACTACAGAGAACCCAAGGGTGTAATATAAAACACTCCAAGTGACTTGAAACTCCAAGTGACAGAAAAGAGTTGGGTTCAATTTACCACCAAGATTTGACCTTTCTGTAATTTTACAGAACTGTGAAGGTCTACTGGGAGTGAAACATTTTCCAAAAAAAAAAATTCTGTTAGTAATCCAGTCAGCACACTAGGGTGCAAGTCTGTTCCTGAGTATACTGCAACTCAAACAATAATAACCTGTATTTGTATGTGTCTAACCTGCAGGTTATCTGCTTGAAAAGCAGAATGTCATCCAGCAGCAGAGTGAGTTATATATGTGTGTGAGTAAAAAAAGGAAGAAAAATTTTCCTTGGAGTCCCTCCATTGTCTGTTCCCTCTCCCCCACCTTCACCTTCCTTACCTTGTATTTTGTTTGAGTTATCCCAGGGTGCAACAATGTATTTCAAGGAGTAGTGCTTTTAGAAGTGTGTGTGGTTATCTGAGCACAAGAGCTTTACGTATGAAAACATGGTACTACTGATGATATTGTCTGAGTTTGTTTTAATCTAGTGCAATGAACTATTAAATTCACTTTAAGAAAAAAAATCTATCATCCCTCTCTCGATTGGAGTGAAAGCAGGAGGGGCTGAATTCATAGCTGTGGCAAAGGAGAATTGCTCTGAGCAAATTTTCATTACCTGCTTAATTAGTAGTACTTTTGAAATCATATTTTAACAGCTAGAATTTGTCTGCCCTGTGCAATAAAAGTCACATGGTCCAATAGTATAGGACACGCTGTTATAAACCACATCAGTGAACATAACCATAGCTATGTCCCTACTTTTCTTCCTGCAGAAGTGAAAGGGAGTCTCTTACTGTCTCTCTCACTCTGTGGAGCCACAAGGGGTGGGCTTCTCTGTAGTGCAGCAAAGCATTGAGCCAGATTACTTTATTTGGGTATAGGATTTGGCTTCAAATCAAAATATTGATTTCTGCTAACGTGTTGAATGTTGTTTTGGTGCAAGATCCCAGTGGCCTGTGGTAAAGGGAAATCTTGCCACTACTTTCTTGGGATTTATTCCTTGGTTAGGAAAGCAGAGAAGTATTAAGATTCCTTATCTAATCTCTTCAAAATGTTATTGCCCAAGGGATGCTTCATAGTGTCTCACACCTTGTCTAAGCTCCATGAACCCTCTAAATTTGGATGCTTAAACTTTTTTGGGGGTTGGAGACCGTTAAAATTCATCTGTATGTACTGTGAGAGCAAACAATATAAATGTGTTGCAAAACCCTTTATTCTTCCTCTGGGGAAGTTTTCAGAGACCTTAGGCTTCAGAGGGATGGCCTGAGCTGGATTAAGCTACAGCAGTGAGGAAATTACTGCTTCCAGGTGTCCACAGCCTGAGCTGAGAGAGATCGGCAGGTACGTGTTGGAGTGGCAGAAGGGAATTCTGTTCTCCTCAGCATCCTGCTGAGAACTGGTTAAATGCTGCAGCTAAATCCAAAAGACTGAGCGTAGTTTAAACTAATTCACTGAACTTGTGAACTCCAGTATCCAGAGAGCCATTGCCTTTTTTGCATGCTGTTTCTGCTGTCCTTGCTGTGAAGACAGTAATTGCTAGGAGGGCGGATGTCCAAGAATGTAATATCTTAAACCTCAGCACTTTAATCCCACAGAATAAATCTGTGGGAATACTGCAGGAGATCATATTCTCTGTTTAGAAACATTGGTCAATTTGTTTCTTTTGCTTATAAGATCATGACTAAACGTTTCTATCCTTTGGGATATGTTTGTTTTTGTTTTAATTTTCACACTGGATATATAACTTAGTGTGCAACTCTATGATTGCTTTCTCTTAAAACACATTCAGTGTGTTTGCTATGAATACAAATATACAATGCAGAAAATAAGTGCCATAGCAGACAACAAAACCTATCTATCATAATTTATTCACTCAGCAAAGCTATAAAAAATTTTAGTACATAATATATTAAAGCTATTCCTTTTGTTCCACCGTTTGTTTTAACTGAGTTATATCGGGGTAAATGTGAACCAATAAATCTGTGTAATAGATCCTCACCTGCTACAATGCAATGCAATCCAAAAATTATTCAGATGTGTTTCAGTTGATGACTCTGGGCTTTGCGGTCTCTGACTGTGATTCTTTCATAACTGTTTGATCACGCTTTATTTAGTTTCATGAAGCAAAATGACAACTAGTTTTATGTTACTGGTTCCATTGTTATATATCTTTTTATGGCGACTGGCTTACGTGTTAATGCAAGATAAAATAAACCATGAAACTACAGGGACAGAGGAGCTAAACCTTGAACTAAGGCATCTTTCTCCACTTGAATGCATTTACAGCTGTGATCTGACTCAGAGGGAGCTGTGTAGCACAGCTGTTATCCAAAGAAACCTTATTTCAGCACTGTGTGCACTCCTGGAATATCCCACGTATATGCCACCAAGATGGGCTTTGTACAGATGGCAAGTGTTTAGAGAGAAGGATTGAGGGGTATTCAAGCATTAACATAACAGGCACTGTACAAGAGCTTGTGATGCCACTTTGTATTGTTTCTGTTTTGTGGAAAAATCAGAAGGGGGATATATGCCAATGTGTTTGTAAATCCTGGCTGCAGTACATCCTATTCTTTTAGAGCCAGCCAGACACCAGCCATGTGCATGCAAGATGTTGTGATTGTTTTTCCTTCATTGCTTGCTTGGAAGCAGAGATCCCTAATTTTATCTTCACTGCATGCAGGAATTCAAGATTATCTTCCATTTTCCCCATGATGAAAATGGGGACATTCTGAAATGAACATTTTGCCAGTATTCATGATCCTTTCAGACATCACTCTTAGCATGCACCTTTTGTCTGAATTCTTGCCGGGGATAACAGACACTCTATGAAGCTGGAGAGACTTGTGGCAATGAAATAAAAGAAGTTAAGAATCAAAACCAAAGCACTACTTTTTTCAAAAGACAAAATTTTCATGTGGGAAATTCTTCCTTTCAGAGATCTTTTAGTGTTTATTGGGAAGACATGAATGGCTGATAGTATATCAGGTACTAGCTGAAATATCTAGTTTCATTTTTGTAGGCACCCACCAGTTGGTATACTAAAGCTTATCTTATTATAGTTTTGTTATTCTGTGTATGGCACTTAGCTTAATAAGGTAGGAGGGTGCATTTTTCTTCACAGAGTATTTTATTCAGAGACAAAGCCTCTGTGTGTTGTGAGTCTCCCCACTCAACTTTTGTGAAGGTTGAATGTGAATAAACTTAATCTGAACTGCCTGATCTAATAAAGAGCACAGTGCTAACAGCATTATGTGAACTCAAAGCCAATACAAAGATCCCCCTGACTCGATAGTTCCTGATGTTACTTTACCACTTGGACCTCAGGACCTGTAAGGCGATCCTTTTGAGTACACGAAATTATAATGGGTTATCAAATCAAAGCCCAGATAGTCAGAAAAAGAGAAGTCAAACTAAAGCTGACATACCGAAACCTCCAAACTATATTGTAAGCTATAACCTTACTGTAGATAATAAAACCATACTAGGAACAAATGAGGCCCATTACTTCTTTTTTTCTCCATTGTCAATATGAAATTCTGATGATAGTCACTTTATTGCTCTGCATGAAGCTGCATATATTATTTAACCAGTATGAAAGATTTCCATCTATTCAGCTACGTGGGCAGCTTTCATGTGATAAAGTTTTGTTCTGGCAGGGGAGTACTGCCAAGCTTTACTTTGGTTAAGTACATTAAAAGAAATTCTATCAGCCATGTGAGTCTGCATTGTAAAATTCTGGTTTGCTCCCTCGATATTATTTTCACTGAGGTTATCAATGCAAGAAACCTTTTCAGTAATCTTCAGCACACTTTCGCTATGTAAATCAAATTATAAGTAGCAGATAAAACCTTGCTAGGGCTTCTGAAACTGTGGGTGTAAAATGGGTTTGAATTCAATACTAAGTCTAACTTAGAGAATGAAGAGCTTTGCTGTCTTACAAACTTCTGACTATACAGCTGTTGAATCTGCAGTTCCTGCCACATTCTGTTTTGGTGACCTTGTCACACTTACTTCAGGTGTGTTCTTCTCTCCCGTATGAATCAGTACCATATTATTTTTAACCTTTATGAAAATAAGGTAACACTTTGATGCACTACCACAGTGGAAATGATAAGCAGGAAACAGCATTTCAGGAAACAAAGAGTTTAGACTACTTTCTTAGGAGTTTCTAGGAGGCAGAACTGTTCTTCCTTTTAAAATCCTACTCTACACCCTAGAAAGAAGAGGCTGACAATGGGGCAGAATGGCTCATTTTGAACTTGGGATTGAGATTTGCCTTGACTGCAGTGGCATAGTTTTTGGTACTTTTGATCAGATAGTTTTCTGAAAAATTGAGGAGTTCAAAGGCACCCATTCCATTCTTTCTTGTCATGATAGCTGCTTTGGAGATCGTTGTGGCATGGCTCAATACTTCTTAGATCTGCTAGATCTACAGATACAATAGATTTGATACATCACAAGTCCTTTTGCACTCCTTCCATCACTCTCTTCCAGAACTAGTTTAGGTTCAGAAATCTGATACAATTTTTCAGTATGGTCCAGTTATCACCAAGTTCCTTTGCATCCTTTGAGAGGGGCTGTGCTTACCTCCATCAGAATTTGGTTCCTCTCAGCCTCAACCATGTTGCATCTGCTTTTCCATCACTTTTCCTCAGATCACTCATACAGTTTCATGGCTGCTTCTGCTCTGCATTGTCTTCAGCCCTTTTCTTAACCACCTCTTTTCTAGTTTGGTTTCCCATCTTTGGTTTTTTCTCTTGCCATCACTGTTGTCTTCTGTTCCTGCAGGTGCCCATCAGCCCTAGAATGTGCCTCTGGGCTTATCTTTCTTTTATATCTTTATCTTACTTCTTTAGAGCAGCTGCTGTAACAGTGCCTGCTGCTTCTCAGTGCTGAACCCTAATAGATTCTCTGAACTTCTGGTAACACATTATTTTCAGACACTCACTCTGCAGGTCCTTTTTTTCCCACATGTGATTAAGGATCAAACTTTACTCTTTAAATGGTTGCCAAGAAGTAAGAAGAGCAGTGATGAGTCAGAAGCTCTATAAAGCCAGCTGTATAATAAAGTTTAAGTGTTCAATGAACTAGAACAATGGGAACAGTCATAAAGCCTTCAGTGCCAAAATGGTCTTTTTGTTTATAAACACCTGCACAGTGGGATTTCCCGTTGCGTGACTGTAGTGCTTTGGCTCTTTTTCATTAAAAGATAATAATTTTTGAAAATAGCACAAGCACTCAGGTTGAAGGCTGAGAGAGTCCATGAGGAAATTGCGTTTAGATAAGGAATCCTAGCTAGTTAACATATGCTCATATTGTTTTTCTTTTCCCTGTTTGGCATTCTCTTTTGGACTTTATGGGGATGAAATAAGAGAAGAGGGTAAATTTTAGGGAGATATTGTTGTATTTCTGAAATTGATGCTTATGTCTTGCTCTAGACTCTGTTTAAACAGAGTCCTGGATTATGTCAATCCATGACACTGGATAATAAATCAAGGCATGGCAGATTATCTAATTTTTCTACAAATGTTGGCTGCACAGCATAACATTAATTTCTGTACATATCCCTCTGCTTTTTTAAATAGAATGAGCAATGGCAAAAAATGTTTCAAGAATGAGCTACACTTCAGATCGTGTTGATGGCTTAAGCACTTTGAACAGCGGTGAGGTTACACTCACAGCACTCCATTTTTGATTACTTCCCTGTACTTTTCTAAAATAAGAATTAAAGCTGTTTTAAAGAGCATAATAGGCATGCCTAAAGGAGGGTTTGGCATTTCCAAGGAGCTCCTAGTTTTACTGAGAAAGTAGAAAGCTCATAACTTTCTGACCTCAGTTTCATGGGAGAGGCAGCTACACATGGAAGAGATATATTTTCATTTGCTGAAGTTTGGTGGTTGCATTTAAATTTCTCTGGCCCTGTAACTCCTCAGCTTTCCTGAAAAGTGAGATGGGGGAAAGAGAATTTCACCCTGTAGCACAAGCATGGTTTGATGAGATGGGGTATGTCTACATCAACTTTTTAGTTCAAATTAGGAGGGCACTTTTCAATGCAACTCTCCCAACTATCCCTACACACTGTGCTTTGGTTTGTGCTGTAGAGCTGTCTCAGAACATGTGAGATGCTTTCTTTTAGAAGGAAACAAAGTTGTAAGATTTTCTCCAGAGGTGTTTGTAATATGTTCCAGCTGAAAACAAGTATTCAGCTAGTGGAATCAGGGCCACTCTGAAATTAAAATCTGCAAATTGGGAAAACTGCAGGTGTAGGATCTCCAGCAACAAGTGTTTTGCTCCAGAGAGCTGCTTTTGCTGGTGTGTATTACAGGTTAAGGTGGGTCAGCCCTTGTGATCTCAGGTGTGCAGCATGTACATGTGGGCAGAGATTCCCAATTTCCACTAGTATTAGAAAATTATTTATTCCCACATATGCTGGGATGAGAGACATATATTGACATTAAAAACTGCCTATAGGCTAAGGAAGAGCAAGGAAGACTTACAGTGTGGATTGTTTGAAGTACACTTTTAAAAACAAATATGTGCTGTAGGGAGCTACCTGTCCTGGTTTGGCATAAATGAATCATTCCAAGCATCCAGAGGCATCAGAAGACACCTAATCCTAGAGAGTCAGTTCAGCAAAATTAAGACCTAGTTATTAAGTATAATCACCAACGTTTATAGAGCAGATTACTGCTTTTGGGTGCTGCTGATGTCGATATCTGATATACCACCATTGACGTACCAAGTGAGCACTTGATTTTTCAAGGTTCATTATGTAATTAGTTCATTTTTTTTGCTAGGTGTTTCTTACTGTAATGTCTTCATATCATCTGCAAAATCTTTAACATAATTTTCACAGATGAATTATAGGTGAAGTTCCTCCATACTAATTAAATGTGAGAAATGTACTCACTGCATTTGTGAGTATGCATATTATTTCATACAAGTTTGCTAGCAAATGTATTAAAGGAATTTCTGTAAGTAAGTATGTAATTTCTGTAAGTAATTATGTTTTGGAAAACTTACAGCTGTTTTTACTATGTTCTTGTGCTTCTTTTTCTGTAAATGCGGGGATGCATTGCACATTCATATGGGGGTGAGTTCCTCTACACCCTCAAGCCTCTAGGTAGAAGGTAGTTCACCAGAATCAAGATTAATTACTTGTGGACTTCATGTTCTGCTTCTTCTTTGGTCTGTGCCTGTTTCTTTCTGTGCTTTATTTGGAGAGGGGAAAGGTGTGGCAGAATGGCAGAAGGGTAGCCGGTTATGAAGTGGACTCTGACAAATCCCCTTGGTCTTGACCTCCAAGTTGAATGTAATCATGTAGCTTATTTACTCTGAGTTAATAGAGGCTGTGTTTAACATTTATTGTACTTGATTAATGAAGGTTTGGCTGTTCCTTTGCTGAAGGAAAGGACACTTGTTTGAGGTCCACTGCTTCCACTTATACAAACACAAAATCAGGTTTCAAATCTTACTCAAGGGTATACTTCATCAAGGGGACAATACACAGCCTTCAGTCTGAAATCAGCTGTCAGAAGCAAAAAGTACTATGTGGTTTTTTAATCATAGGTGAGAGAGTAGTTGTCTTTGAGCATCTAGCTTTCCACACCACTGAACACTGCCCGGTATTCAGAGACAGTGGAAGAAACAACAGGCCTGGAAATCCAAGGCTGGTTTGACCTTTGTATTCTTCATATCC
The DNA here is from genome assembly GCF_017590135.1 of Pyrgilauda ruficollis. Taxonomy (NCBI): domain Eukaryota; kingdom Metazoa; phylum Chordata; class Aves; order Passeriformes; family Passeridae; genus Pyrgilauda; species Pyrgilauda ruficollis. The sequence continues at coordinate 277,568 of NW_024509877.1, read as the reverse complement.
CTCAGCATAATATCACACATTCCCTGCTTCAGGCTCCCTTTCAGATGCCCAGTGCCCACAGACATACACTGTCTAATCTGAATTATAAAAATCATGTCATGTTCAGTTTGATGTACAGTACTAACTCTCAAAAACCACATGTCATTTAGAGCAAATCAAGCCCTGTATACCAAATATACAAAAATTTTAATCCACTCCTCCCTTAACTTTATTTACTCTGTTGAATTAGGGACACTAGAGATCTCAGTCATTGCCTGTACATCTATCTATTTGCATAAGGACAGCAGTGGTTCTTTGACTCAGTCTTTTTTGCCCAGATTCAGAGCAAAATCAGAGGGAGAATAGCATGGTTGCTTACTGTAAGATTGACTTAAAATTAAGAAACCTGGTTTGAAGCAATAAGATGTGGATTTGTTTATGGAAGAATAACAGGATGATGGAGTATTTTCATAAACATGAAGCACATCTCAAAAGCAAGATATCTTTGTTAGCAGATATGTCCCATGTGTCAAAGCTGAGTATTGTAATGTAGAAGATTTGTATAGTAATGAAATAAAATTTGTTGTGATTTGTGTTGCTTGTAGGCAGATGTCCCCACTGGCCACAACTGAAAATCTTACACCAATGCTCTCTCATATTTGCAGCTGCTCTACTAAGAACAGACACTGTCACTAAAGTAGCATCTTCAACATATTTAATTTGCTACCTCTAAAGCAAGCTGCTTAAGCTGAAGAAGTTCTGACTTGCTGTACAAGAACCTAGGCAGTACCCATGGCAGTGATGCTGCTGTGACTCTTCAGCTGATGTGATGGTCTACTGATGACAGAACGTTTTGAAGTAAATGTTTTTCAGGACTCTAAGATGTGCTGTGCTATAAATGCTTGTATTACTGCTGCTCAAAAGATTTACCTGGAAATGACAATTGCCTGATGTTTCTCAGGTATTATTACTAATGAAAAATGGCAGAAGAGTGACTTCATGCAGGTTTGTGCCAGGTGGTGTCACTTAGTCTCTCTGCAGAGATAGCCTACCAGTTTGTTCAGCCAAGGCTCTGAAATGGTGTTCATTCCTTATGTATGCCTGGAGAAGGGTCAGCTTATCCAAGTCCAGTATTTCCAGGTCAACAGATTGACCTGGAATTTCCAGAGAAATGAAGTTACCTAAACTGTTCATATCAGTAGCAGCTTTTCTCACAGATTTTGACTGATAACAGTTCATCCTCGGTCTTATCTCAGTAGAGTATTATGCATGCAGTCGTGTGAGGCTTATGGGGCCTGCAGCTTCCTCCACTGAGCCAAATCTATCACTGGGCTTCCTGGTTTTGGAAGGAAAAACAAGCTTACAGTGCTTTATGATACAAAGGCATTTTCCTCCTGAAAAGAAGAATATGTAAAAATTTTCCTAGGAAAATAAAAATTTATGACCTACATTCTAGATGTGGCCAAGGGCTTTCACTTCACTTTAAGGTAAATGTGCTTAAACAATCCTAAATCTATTTCAGTGCAGTAGGGAACATATTAGAGACACACAGCCTTAGTGTCTCTACAGATCATTCTGCCTATATGTAAGTGTCAGTTCAGGTTTGCACTAAACTTTTCAAATCATTTCAACAGCTGCTAAAGCATAGTAATGCATTTATTTAGGAAAAAGATCATATTTTCACTTTATGTGTGCTTACAAGAATCCTTATCATAGGGGAATCAGGTAGGGAACTTTCTGATGACATCTTTATTCTAGAAAAGCAGCTGATGGTAACTAACATATCTAAGAAAGAGCCTTGGTGTATTACTGCATTACATATCAAAAGTTATTCACCAGCAGAAGAATCAGCAAAAAATGCAAAACATTATATGCAGTTTTATTTTCATCATGAATTTGCCAAGTCAAAATCTTTACAGGAAATCCTTAAAAAGCATAAACCACCATGTGTAATAAGCCTAATACACAGCATTAGGCTGCTTTAGGCTACTTGTCTAGTGATAGTTTCATGGGATTCATTGAATTGTAATGGCTTCTTTATTCCATTCTGCTTTTTCCAATTTCTAATGATGAATCCCAGCAGAAACTAAGGTGCAGAGAGACAGATAGTGTATGATGTAATATGCTAATGAATCTGGTAAACTGCTTTCTGTGCTAAATATGGTTAGACCTGGACAGAAACGATTAGCAAACATTCTGTTTTAGGGATTCCTGCCAATTTTCTATATGCATGACAGCTAGAACTGCCTGTTCTTGAACACGAATGCTACCGCAGTCGTTGTTTCCTGTTTCTGGCAGGAATATCATGTCTGTTCTGAGTCTGCAGGCCATAATCTTATTTTACCACACTGCCAAATTCCAAAGGTTCATAACAGGACTCCCAACTACTTTTAGTGCTGGTAGCACTGCTATATGTCCAAAGCAGGCCTCCACGCAGCAGTTCTTATCACAGCCTGTGGAATAACAGGACATCCTGCACTGAAAGATGAGTTTGTGTGAATCTCTAAGCACCTGCTGCATTACCACAGCAGTACCTGCTGCAGACATCATGTGCTTCTTGCTGGAACTATCTATATATATCTATATACCTCTAGTATATCAAGGTATAACTCGAGTGTACCTGTGAAGGTGTTCTTGTCTTTAAACAGCAAGCCCAGACACAGTGCTGAAACAAAGCCGCTTACATTTCTCCAGTTCTATACAGCCTGTCTTAGGAAAAGAGGACCAAAATCAAGTTCATTTCCCTGTTGTGGTAGACAAGATTCGTTTTTGTCTCTTCCTTGAGCATTGCTCTTGTCCCTAGTGTCCCTAACACACTGTGCTTCTGCTTGCATTCCAAGGGATGCCCCACTGTAGTAGAATTTTTTAAAGTTTTCCTGAGAATCTTTATGATACATCAATGCTGCATATATGCTTGGTATCTATCTATCTCAACCTCACCAGAAAAGGAGAGGAACTTTTTCAGATGCGTAAAGCACTTTGAATCTGGAACTGTGATATAGCACAGGTATTTCTACAGATAACCTGAATGCAGGGAAATCCAGTGCAGGACAACCTTCACATTTACATTTTCAGTAAGTGTATTGGAGTTGTCTGGTGTTCCAGAGGCTGGTATGCAAATCAGTTCCTGTGATGCAAAAATCCTAAAAGAAGCTGCTAAAGTAAATTTTTATTATCGTTAGAATTTCTCCTGAGAGGAGCTTGTCTTTGGACCTAAAAGTATCTCACATTGAAGCAGAGGTTAATATCAGCCTTTCACTTCAGCAAGTACCACAGAGCCCATTGTACAAACCAATGAAATGCTCACTGCATGGCTCCAGACTCAGAGTGTGTTTGCAAAGCACCTGACAGATGTGTGGGCAGGGTGAAAAGAGGTTAGGTGTCTTGAAAGTGCTTTGATAGCACTGGAGAAATTAATCTGTTTCTTACTCCTACTCATATTTCTTTAACCAAATTATGAGAATATTCTGGGGTTTGATCTGCTTTTCAGCCTGCTTTTCATAGGGGACAAAATATCCTAACAGGTGTGACCAGCATGACCTTGGTGCTTGGGCAATTAAAATAAGTAAATTATGAAATATTCATAGCACATGATACTGTTGTGATTTTCTGGTAGATTGATTGCTTCAGTCAGGCTGAGGGGACTGGCTGCCAAGGATTTACACTGGCTAGCAGAAAGCACTCATGATAATAGGTCCTACTGGTAAAAATGACAAAACCTGGGGGTCAAAGCACATAGAACAAGTGAAATAAAAATGACTCTGTTGTGACTCTATTCTGATGTAGGTGGCAGCAGCAAGTTCAGCATGCTAAAATACCTGGCAAATGTTTGGTTGTTTTTCTCAGTGCAGTGCTCTATTAGGAATAGGGACAAAGCTCTTGTTTTAAAATGAAATCCTGATAAGGAACTACTGGAAGAAAGGTTATAAGGTTATGCTAAAAGCTACTTGATAGAACTTGTTCTTACTAAAGAATTGGTTTAAATTGCATACACTCAAGCTAATGCCCCTTAAGTTAATGTGGCTTGAATGAGGAAAGCCACCCTGTAAATTAACACCATAGCAATGCAGAATAGCTGAGCTGATCAGCTCAGATCAGTTTCCTGAGCTGATTTCCACTGTTGGGTAAGATGACTCCTGTTGAAAGCATAACTATTCTTGAATGAGAGTTACTGGTTTGTTGGTGGGTAATTTTTTATAATTTTAATACTGGTGGGTATTTTTTTCATGAATGGGACCTGAGTTATCAACCACACAAATATTAACTGAAGCTAACTCTGCAGTGAAAAAAGTCATGTCTCCATGCACCCCCCAGCCCTCTTCACAGGCTGGGAGAGGAATTGTCTCTGTCTGTGGCCAAAAGCAGATTTTGGTAAGGATGTTCCCACTGAAATATGCTGTGTGTCTCTTTTTTGCTGAGGACATCTACACTTAGAAATTTAGCAAATGGGATTCCATCTTCTCACTGAAATTCACAAGAGTTTTGCTCAAGTAAAAGTGAAAAAACACAGCTTCTGCTTTGCAGATAAGCTTGTGATTATATTAGATGCAAGATATGTGTAAATAACAGAATGGCTGTCAGTGAAATGACAAAAGACAGACAGGTGTATGACACAAAGGAGGAATCTGCAAGTGAGATATTAGCTACTGCCGTAAAAATACAAAACAAGGGCACTGCTGAGGCACTGAAGGACAGTGTTACTTTCCATTTCTTTCTCTCAGTGGCTACTGAGGAGTAGTAGTTGAAGATTTAAATTCTCTTTAAAAATAATTTATGAAATTATAAAAATTGAAAATATTTGCCTGTGAAGATGAAATACCTTTTTTGGATGCAGCTATATCTCTAGAGTAAGTACACTGTTAGGCAGTTGTTTAAAATGTGCACAATTTTCTCTCATAGCTGCACAACTCTAACAGTTAGAAACAAATTTACAAGCAGATGAAGGGCACTGCTTTATAAATTAGATTTTAAACAAACTGTGAAAAGAGCAGAAGAGAATCTCCCTTGTTAAATTTTCATGTTCAACTTGATTCAAGGCAGGCCAAGTTTCCACATCAATTCAGATCAGAGAGGATCATGAGCTACTTTTTTGTAATGACCAGATAGCCAGACTATCTCATGTGCAAGGTCAGAAGTAATTTCCCTCTCTCTGAAATACTGACGATCTCTGTCTGTGCTTGGGACAACATGGGGACCACAGCTTGCTTTAATCCAGCTAGTGGCTTAGCCTTTCATTTCCTTTTTCTCTCTTTTCTTTTGTACTGCTTTCAGAAATTAAGTAACCACGGTTGTATTTTATATCCTTTCAAAGACCTGGGACAGACCTTAGTGAGTGTAGAAAATCTAGGAGAAAGAAAATACAGACAAAGCTAATCACTAAGATCTGGTGTTTTTTCCTATTGCTGCTCTTATGTTGAGCACAAGGACTTTTGTGGGGGGTGGGGGGAATTTATTTTCATTTTGGATCAGAATATTTTTACTCGGAAAACTCTTACATTATATTGACATAAAACTCCCTAAAGCCAACATAATGTGTTCCCCACCCCATTAAGGTCCAGTGCTGGTCATTTCAGCAATTTCATACTGATGTATTCTGCTCCACTGATCAAATTGCTTTAATAGGTACAACCATCAATTATGTGTATAAAGAGCTTTATTATGGTGATCATATATCATAAATATTCAGAGCTGAGTCTCGGTCAGCTACACATGTGCAAATCAGATGTAGCAGCAGTAAGCACAAGAAAAATATTTCCCCTTGCTCCTTACTTTGCTGGAAGTAGTATTTGAGCCTATGAAGTGTTGCTGGATCTTTGGGTGATGGCATATTTATGTATCATTTCCAGTGTGTGAGGTTACCTTTCTACTCTGAATTACTTTTGATGTCCTAACTCACAAGAATGAAAATAGAAAAATTCTGATTTCCCTCCAGCTTTGTCTTACTATTTATAGCTATGGAGCTAGCACGCTGGCAAAAACTTTATTGTTGGCCATTTTGTGATTTAATTCCTCTAGTTAGTGCTTAGTTCAGTATTGGAGTGGTTCTATCAGAACCTTGATTCAGAGGATAAAATAACTATTTTGGTTGATGAGTGCAACAAAAATTTCTGTTGTCTTTTGGCAGTGATATGGTGTATTGGGTTTGTGTAGCCAGGTTTTGGTAGTGGGGGACTACAGGGGTGGCTGTGAGAAGCTGCCAGAAGCTTCCCCATGTCCAGCAGAACCAATACCTAGTAGCCACAAAGCTGGACATGCTGCTGGTCAAGGCTAGGCCAATTAAAAATGGTAGCAATGCCTCTGTGATGACAACTTTAAGAAGAAGGGGGAAAAAAGTTACTGTGCATAAGTAATTGCAGCCAAAGAATAGTAGGGTGAGAATGGAGGGAGGAACAGCCCTGCAGACACCAAGATCAGAGAAGAAGAAAGGGGAGAAGCTGCTCCAGGCACGGGAGCTGATATTCCTCTGCAGCCCATGGTGCAGACCATGGTGAGCCAGCTGTGCCCATGCAGCTCATAGAGATCCACGGAGATGCAGAGATCCACCTGCAGCCCATGGAGGATCCCATGCCAGAGCAGGTGCTTGAGAGGAGGCTGTGACTCTGTGGGGCTTGTGCTGGAGCAAGCTCCTGGCAGGGACCTGCAGACCCATGGAGAGAGGAGTCCACACTGGAGGAGGTTTCCTGGAGGACTTGTCACCTTGTGATGGTCCCACCCTGGAGCACTGTACCTGCAGGACTGCACTCCATGAAAAAGTGACCAACGTTGGAGCAGTTTGTGAACTTTTGCCTGTGTGATGGACTCATATTGGAGAAGTTCATGGAGAACAGTCTCCCTTGGGAGGGACCCCACACTGGAGCAGGAGAAGGACTCCTCTCCCAGAGCAGCAGGAGAAACAATGTGTGATGAACTGACCATAACCCCCATTCCCCATCTTCCTGCACCACTACAGGGGAGGAGATACAGAAAGGAGGGAGGAATGGTGAAAGGTGTCTCTAAAATTTTACTTCTTGCTATCTGCTATCCTGCTCTGACTTTGTTAATAATAAATTCAGTTACTATCCCAAATTTAAGCCCATTTTGCCCATGACAGTATTTGGTGAACGATCTTTCCCTGTCCCTATTCAACTCATGAACGCTTGGTTCTATTTTCTCTCCACTGTCCACTTGTAAAGTGGAGTGATAGAGTAGCTTTTGGTGGTTGCCTGGCATCCAGCCAGGATTAACCCATGACATAAAACAACCAATTTCACAGATTTCCATCACCAGTACACAGAAAATACTGTTCAAATTGCAGCTGAACACCCAGTTTGGATCATATTGCAACCTAAACACATTTTGAAGTTTTCCATGCACAGCTGACAAACCATCATTGATAATTGTGCACTACAACACACAGAATGGATACACTGTGTATCAATAAACTGCTACTACAGCCATTGCCCACAAGAGCATTTTTACATCTCTCACTTTGAATATCTTGATGCTGAGGGACCACAAACATTGCTGCAACATTCCTGGAAATGTAAGAAAGATCTCATCTCTCTCATTCTCAGTATCCTATGGTAGCAATTCTTGCTTCTCTGGAAGGCTCAAATTTCTCCCCATTTTTTAAGGAATCGAGCCTGGTGGTGTGGGGGTCTTTTCTTATTTCTGAACTTCAGGACACATAAAACTAGATTACCTTAATCTGGCAATCATAGCAAAAGACCTCCTTAATCTGTTGTCCATTGTCCCCTTAAGATGACTTGTTGTCTAGGAAGGAAAAAAAAACTGTAATTTCAAATAGTGGAAATTGAAAGCATGAAACTCTAGGATAAATAATTTCCCAGTATCATTTTCTGGTCTGGAAAAAGGAAGAGCTACAGTGCTCCACTGTAAGGTCTGAATTTTCAAATGTATTTGCCAGTTGAAACACAAAATGGATTTCTGTGCTAGGTCTTTTTCTTCTCTTTGTGAGACAAATACTTCTGTATCACATTTCACCTATCCTCTAACAGTTCCCAGTGGTCGGTGGGAGAATCTAATTATAATTTCAGAGTGCTTTAACTTATTGAACTTCTGCAGGTGACTGTTTTAAGTTGGTGGCATGGCAAAGTTGCAAAAGATTCACTTGCTTTATATCTATACTTGCAGAGCTACAAGTTGTGTTTCTTTTTGGGGGCAGAAGCTCTCAATGTTCTTTTTAGCATTTTATGAAGTTTAACAAGCTAGTACAATAAAAATCAATTAACCTGTAAACTTTTTTTTTTGCAAAACTGATTACAAAAGACTAGTACAATTAACAAATCAAATTTGTAGTTGGAGTTGCATTGATTGTGCTTAGTTGATTAAATTGATTGTTAATGAATTAGTATCTGTGTGAAATTAAATCAACAGCATCTAGTTGTAGATGGAAGGAAGATTCAAATTATGAAGCTGTGCAGCACATCTAGAGAACTGCAAGTAATTTAACAACTTTCCAGCTCTTCAAGACACAGTTCTGACAATAAGATTTGCTTCATTAGTTGCTTTTTTCTTTTCTTTTTTTCCACTTTTTTTTTTTTTGTTCTACTTTAGAGAAGGTGGGATTCACAGTGCCAAAATAAATGTTTACAGTGTAAATGTTGACATAGCCAAGCTTCTCAGTTAGCAATTTTTAAGTTCATAGAAAGTAATACGCACTTGTCAGATGTACAAGTCCATTCTAAATTATGTGTTTAAAAATGGTCACATAAATCATATCGTCCAAATTTTTATTTCTCTTCACTGACTCTAAAGAAAGTGCAGGGTATTACTTTGACTGTAGACATCTTCATCACACAGCTAAAATATTAGGTGGAAATTATCTTATCAAGATGGCTCAATTTCGTTTTTCCAGAAGATTAGCTCCACACAAACACACTCTTGCTGTCTCCAATGAAGTATGCTTATTGAAAGTAACATTTGCTAAAATGTAGATACTGCAGTGTTAGCATTTCTTATGCCCACAGATGTGTATTCACACTTTGAGAAGTGTTACATCAAAATCAGTCATCAGGAAGCAAAAAATCCCAATGCTATAAAATGGAGAAGAAAAGGTATTTAGAGAGGAAAGGAGAAGTTGCTCTTCTTGTAAGGAATTGAGCTCTTCAGAAGTGGTATAACACAGATGAGGGAGGCTCCAAGTAAGCCTCTGGTTTGCAAAGCAAACTTGCAGTTTTCTCATTGCAGAGACTCTACTGCATAAAACTACTAAGCTACTGATCATTTTTCACCTTAGAGGTCTAGAAGGAATGCACTGTGTCTGGAGCAGTTAGACACATATTTCCTTCTTAAAGAGGAGCTAAGAATAAATCATGTCATCTGGTAAAGTGGCCCAGTTTGGAATAAGAGCTAAGAATATAACTTTTAGTTAAGGAATTTCTTCTACTTTCTTCTCTCTGTAAATTAGATATCATATACTGGGTTTAGTTTGGTTTATATATATATATATATATATATATATATACATACATTCCAACAATCATCATAATCAAAGAAGTAAGAAAGGATAGTCCTAGCAGGAGGAATTTGCAAGTAATACAAATCCCTCCTTAGGGAGGGCAATGGGAGTGTCACAAGTTCACTTTCTTTGCTCTCTGGTTTTGGTACAGTCAGTTACTTTTCCATCCTCTTGGTCATTTACAGATACCTTTTTCATTTATCTTTGTTTTGTAAATGGGAGACTTGATAGATTCCTGATAACTTACCAAGCAGCAGATATACCCCTCAACAAGTGCCGTCCCTCTGGTACTTGCACCCTGGGAGGAGATTCCATGGGAACTCATACTTAGAGAGTCAGTCCAGTGCCTCAGTTCCAGAGACCACATTATCCTGGTCTCTTTGCCAATGGAGCTGTTAAAGATATTTCCTCTTGTGCTGAGACCTCGTGTCGAGGTTTTACCAGGGCCACCCAGCAAAAGCACAAGGAGCAGAGGAGGAGGCCTCTCTGGTAATGTCCCCAGGAGCAGGAGTTCTGGTATGCAGCAGTGATTCTAGCAGAAAAAGAGACAATTCCACCTTTTCTTTTATGTGACTAGATCTACTGACTGTCAGCTCTACTGGTAGAAGGCTGCTTTGCCAATTCAGCTGGGCCTCCACAAGGGAAGGCTTACAAGCTGTATCAGTGTTTTGTCAAATCTTAAATTATGGGAATAAATGTATGTAAATCTTCAGATACATTCAAGAGCTCCAGAGTAAATATTCATCACTCCTAAGATTAAGGAATCTAATCATGTTTTACGAGAGATACACTCTTGAACTCTAGCTGTTTCTTATCTGGTACAATAACTTTGTAAATTATTCTGAATAGGGGGTTCTCATTAATTTTGTTAAAGCACTCTCTCTGATACAACCATCCTTTGTGAAGGATGCTTACATTTTCTTGTCTGTCATTCAGCTGGTCAGCAGATAACCTTCTTATCCTAGCATTCTCTAAAATTTTCAAAATAGAACTTACCCATATCTAAATTGGATGCTCCAAGTGCTGCTCTGACATCTTTTCTTCGTGCAGCTGAGAGCTAGTGGCAACACCTTCTCACTGAAGCCTTTTTTTCTCAGAAAAAATAATTCAGAGGAAAAAAACATAGGATAAAATAATAGAGCATCTGAATCCTTCAGATCTTGAGTACAATTTAATTCACATAGACAAGCTTCATTAAAAGAATATTAATATTGTAAGCTAAGAACATGAAAGGGTTAGGGTTAGCGCTAGGAAGGGAAACATAGGGAAAGTTTAAATAGCAAATGATTATGCATGACAGGTAATGCAGGTTTTCCATCATTCCTAGCTATTGGAGATGTATCCATTGGTAATTTTAGGTTTAATGATAAATCATGGGATTTATAATTTAGATGGGAATGCTTCAGTTTGAATTTGTTTTACAAGTTTCACCTTAAACATAAAACAATTGGGACCAGAACTGACTTCCAATAAAGAAACTTGATCTGCCTGCTCCACTAGGATTGTAATGCTGCTCTGAGCTTGTAGAGTGTTCTGTGTCAGGTTCCCTCTCCTCTTGTGAAGCAGAGATCCTGTTATACCTCTGTTGAATCGTGTAATGAGTAGCTAAAAAAAACTCCTACTGTGAGTTAAAATAGAGTAAGATTTCTGAGAAGGACGAGACCTTCTTTTAAATTAAAGAAAAACATCCTGTCGTGTTTCTTATTTTTAAAATTAACTTCTCTGCCAAAAAAGTAGGGAAAACAAACAGCAATATATTGAAAGCTAAGATATGTGCATTTACATACTCTGCTCTGTTTAATTTAAAAAAAAAAAAAAAGAGGACTGCAGCTCTCTGCCCTTTATATATATATTACTGTATGCTCTTCCTTTACAATCTTTTCTACTTTTTATTCCTGCAAGGGATGAATGGAAACCTTACAGAGAAAATCTCCCAATGAAATAATTTTTACTCCCTACCAGTGTATTTTCCCTCTACCACTGTCATTATCTTCCCTTCACTTACAGCTCTATGGTGCAGTATCTCCAAGTGTTCAATTTTTAGATTATTGAAGTTTTAGAAAAATTGAAACAGGTCTTTGTAGTATCCAAGAATTCCTTCAAAGGAAAAAAAAAATTGATGTGCTGTTTTTCTGTCGTACTAATAGCAAAACAAGGTATTTGAGGTTGTTTCAAGTTGGTTAGGAGGATTGCAAATTGTATCCCCAGAAAAACAGCTTTAACAGAGGATGGCAATAATGTACTCCTCTGTGTTTCTAAGCCAGCCTGCAAAGCAGGCTGTCACTTGGGAAATTTCTACCTCTTGTTCCATTAACAAGCAAGGAAATAACAGATCATTACAAGAAAAAGAAATATTCAGAAAAGGTTATAGGTAAGACTTCCAATTAACTCAGCTAACACAGGTATTACTGAAATTTGGAATCTTTGACCGTTTTCCCCATTGGACTTAAATGCAGTATATCAATATTCAGCTTCTTCACAACGTATTTTTTGCTAGGTAGTAGCTAGTTTATTCTCTGTAATGAGGCTTCCTGTGAGCACACTATTCATGAGACCTTAGCTTTAACAAGTAATATGGTATGCTGGACTACACATACCCAGCTTGCCCCTCTTGGCACAAAAATTTGTATGTGGGCTTTTTATTGACTATTATCTAGTAATCATGGTTTTCAAAGCATTCGTTTGAGGGTAGTAGTTGTAATATCTCCACTACAAATTATTTAAAATCAACAGCTTGATGTTAAATTTGCGTATTTGTGTAACTTGGTGGGGAAAGAATTTAAGACCTATGTTGTTGTTGCTTCTTATGCAACTTGGATGAGCATGTCTCTTTGCAGTGTAGCAATGTATGCAGTGTCATCCAGTCAAACATTTTCATCCCTAGGCCCCAATTCATACTGACTTCACATTTTTCCTTCTACAGAAGGATATCTCTCTGTACATTACTGATGCTGTGGCTTAACAGGATTTTCTGGTTGCTATTGCTAGGTAGGGCTAAACAGAAACCTCTAAAAAAATCTTGCAATGGAGTGCTTATTTCTCTTTAACTGTTTATCTGCCAGAACACATTCTTATGCTATGGTTCTGCCACATAGCACCTCTGAGCTGACTGTGTTCCCTTGCTTTGGCTCTGGTGTTCCTTGAACTCTTCAGGAGGACTCCATTAAACAGCAGTTTAATCTTTAACAGTTCCTTTAAACAGCAGGGGAAAAAAACCCCAAAACCTCCTCTAAACTGAGTTTCAGGGTATGACTTCATCTGGTTTGTTTGTGCCCAGATGCAGAGCTTCAATTCTTGCCCCTCAAAGCCCAATGTCTTGCTCACACCACCCACCTTCTGCCAACTTGAGTGCCATCTACAGCAAACCAGATCACTGAAATGGCACAAAAATAACTTGGTAAAATCTGTTTACACATGCCTTGCAACCCCACCCTTTGTACAGTATGTATCCCTCTGTGAACAAAACATCAGAAAAAGGTTCCTTGGTAAGTTGCCTTGTTCACCTTGCCATGATGCTGGGGAGCTGTGTTGTGCCCACAATAATTAATGAGAAAAAAATAGCACAATATGGCAAGAAATACAAGCATTTGTCCCAAGCCTACCTGAAGACAAAAGTCTGCAAGAGTCTATCTAATCTAAAAATATTCTGAATTCCCCTTACGTTTTCAAAAATATAGCTCAGAATAATGTAGAAAAATCTGTGTCATCATTTGTTATTGTCCCTGAACTTTCAAAAATAAGCTGGATCCTCAAGGCTTATAGTATTGCATCCCACATATTTAAGCAGTTTAGAAATATACAAACATACACCTCCACAGCTGTAAAACATTAAACCTGTAAAGCTCTTAGTGCTACTGCCTAGGATCAATGTTTCATTTCCTAAGCTCTGTAGTAACCTGTATTTTTTTTCACCAACCTGCATTGATGCAGATTGCTCTGAGAATACTGGCTGCTTTAATGTCTCTCTTGATAAGACTATCCTATTATTAGTATGTGGAAAAACAAAGGGATTTAGTACTAAACTTTCCTAAAAACATAAAATCAATAGACAGGAATAGCATAAAAAGAAACACAATATGTTGAAAAGAAAAAAAAGGACACTCCTTCAGAATTTAGGTGTGCAGCTGGTTTATATCTGTCTGAATGCTTTGGACAACAAGCATTGCATGGGCTGAGTTTGTTTAAATTGCATGCAGTCATGCCCATCTCTGCAAGCTTGTCTGGGGCACAGACCTGCACCATGAACCTCTTCTGAGCCCTAGAGCATGATGTCCATTCCCTTTCCTTTTGGAAAGGCTCTGGAGACTCAAATGGAGCATCAGCCCTAGGCAGTGCTGGGTTGCAATGTTATTGTCCTGCTACTCATGGCACCGTTCTGCTCACTAATCCTGTGATCCCACCTGACAGGACAAAAGAATCTTGCTCTCACCTTTAACTGTAAGACAATGCTGAAAATACTGTAAGAATTCAACAACACATGCCTGCTAAAATGAGAGATAATGTATTTGTAATGTATTTTTAGATTATTTTCCCAGGGCAGCATAGTGTGAAGCCAAATCACTCAGCAAATGAAGAAAGTGCTAGGCTGTCTCTAGTAAAACCTACTTTCTGTATGTCAAGGAAACAGTATGAATCTGACTCCTGACTGACAACCAGTTTTCCAAGCTTGACACACAAAAGGAATAGACAGTTGTGCAGTCAATATTTTCAGGTTCTGATAAGCAGATAATAAAAGTCAATCTGAATAAAAAACAGGCAGATGTTTGCATACTTCCAGGTTAATACTAAGGCCTGTCAGGTTACTGTAATGTTTTCTTTGGTCTACCAAATTTTGTTTACTAGCTAATATGTTGTAAAGAATGCGCTTTTTTATTTATGAAATTTAGGTCTGCAGGTAATTGGTAAAGGTGAAGGCATATACAAAGGAGTTTTATTTTAGGATTAGAGCAATAGCTGTTCAATTTTTGTGTTGTATTTTCCCAGTAATGTCAGACATGTTCAGAAGCTTATCTGTCCGACAGCTATGGACAGTCATTCAACTTTGAAGCATTCATTCTTATCATCATCCTTATCAGAGTCACATTCATCCACTTGGACATTGCAAATCAATAACTGGGAATTATTTGGGGAGCATTATGGCAAAACAGTCTCTCAGAATAAAGCCCTTAATGAAGTGGATATTGTGTATGTTTTTTGCTGTTTTTATTTGGCTAAATTCACATTCTGTCTACCAGTTGCTGGTAGTTATGTCCTTTTAGTAATTCAGTTTTCTGTAGGCATCCTTTTAAATTCAGGTTTAGGCAGAACTAGTTTTGAATTAAAGGACCTACATTCAGAAATGTAGTACAATATGCTGATGACATCGTTTCTGTAAGTACATTTTGTGTTATTTAAATCATGCAAGAAGAAACATAACCTATATCCAAGAGCTGTACTTGAACTACAATACAATTTTTTAGAAAAGCATCAATCTTGATTTGACATTACTGGCAAAATGCAGCATGCTTTTTCTTTTTTTTTTTCCCCAGAAGTTTACCGTTCCTGGTTAAAATGAAATACACTAGTAAATAAACCTGCCTCTGTCTTTTCTGAATCTGAATGTATTTATACTCAGCTTTCAACCACTGGACCTCTGAAAATTCAGTAGAAGATAAACTCTTTCACTGTCAAACTTCTGCTTCTCATATTAGATGTGTGACTATGATTAAGACCCAACCCTTCACTTTCTCTTTGATGAGCTAAGTAGATTAACCTTCCGGAGTCTTTCACTAGAAGGCACGTCTTCTAATTCTGTAATCATTCCCTAGGCTCTGCTATGAACCTTGCCCAATTTCTCCGCATCCTTCTTGAAATTTGGATGCTGGAAATAGGCACAGTGTTCCAGCCACATTTACACTGGTGCCAAATACAGAAGTAATATATTGTCTTTCTGTCCTCCTCAATCAAGCCTTACGAGTAAATGGGAGTTGGGCTGCCTCATTTTATACAGATGAAAGGCAGTGACACTGTCTTACCCTTGAGACTTACTGTCATCCTTTTTGTCATGCTATGTCTGTGGTAGCATCCAGATTCTTCTTCACAGTACAGCTCTTCCGCAGGCTTCCTGGAAAGGGGCTTGGTGTGTTTGGCAGACTTAAACTAGCTTTCACATAGAACTTTCCACTCTGAAAAACTAATAGATTTTTTTTTCCTTTGATGACGTTCCATACTAGAGAAGATGTGTGATCAGCTGTGTCAGTGAGGTGATATTTTAAATAGCCACACTGGGCTTCCCTCAAGTATCAGGAAGTATGTGAGCTAAGGGAAGAGAGCACCCCAAGCTGTTTGCAGCTTTGTTCCTGCACCCCATGTGTTCCTGGATGGGGCAGTGGGAAAATACAATTGTTGGACCTCTGTCAGCCTCATACTTCAAATGAGAGGAGTGGCTAAATCAACACATGGAATGGCACACAGAAACAGACCAGAGTTAATATTTTATACTTTCTTTTCTTTCTAAGTTCTTAAAGAGATGGCAGTGGTTGGTGATGCTATTTTCCAATAGTGCCTCATATTTTTTAGTTATTTCTCTTCCCACAGTATTCTTACCACCCACACATCTGTCAGCATGGAGAATTATTTAAGAGGCACATTTTAATTCTTCTTGTTGCCACTTGTCCCCTTCATTTTATGGGCCAAATTCGTAAGTTGCCTTAGAAGTCTGAGGGTGAAATCAAAGTTTGAGAAAGTCAGAAGGAAGTCTGCTGTCAGTATGGCCAGGGCTAGGCTCTTCCCTCAGGCTTTCTCTGCTAGTTCTTAAAGGCACTTAAGTACCTAACTGCCTTTGGCTCTTTTTTATTTTTTTTTTCCTGTGCATTTTAAAATTGAAGGCAATATTTTCAGCGTAGTCAAGTTGTTTTGACCCTTACACTGCCACCATCTTTCAGGGCAGTGATGTCACTCAGTCCAGTACAATAGAGCATTTTTCTAATTGTTGACAAATAAGAATGTGTAGTTTCAGAAAGAGAGCTCAAGGTCAGTCCTTGGCTTCACTCACCAAAAAAGGATTGCTCCCATTGGAAGACAAGGATAGAGTAACTTGCATCAAGCTTCCATAAATCTGGCATCATAGAAGAGTCTTTCTTCAAAGCTCAAATATATGCAGGTAGGATCCAATTAAAAATACCAGCACAATTGAATATGAGTAGATGAGGAATTTTACAAATAGTTTTGTTAGAAGTTGCATTGGGGTAGATTTTCTTCAATTTACTTTAACGCAAGAAAGTGTCCACTAGGCTTCTAACATGTAATCTAGATTTTTTATATACATTTGTACAGTTGTACAAATGACCTTTCAAAGTTTTGTGAAAACTTTGTGAAAACTCTTCTAATTTGGAGGTTAGATATTATCCATGATGGAAAACTTAAAAGAAATTAAATAATGATCAGAACTATAAAGCTGGAAAATGCTGTTGCAGACAGAGGTAATCAGTGTATTTATTTTGTCAAGCTTGGAACTGTGAGAATGAATGAATGTATCTATAACCAGTAACGCACACAAAGGGAACAGACACCAGATTTTCAGAGGTATTTTGGAAGGATAACAGGAAATGCTAAGGGAGTTTCACAGGCAAGAAATATTGCTTTTTTTTCTTATTCTCATTTCTATATATGGATCGTGTTCACATTTACTGTACATCTTAGACATGTGATGTTTTACAGGAAAGCATCTGCCCGACTTGGATTCCTCACCACTTTTCATTAGCAGTAAAGCATCAGTATTTCTGTGTGGTTGATTTTACTATTTTCTTTGTTCAATAGTAATTGTTTATGAGAAAAAAAAAAAAAAAAAGTAAAAGAAAAAAATCACAAGAAAAATGTTCCTCAGCTCTGTATGGATCAAAACTAGTATTTGCAAGTGGAAATGGTCAATAGTTTTGCAGAAAATAAGTCCACATGTATGACAATGAACTGTTGATTAAGCAACATTATGAACTGTGCAATCATTGTATCTTAAAATTACTTCATAGTTCAGTTACAAATAAAAATTTTAATTAGTATTGCTATCAGAGTTAACACTGTCACATTTGTAAGGTACTCCAGCAAGGGGCAGTGCAGGACACAGAAAGCAGTTCTTGACAGTAAATCAACTCCTCCCTATTGAGGTTTGAAACATGTTTGCTTCAGTTATTTTTGTGTTTATTTATTGTAGAAGTTCAAGCAAATCAGAATAATTTTAAGATGACCAAACACTTTTGTTATTGGTCTATGTTTAGTTTCTCAAATGCTGTTAAAAAGGCCAAAAAAATCTTCCTTGAAGTCAATTAATGACTGTATATCATTCCTTGGAATTGTTATCTATATTAAGTATAAGACAATGGAACTCAAGGTCAGGGCTGCAGAATCGGACCTGTGTCTTACTTCTTAACTTTTAAAGAACAATTTCATCTATTCTTCCAGATAGATGAAATTGATAAAACACCCATTTAAATATACCCTGCATATATATCCTGTTACAAGCAATGATTTGACAGGCAATGATTTGCAGCTTTATGCAAGTCAACAGAAAACAACAATCAGACCAAAATGTCATTTAAAAGCATTTATGGAGTTAAAGAAGACCTGAAAAGAGGCTTTTATTGAACAAAGTTATTTTCTATAATGGAAAGTATCTCAGCCTTTTTTCTTATTCTTCTTTGATTACATCAGTGAAGTAAAAAAGGGCATTAAAGAGCGCAAAAGATGGTCCAGGTTATTTTGCACCTTAGTTTACATTTACCTCCAGAGCAATAATTAACCTGATGATTGATAGTAAATTGAATCACAGGTGTCAGAATCAAAACTATATTTCTCTGTTAGATTCTGAGCTTGGCAAAGTAACTTTTTTAAAGTAGCAACCTATTTGCTAATGGTACAGCAGTCTGTGAAATGTCATCTGATTGAAAAGATGGAACAGAAAAATATAAGCATGTTCAGAGGTAAATTTGACATCCTGGAAAGTTTGGATAAATTCACCCTGTCAGAACCAGTTATGTTGCTGCCCTGGGAATCTAATTCTAGTTGTCTCCTGTATATTTAGCTATTCTTCTTTTACTTTATTTTACTTTATTAATCGAATTTTGCAAAGATTCTGCATTCCTCAATTCCTATTTAAGCGAGTCTCAAAAGGAGCTTGCATTTTCCTTTTGAGAAAAGCAAGTGGTGTGAGTTTAGTGTAGTTTTAGGAGTGACAAATCCAGGTGCCTTATTTATTGAGTATGTGGAAGCTATTTTAAAGCATTTGGGTCTTTTGTAACAACTGGAAATATGAGAAAAAAATAGTCCATTAATTTGCTTGTTCCTCATTAAACTTCACCTGTTTGAATTAAATACTTTGCAATGTTTAGGTTTTAATATGAAGGGTGAATGTCCTCAACAGGCTGGAGTTTAGTCCTGTGTGTTGATATGGTAGGTTTGTATTCTCTTGTGGAGTCACTAATGGGTAGAGGAGCCTTTCTAGTAGCAAAGCATTAACGCCACTCAGTTCTTCTGACCCCAAAAAGGAAAAAATAGCAAAAGTCAATTAAATTTATTCCAAGCATTGTGTCAGATCACTAACACTTCATATTTAAATAGATATTGAAGACTATCTAATATATAAATCCTTAATGGATTGAGTTAGGCAAGCTCCAGGCCTCTGCCATGCTTGTACAAAGAAGTTGTCTCACTCCCACAGTTTTATTAAAATAAAATGCAAGCTGCAGTGGAGCTGACAGCTGAGCAGTCAGGTTACAAATCTGGCTGGGATGGTAGGGCAGACCAAATGAATATTGCCATGCAGCTTGTCAAAGGCAGGGTGAAAAACAAAGATGAATGGTGCAGCTTGGTCTGTAGTGTGAGGGACCCTGGCCCACAGCACCTTCAAAAAGACGTGAGCTGAGGGAAGAGAGCACCCCAAGCTGTTTGCAGCTTTGTTCCTGCACCTCACGTGTTCCTGGATGGGGGCAGTGGGAGAACACAACTGCTGTGTGTTGGACCTCTGTCAGCCTCACACTTCAAAAGAGAGGAGTGGCTAAATCAACACCTGGAATGGCACACAGAAGCAGACCAGAGTTAATATTTTATACTTTATTTTCTTTCTAAGTTCTCAAAGGGACATGAACACGTTTATTTTCACATCTCATGTGGACTGGAGGCTTTCATATTCTGGAAGTCAGATTCTGGATGTTCAAAAGGAGGGGTATTTAAATAATACCTGTAACAGTGCCAAGCAGTGACTGAAAAGTACATTGAAGCAAGACCATGAGGTTTTTCTTCCAGCATGTGAGTTAAAGGGCAAATGAGAGTCTGTCTGAGTTACACTGGTGCATGGAGATGTAACCAGAAGGATCATTTTAACCAACAATCTTTTGCTGTGATCAGGTAATGCTGATAAAATGAGTTCTCAGCACCTATTTGGATCAAGTGATAGGTGATCCCTTTGAGTGATTTTAGGATGTAATTCTGTCTCTCCAGGGTATGCAGTTCTCTGCAGCCTTGCCTGGTAAATATAATTGTCAGGGTCATAACAGTGTCTTCTGATTTTGCTTTCTTATCTTGATTTGTGCCCACAGAAGGTGCTCTGGAATCATATTTTGGCCTCTCAGAGTCTGAAATGTAATAAATAGTTTTGAGAAGTTAGAAAATTTAAAAGTTATTATCAGGGATATACAGAACTATTTTTCAGATCAAGATGCTTCACATACAGAGCTGCAGCTGTTCACAACAGTAGTAAATGTCAGTGAAATAAGAGCAGATACAGGTTAGAATAAAGGCATCAGCACCATGGAGTATGATTTGGGGCTCTTCTTTTTTAATTAAGGTTACTGGAAAGCTACATAATTATTACTTGCACACAGAAGAAAGAAGATCAATGTATGCTATAGAGGAGTTCAAGAAAATAATCTGTCTTTAGAAGCTATAAACGTACAGCAATTTAAAGAAAAAATGAACAGCAGTGGAGAACAGTGGTGAAGCAATTATGAGAGTCGCTGCACTATCGGCCTGGTTTCTCTAAGTTTTAGCATTTGCAGTGTCTCTGAGATAATTAAAATGCAAATGTATATTTCTACCTGGCATGAGAATTGCAAGCACCACTCCCTGCTGTGGGTTGTGGCTGCAGGCTGGTAATGCAGGGCGGGCACCCAGCAGCCCTACAGGGCCACCTTCACCACTCCGTGCGCACTCCGTGCTCCTGCCAACAAGACGCCATCGGACCTCTTAGGCTTCAAGTGAGGTGAGCCAGCTTTGTCTTGGTTTGCAGCCCAGGCACGTGCTCTCTGCCACCACTGTTCTCACGTTTTCCAGTGAACTTGGAAACTGGCACACACAATGGAAACATCGAAAACCCTCTGTTCCTCAGAATAATTATTGTAGTATCAATACCAGTCTTCAGAGTGGTTTTGTCTGCCTCCACTTGGCTGACATCTTCATAGAGGAAGGAGATGCTTTAACAATATCTTAACAGCAGAATATTTTAAAGGAAGATCAATAAGTAGAAATATTGATTGACCAGTGTCCCTTTAGCTAGTACACTGTAGCCTTTCTATCATATTCTTAATAAAAATCATTGTACTCAAATAGGTTAGAGCTATTACTATGTTGTTTTGCACATATGCATGCATGCACATACCTATTTTTCTATCTATCCTCTAAACTAAGTGTTCTATAATAATTACTTATTTGGCCTGAAGATACCATAATATAAGATGAATGGAATTTCATTCTGGTTGAGATTTTACTGATATTTCTGAATACACTTCAACAGTTCAAAGATGGTACAATGATGTTTTATTGAAACACTGCATCAGAAAAAATGTATTTCAATTCCGTATTATCCATTTAATTTCTCAGAGCTGTAAAATACTAAACCTTAGTACCTTCAACTCTTTCAACATGATCCACTCAGAAGAAAATTGCACGTTTGTATTAGTCTTTTTAGGATGAGGTGTAAGAGTAAAAAATGGGATTTGGTGCAGTTGTTAGATGACATGTGAGTCAAACATACATCATACTTTATTTATAAACACAGAAAGTCATGCCTCCATCTGATTGCACAGACTGTTAAATGAAATCTTCCTCATTTGTAAGGAGACTTTTGGAAAATTTTAGTTTAAATGCTGGAATGAACTGAAAGTAGGAAATAATGTGTTTAAAGCCTGTGGAGGTTGATCCTTAGTGAAATGTAGGTCAGTCAGATTACACCATACGCTCTCAGCTGCTGTGTTTTGTCATCTGCCTGTAATAAGAAGAACCAACGTAGGTAGCAGTTATACTCAAGAAATGTATTTTTCTCCTAAGGAGAAAAGAGTGATTGATAGGAATATAGCCATGCTGAATTGGAGTCTAATGTGGATGCTGAGCTCTGAAAAACAAGGAATAGTGAATGACACAGGTCAGTGAAGGAACAGACAAAATAACACTGGTTTCTTTTTCTCCTCCAAATATCCTGCATCACAAAACTTATTTTCTTTGACTTAGAGAAAAATACAAAAGGATCAGGAGGCAAAAAACTAAACTTGCAAAACCAAAGAAACAATCCTTCCTTCCCCAACACAATTTCTGCTTCTGCATGTTCACTCTCACATGCCACGAGAGCACTGGGCTCTGATGCTGTCAGGCTCTGCACCAATACCCACATGCAGCATCTTCCTTCTCTCTGAGGTTCATTGGTAATTTTCCTCAGTAAAGTGGGTGGACACCACCACAAAAGACACAGCAGCTGATAGATGCTATTTTATATTGTGCTATCTTAGGTGTAATGTTTCCCATCAACAAAAGCATTTAGCTCATAAATTAGAATGGCTGTTATTAAAGTGTTTCTCAGGTTATATCAAAGATAATTAATTTGTGATTATAGTTTCTGACGATGGAGTTGTCTTTTTCTGTATTGCATGCTGTCATTTTTCCTTAAACCTGACAGTTACATGCGTTGAACCTTAACACATAGTTAATTTATGACTATTTAGGGATTTATATATTTTTTTATTTTAATGAGTGGGAGGTTGTATGTGCACTTGCTAATAAAAGTAACTTCTTGAGAACCACTCAAAATTTTTGGACTCTCATAAGATTCACTTGATTTTTCTCACATGGCTTTCTGCAAGTCAAATACATAATTCTGGTTATAATTATTCAAGAAGAATTCAGCAGCTGAATCTGTGTTTCAAAAGGTAAGCTGCTTGCTATATTCCTCCAAACAGTGTGGGAAAGGCTGATGTTTATCTCTGGGAAGGAATTTAAATGGTGTTCATGTGGGTTCACATGAGCCTAGAGAAGTCTGAAGGAGGGAGATACTGGACATAGTGAAATCAGTGGTGCAGGTGGAAGGGAATATGTTGCCACAGATGGTGCTGAATCTTTTTACATAAACTGATGGGTCAGGAAGAGCTCAGGAGGGACTGACTTTCCATAGAAGAGAACTTGTTGTGGTGAGAGATGTTTTCTAAGGCTCAGGTTGTGCAAGAAGTGCATGGCTCTACAAGCACCAGTGTGTACTCCACAGACCTTCTGTGGATTTTCACCTTCACAGGGCATCCCATACTCTGTCTTCATCAATGACAGCAAGCAGACTGGTTTGACTAAACGTTTAAAGGTATGATTTCACCTCCACTTTTGCTGTAGCCTTCCTGGGAACAGGGAACAGCACGCATGTCCATCATCTCTTCTGACAAATTATTCTCCCCTCAGCAGCTTTGCTTTCCCTGCTCCTGCCTTTGGAAAAGGAGCTAAAGAAATTGGCCTTAGCCCAAAGTTCTCTGCTGGTACCCTTGTTGGCTGCTCACGAGCTGGGAGCAAGAGGACTGACAGGTTCCTGATGTCAGACTCAATGTAAGGCATTTTTACATCCCCCTCTGAGCAGCCAGGCTGCCTGGGCCACCACTGCTGCTGACAAGTGTTTGGGTGCTGCACAAGGGGCATGACATTTGGCAGCTGTCTCAATTTAAACAAAAAGGGGCTTCCTGCTGCAAACAGATGCAAGCAAAGATAAACACTTCATGATGGTACCAATTCATATCACAGGAAATTCCCAGGCTTGTTCTTGAAATGGGCACTTCTAAAGGAGAAAACTATGGCATCAAGTCTGTGTGTTAACTCCAGGGACAGGGACAAGCTATTCCTTCATTACACATTTATCAGATTGATTATTCATCTGCTAATGTGTCTAGGAGTGCAAATGCCCATTTGCTTAGTTGGTGTCTCAAGGCATTAAAACTCTCAAACAACATAGTTACAGGGAACTTAATTGTCTTATAAGCTCTACTAGTAACAGAATTATGTTTCAGCGCTTTCTTTGCTTTTGTGTATCATGGAATTCATTGGGGATACAGAGGTTTTTACAGTCTATAAAGGGACTCCAATGATCAGGAAGCCCATGTTAGTTGCAGATTATTTGGTAACATTTCTGATGGACTAATCCTCTGTCCAGGATCTTTTCTTGAAAGAAAGTTTTTCTTTGTTTCTAACCTGAATCTTCCTTGTTGTGGCCTGCACTCATTGTTTCCTGTCCTGCCTGTTGTGGGCATGAAGAACTGATTTTTTTTTATATGCCCTCACCTGAGTCTTCCTGTATTGCGAGAAGCAGAAGGATCCTTTCATTTTTCTTGCAATCTGTTCTTATGCTATGTGTCTCCAGACAGAATTTGCCTTTCTTACAGCAGAGTGAAAATCAATGGCAGTCTTTTATGAGTCTTATACCCTTCTTCCATTGTTTTCTTGCATGGGCACTAGTTTTCCTTACTGCTGTTGCATAGACACTCAGGGAGAGTGATTCATAAATTAAAAATAAAATAATTTTTAAAAAATTGAGGCTCTTATCATAGAGAGGGATCAAATCTCCTCAGCAATATCATTGGTGTTTGTCTGGTGGTGACTGGAGTCTCCACTGTAAGGGCACTTGCAGCAGCATTTTCAGCTGTATGGGGTGTGCCCTTGAACCCTGCTCTGCTCACTTCTTGCAATCCAGGCACCATCCAGCACTCGTTTAATTCATCGTTACTTATATATCTTAACTGCATAAAAATTCCTCTTAAATATCTTACCTGCACATAAAATACTGTCCCACCTGACCATTTATGCAGGAACAATTTGGATTGATTGCTTGAAAATGTCTTATTTACACAAAATTCTGCAACCAGCAAGAGCAGTCGTTGGGACACAGGGTGTTGACACAACCAGCTATACAAACTGGACTAGGCACAGCGTGACCTGGCAGGAGGGAGTCATTTCTAGAAGTGTAAATTCTTACCAGAAAGCTTCCTGTAGCTCTTGTGACTAATAGAATGGGAAGTCTTTAAAATATTTTCCTTTGGAATACTAATATTTAATATTTTGTGTATTTTGTGGTTAAGGTAATGCCATCTGGAAAGAAAAAATGTTTCTTTTTAAAGTGACCCATATTACTTATTTTCTAACTTTTCAGGTGTATTACATAAATTAATTTCTTTCTGTTTGAACAGAAGTATGACGACAGTTCATTTTCCCTTGATATTCCTTTGCAGAAGCTCTAATTTCCTCCCTTGCTCCCCTCGGAATCCCTTATTCATTCTCTGGGCAGAAGAGGAGAGTAGGAGGTTTAATGGTGCAGTGGATCTTCTCTTAACATCTGAACCAAAAGGGGTCATCTGGGTGCAAGCCTTGGTGCTCCTCAACTGGAATCTTTTCTCCAAGTAAACATTTTAAAATTTAAAAAAAAAACTCTCACCAAAGTGAGAGTTTTGCATCCAGAAGGGTTGCTAGTTACAAAAAGTTTTCTTTTTATATTTATCTTGGAGTCCTGACACTCCAGGAACTGAGGCAGACTTTAAAATTTCACAGAATCAACAGAGAATGACCTGATGTGGGATTCCTTTTCAGGCTCTGGGTATCTCTCATGGCACTGGCATCAAACTGACCTTAGTAAGTAAGGCATGTTCCTTGAAGTACCTGGCAGAATCTCTTCTGTGCAGAAAGAGTTCACTGGTTCACTGAAGCTTGATTATTTGTTATTTGCTAATTTTTTTTTCTTAAATAATGTGAGCATGGAAACTTTCATATGATGAAAATAAAACATGGCTTAGATATGGATTCAATACCTTAGAAATAAGGTACAGGAGAAAAAGGTTAAATGTTTCAAATGTTCTGTGGAAAGAAGAGTGAATTCTGATTTTCTGGTCTGTCGTGAAGGATTTGCTCTGATAGCTGGGGATTTAGTGATTGAATCCGCATCATTCAAAGAAGCAAATTAATGCTTTGCTGTCAGATTCTGAGAGCTCCATGCTGTGATTTGATCTGTTTAAGCAAGAAAACTTTTTTTTTTTTTACAGTCTTTTCTTATTTGTTTTACTCCTGATGCACAGGAGTAGTCTTCCCACCTTGTTTACAGCAGTGCTTCAACACATTCATTGCTGAAATTATAGAAATATATCAATTATAAGGGATGTGCTTACTTCATATGTGCTGTAGACAATTTACAGTTTTATAGGAAAGACTGTATCTTGGTTTCTGTTAGCCAGATTTGAGCACTAGTTCAAATCCCTGGAAATGTCAGTGACTAGGAGTTGTGTGGGCAAGGGGTGGGCCATGGCTCTGGTGGTAAAAACACGTGTGGGTACTGATTCTGCCCTCAGCTGGGCTGGTGTGGCATCATGTTATGGCTTCAGCAGGGAATGCTCAGTAGAAAATGTTGGCATCAAACCAACTATAATGGGCAACCAAAACAATCTTTTTGAATACTACTGAAAGGCATTGTGGTTTTATTTGCCAGCAGTGATGTTTATTTCTAAATGTACCTTGATATAGATGCATTTCTGATCATTCTTTCTTGACCTTGTAAATCTAGCAAAACTAGACAGATTAAATTCTTACTTTAATCAATATATAACTTGATACATTTATCAGTGCCAATAATTTCTCAATATTAAGCATCCCTAAAATGTTACCTCTGTCAAAATCTTACACCTGAAACTGAGGAAAGAAAGGAGCATTCTTGAAATGTTATGAGAAAGAAAGTATATTGGAGTGAATGGAGGAAGCCTATTACAGAAAAATAGAGCCTGTTCTTACAGCTGATGTCAAATTCACTTGGCTTTGTTTCTCATTAGTGCAACCAAGACTACGGCCTATGCTGGATATAAGTAAATTTATAGGCAGTGAAAATAGCCCTATCACAGAATTTAAAATGAGCATTTTAAATTGATAAGGGTTAAAGGAAAGACCATTAGAACTGAACATGCATTTGAGAATGAAGTCTATACCTCAATGCACCTCCCAGGAAAATCAGTGCTCAAAATTGTTGAAAAAATATTCTTCTTTTTACCCCCAATTGTTTTTAATGCTTAGAAGATTTAATACTATCCTCAGGGACGATGTTCCTTGGTGCTCAAAAAGCTGCCCTGGTAAATACTGGAAAGGCTGAAGTCATCACTTGATCCCTTGATCCAATGTGTATACAACTGGGGAGAGGCTGTGGAGGCTGTCCCACACTGTCCTGCCAGTGTGCATAGTCCATGCTGTGGAGAGACAGAGCAGCTCCGGGGCTACACACCAGCTGAATTGCTCAGGTTCTCTACAAGTGCAGCTTGTAAAATGCTAGCAACCTCTCATGATTGTTTTCATAATTTGTTTTATAAAATATGCAAACCACCAAGGCTTAGCAATGTGGGAGCCCAGCACTGAAGGTTTTTTCCTTGTGCTACATCACTAGCAGGGCAACAACCAGTGCAGCTCTGAGATTAATGGTCTTAAGGTTATTTCTACCAATTGAAGATGTGTTCTGATACGTCTTGACCATGCAGTTCAAAATCTCTTTTATTTATCTGCCCACTTCTGTTTTTGAGTCCCTCATTTTAGTGCATCACTTCATATTCTCTGCTCCACTGTAAACTTAGAATAAAGTATTGGGAGGCAGCTGGTCAGTACCCAAAAATTCATAGCAATATCCTACTGCAGGTGGCATGGGCTCAATTTGGAAGGTTGCATCTAGGAAATTCAAACAGTCGAGAAAAAAATATGAAACCTGCTTTCTGATGCACATCCTACCAGGAGAGCAGCTAGGGGAAACACCAGGAGGTTTGCTCTGGCCCTTTGCTTTATAGCTCTTATATTCTCGGCTCTGAATGTGCTAAGGGAAACAACAGTATAGGAAAGAGACTTTTTCTGTGCATGCTAGGAGGCCACATTTGTGTGTAGGGAGACTGCATGGTTTCAGTCTGGTATATGCTTCTTGTATCACGAGCTGGTGTCAGTTCAGGTTCTGAAGTTTCTTTTTGAAGTTTGGTTGGTTTCTTCAGTTCATCCAATCATAAAAGTGCATTTCAGAATTACCTTTATGCAACTGCTATTGCAGGAATCAACCTTCCTTTGGTGCGTGGTGAATGTACTGCGCTGCTTCTTCAGCTTAGTACCCAAAATTCAAAACTGAGCATTGTGAACCTGTATGGACAGCAATATCCTGTTATGTGTAAAGCTCAACATGTGCAGTTGCACAAATAAACAAAATAAGCTCATTCAACAGGGGAAGTGTGAGTCAACAAAGCAAACCAAGGCACTACGCTGAACCAGAACCAAAGTGTGCCTTGCCCATTGCATTCCAAAGCCAGTTTTTCCAGGGTCTCTGAGCCCAGAGAATAATGGAACTCATGGTGCCTTTCCGGCTTCTATTTCTTTTAAAAGATCAGAGAGTAATTAATTACCTTTATTTTCAATTAGGCTGACAATACCTTAAAAGAAGCCATGACATCACACATGGAATGTCTGCATCTATTTTCAGATGGCTAACCATGCTGTTTAATACCTAAAAACTGAAGCTCTTTGTTTATGTTCATGTTCCATAGATGTGGCTCCTTCCATGCAGTTAAAAGTAGATGTTTTCACCACTTTTAATTGGCAACTTTCTGTTTGTTCTGGACTTTCCTAATCAGTGGTATGTCAGCTACATGGAAATTTTTAGTAGGTATTTGCAGTTTGTATTCTTTTAAGGGATGCTCTTCCATATGCGCATAAAGTCATACAAGTAAAAAAGTTAGTGAATACTTTTAAAAAATGTATTATTTTACTCAAATTAATATATTTTTACTCAATATATTTTTGTAATATTTGGTCAAGTATAGTATAATGTTCTGCATGCAGATGCATACACAGGTACATGATCTTTATCCTTGACCTTCAGGTTTCTCTTTTTATATCACCATTAAACACCAATTTGCTACTAATGTATACTTTGCAATTAAAAATTTATTGCTTTAAAAGCAAAGGCAGTTTCCTGCCTAGTCCTTAATTAATCTTTATTTAAGACATTTAAATATTTATAGTGGCTTACTTCTTTTTTCTCTTTATAAACACTGTGGTGCTTGAAAGAACATTTCTGAAGAGTTTTCACTATAACCACAGTGTCTACTAATAAAAAAAAAATGCAGCACCTGTCTCAGTCCATAGACTGTGATGTTATTGCAGGTGTGAGCACAAAGATGTGAGGTTTAATGGTGGCAGATTGGTACAGAAAGGGTCAGGCTTCCCTTAGGCCTCATTCTCCCCCAGCGAAAAGTTGAACAAAGTGCAGGTAAACTATTACTGCACAGGTAAACTATTACTATTACTGCACAGGTAAACTATTACTGTGCTAGACATAAGCAAGGTCCAACTAACTTCAGTGCATGCCAGCTGCACAGCTAAGGGAACAAAGTACTGGATCTATTGCTTAACCTTCTGCTGCATCAGCATTCGTCGTGGCAGAGCAGCACACTGCTCTCCCAAAGGAAACCAGCAAGGAGTGGCAGGGGGCATTTTGCCACACTGAGGCACAGTGTTTCCTGGCTCCTGCGCTTAATGAAAGCCAGTATATTCCATAATATTCCAGCATCTGCATAGAGTGCTGGGTTATGCCTCCACCCTCGGCCCCCCAGTTGACTGTACTGCAAACCACTTGGCCCAGTCCCCAAGACAATATTTTAGACTATGTTGAATTTGCTGAACCCCTGCTTATCTTGCAGATTTTCCCAGGGGTGCCTGGACATGAAATCAACCACTGAGCCCTATTCAGTATGCAACTTTTCAATTCCCCCAACTACTCAGTGCTTTTGGTAATGATGTAGCTGTAGATAGAATCGTTTCTGCTTCCTTATTTTACAGACAAACCTACCCTGGAGCTGGATGGGAGGAACTGGCCAGCAGTAATTCCACAGCACACTTTCTCTGACCTTCTTTCAGTCTGTAGAGCCATTTTTTCTCTATCAGCTTTTCTTTTTCTTTCCTGTTTTCTCTTTAGAGAAGAAGGGAAAACATAATTTATAAGAGGAATCCTATTTTCATACACTAAAACAAAACAGCTTTTCTGTTGAAAACCAGGATAGAGGTGGGAAGGGAGTGGTTTAGGCTCATAGTCAGGGATTTGCAAACTGAGTGGAATTCTGCATCACATATTCTGCAGGAGGTCACACTTAGTGATCAAAGAGGACCCATAAGAACATCTTAATCTGTAAGTAATGGAAACAACCATGCCTTTCCTTTTGGCACAAGGAAGGGTAAGGTGTGCAAGTTACAATTAGAGAAACATCACTGTGCTTCTGCATGGTCAAATTGCCTTAAATAATGGGATCACCACAGTGTTCTGGGAAACACAGCAGGAAAAATTGCAAAGCAGATACGAGAAAACTGAAATCTGAATTGCAGTACAAGCAAATGACCTGCTGCTATAAACTGTACCCTTACAGACTTGGTTACAGATTGCAACATGCTATTTGTTATGTGTATAAGCTGTAGATTGACCAAGATTATTTGTTTCCATTTACATCTTGTTGGAAAGCAATGGGAGATCACTGTTTGAATGAGGTAGATTACTGCCAATCATTCTGATGTGTGAAATGAGGAATTTGAATAAGCATTATTCTTGTCACTTTCAGCTGAGTTATTTAGCTGAAACCATAGTTTAAAAGGTGGAATTTTTCACACTGTTTAACTGGAAATATTTAATGTAGCTGTTTAACTGTAATATTTAATGTGAAATCGATACTGATACTTGAATAGATGAAATATCATTTTAAGTATTGCAGTGCTGAGTAAGGATAACATAACATCTAATTGGTGATGTGTGGTATGCATCAGGAATTTCAGCTGACCATATTAAGTGAAATCTTGCTCATCTTAATCATGTGAATTATTTCAAGGATGTCACTGAATGAGATTCTTTTATAAAGCAAGACCATTTTAAGAGATAAATGAAATGGGACTGTGCCCACAGATTCTTTTAACAAGGTGTGCATTTATTCTAGTCCTGCAATAAAAATAGCTGATTAAATTGATACTATGTTAACAGTTTTTTCTTCCTAGTATACCTATATCTCCTGTACAGTGTGTTCTCTGTGCAAATTGTAAGTCTGTGTTGTCCTGTTTTGCTTTGCTGGAGAGTGGTACTTTAATGAGTGTCACTTTTGTGATGCTGGCAGTAACTTTCAGCAATTCACAGTGGGACTTTTATTTTCAGTTGCCTTCTGATAGCATCACCATTTCATTAGCCTTAGCTGATTCCAGAGGCAGAGCAATTTATCAGATAATGAAGGTTGAGTAAGCCTCACCTATGTGACATGTGGCAAGTTATGTCGTTTCTCTGCCCTCGCCTGTTAGATGTGCCATCTGTGTAAGTCAGTCTGCAGTGATGGTGCTTGCACAGCACCTAGGACAGCTGACATAAATTTTACTTCTAGTTCTACCCCTTTCACTGCAAGACCTGAGGCGGTGGCACAGCCTCTTTGTACTTGCACAATACTGCGTCTCAAACAGTAAAGGATTTTGATACCTACTGTGGAGAAGAATGATAACACTGGAAGTCTTTAATATTCCTGCTGAGCAGTAAGGCACAATAAGCATGCCGAATTGAGATGGTGCATGAACTAGACAGTCTCTCAGAGATGCCCTGTTCTTAACCATTACTGATCAGTGCATAAAGAGGCTATCTCCTAGAGAGTGTGTCAGGGAAACAACCCTTGTTCTATGCTACCTGCACAGTTTTCCCTAAGTGTCAGACCAGGCTTGTCAAACAAGGATACTGTAGTGACCACCAATTCTATGCTACCTGCATATAGTACCTATACCTAGTTTTCCCTAAGTGTCAGTCCAGGCTTGTCAAACAAGGATACTGTAGTGACCACCACACTCTTTTTTGTCCATCCTTCCCAAGGCAATGCTTACTCAGGTGTGGAATGTTCCTCACACACATCTTTGTGTTGCATGTGTCCTTATGAAACTAAGCTGAGGCAATTAGAAAAATTTAACCGTTTCAGTATTGCTTCTTGACACACCATGGAAATAAAAAACCAGCTTGCTCCTGGATAAGGTAGCACAGTGCCTGCTGCCTCTAGAAGAAGAGGACATCACAAGCAGGTGGGAGATTTCTGTAGCACAGCAGCCACAAGAAATCTCAGTACTTTATGGACAGTTGGGACCGACTGAACAATCAGTATTGAATTAAGGAGGGGACAGCTGGGAGGACTTGAAATCTTTTGCACTCTTGTCATAGATACTGTGATATTGCCTGTCTCTCTAAATGAAATAACAATAGGGAAGCCTCAGGGCAGATTGTCTACTTCCCCTCTCTTGGGGAGTATGCCTTATTTTGCTCAGCATATTAGAGGTGGCAGATCCATTGTAATGCAATGTCAAAGGCCTTTGGGACTTAAAAAATGTTGTGTGTGTGGTATTGGAAGGGCAAAGAAAAAGCATTGACCCTACCAGATGTGATCTTTTCAGGTGGTATGTATGCACTTAGGTTGACCAAGCTTAAAGAAAATTAAATCATTCCAGATGATTGTCCAAACTTAGAGCAAATACAATTATTTTAATTGATTGCATAGCTCCATAGCTTTTAATCAAAACTCCTTGAGGAATATGGCAACCTTTGCATTACAGATTACATGATGGTCCCAATAAACTTGTTTTCTTAAAATCTGATTCACTTCTGCTTTAATATTTGACAAAAATGTTTGTTAGATCCAAAGAGCTATTTGAGAAATACTCACCTGTGTGAGGAAGCACTTTGCCGTGCTGGTAGTTTTGTACTCACAACAAATCAAAAACCAAATCCAGGTGCAATCTAGTATGGTAATTTTTTTCTGTTCGTTATTCAGTTATTTTTTACTCACCTGTATCTTGCTGAAAGTTGTTTTCATCTGTTTGGCAAGTAGAAACATTCTGCTTACTATGAGGTGGCCGTTCATGAGCAGTATCATTCTTCCTCCACCATAAGGCACATAAGGCAAAAATAGAAACAATTGTTAACAATGCATAGCCAATAGAAAACAGCTGACAAACCACCCACGTGCTAAAAGTGCCTTGTCCAAACAATTCAATGCATAATTAACAAATGTGTCTGCAGAAATCTGCCCATTAATGATTTCCAAGTGGAAAATAGGGCTAGATCATGCATTTTCAGACTATCTGTACTGGATGTAGTAGGAGAGTAGGGTTGCATCCTTGTGCTCCCAGAGAACAGAATCATTCTTTGTCTATGTAAGGGTTGCTCAGAGCAGTTCAGTTTAAGTTAACTGAAGGTATGGAATTGGTGAGTAACCAGAAAAACCCAGTCTGGACATTTTCACTGAAAACAAAGTTGCATAAATATGGTGCCTGTTCCAAGGATCTATTGGGTTGATCTTGGCCAGTGGCTAGGCACCCATCTGGCTGCTCTCTCAATCCCTCTCCTCAGAAGAGGAACTCAAAAATCTCATGACTCAGAATGAATTAGATCATTTACCAATTACCGTCACAGAGAAAACAAACTCACCTTGGGGACTTGAATCCCTTGCACTAGACCAACACAACCCTGCTAGCTGAAATACCAATCAGCCTGAGCTGTGACCTTTTAGAGTGGACAGGTGTTGGAGTAAGTACATGCCTACATAGAAAAGTCTTTTTGCTTGGACAGAATAACAATTTCATGTTAATTGAGGTAGACTTTGAAGGAACTTATGCAGACACACTGGTTTGTATGTAAACCTCGTTTGTTTCCCATCAGTTTTGAACAGCTACTGTTTCTCTATAGAGTATGAATTTTAAGAGCAGTCACTGTTCCAATGCAGGTAGTTAGAAGTAGCTTTTTCTGCAATATCTCTTGAGTCTGGTTTCCCTTGTTTGGGCAAGGTTCTTAGGAACTGTTCCAGCTAGTGTGCAAGAAAATTTTTGAGGGCAGAAAATTCTGAGTTTCACTGGTACCTTTGTAGAGATTCACATTCTAGGGCAGCTAGAATAAACAAAGGGTTTTATTTCCAGAGTACTTTACAAGACCACCCATAGTTTAGGACATAAAAAATTAATACAGTGATGATTGTAATAATCCTCTGTACAGACCTGTGATCATCTTTTAGTGTTTTGGATTTTTGCATAAATGAGTAGCTAAAAATGTCTACATGAGGTCATATGGGTCTGTCTACCTAAGCCAGTGTCCCACCTAAAACAGTAGCCAAAACACCAAGTTAGCTTAGCCTAGCATGACGTATTCAGCTTTCAGGTTATTTAACACTCCAAGAAGCCATGCAAACATTTTCTGTCCTGAACAGACATTGAGTAACCACTATGAAAATACTGGAAAAACATCCTCCTCAGGTTTCTGGTTCACTTCCCAGTGACTGGGGTCACACCAGGCTCTGCCCCATCCCTCCTCCCACCTCCTGCTTTTCAATGAAATAACATGGGTCAGTAGCAGAAGGGAATAGTGATAGCAATCAAGGTTAGTGATCTGGGCAGCCAAGAGTTGTGGAGCCAGACACACCCCAAAACTTAGTTGCCACCTACACAACTAGAGATCTAGACAGCAAAAGTCAGTCAGAACATTTCCATCATCGTCCTCCAAAAGTGTTTCCTAGCCATGGCCTTTTGTCTGATCAGAAGTAGCAGCCATCCCATGGTGGAAGTAGCAAGCCCTTCACTTGTAGCTTAGGAGTCTCAGAGGGAAGTCTTCAATAGATCTGCACCAGATGAACCGTAGATGGGCACAGATTTCAAGCAACCTTGCTTAGTCACTAAAATAATGGCAATTTATCACCACAATAAACAGAAAGTGACAAGTCCATACATCTTATGTCTATCTGTTTGTCTGGGAAAATCTCTGTGCCTCCCATCATGAGACACATGAAACAGTTAAGATAAAGATCACTAACTATACAGGAATGGTACTACCATTTTCTTCTTTTTTGAGGAGAGAAAATTCAGTATCATCTCTTATTTCCAAAAAATGAGAGTTTTGTTTACCAATCCCTTTAATCTTCAGTAGCAGTTGGATGCTTGGAGGCCAGACCCGAGGATCCTCAGAAAATCCTAGCCAGAAGTCCACCTGCCTGAGTAGGCTGCACTATTTGAACTTAAAATGGTCCATAAGCCCCTCTGTAGATATGTTTATAGAAATCTAAAATCACATATTTGTACTAATGCTCTCTAACATCTGCATGTTGCAAGAGATGACTAAGAATTCAGAAAAAAAAAAAAGCAAAATTAATGAGAAGAATTGCAACAGCTGTATTTAAACCAGACCAAAGGACAACCTCCCTTGGTATCACTCTACAGCACTCTGTAAAGCTTCTCAACCTGAAGGTTTATACCATGCAACTTTGGGTAAAACGCAGTACTGGTCCATGTTTCTTTTACCACTACAGTGGCTTGCTTTTTGAAGCCCACACACGTTTGCAGCTTCCCACCACAGCCTGTGGCAATGAGCTCCGCCCTTTAATTATGATCCTTGTGGAAAGCATCCTCTCTTGGATTTCAAGTTTTAAATTTGTTAACTACTCATTTTATTGTGACTGCTTCCTTTGCTATGAAATAAAGTGAAAACCATTCTTTATTCACTTTCTCAGTACTTTCATTATTGTCCTGGGGCTCTGTCACAGTCCTTTTCCTCATTTGTCCCTTTTCCATATGAAAATCCTAAAGCCTTTATTTTTTCTTTCCCAGTACAGAAACCATTAAATACCTTTGATCATCCTGTCACCCTTTTCTTTATCCTCCTATTGCTATCCTGTCATTTTTGAGATGAGGTGACTGGAACTGTATTCAATATTCAAAATGCTAGGTGGGCAATGGATTTCTTTGGCAGCATTATCTTGTTTCTTCTTCTTCTTCTGTTTTCTGTTCTATTCCTAGTATTTCCTAATATACTGCTTTATTTTTTTGACAGTTGACGAGGATTTAGGTGACATTTTCATAAAGCTGTCTCCAAGCTCTCTTTCCCAACTAGCAGTTAATTTCACTGTGTGTTTATAGATTTCCCAGGGTACAGGTAGGACAGCTTAGTCATTTAGCCTTGAAAACACAACTAAATTACAAGAGAAGCTGGGCTGCAAATGGGAGATTGTTGATAGAATTTCGTACTTGTTCAGTTCTGCTGGCAACTTTTATTCTTCAAGGTTTTGTTATACCAAAGGTTTCTCTCATGTATGTGAGGCAGTGTGAATGTTTGCCACGGATCTCACCATTTTAGTGGGTTGTTGATTATTTTAATAGAACATTAATTCTAACAGCAAATTTGTTCCGGAAAGAGTTTATTCAATGACTTTTAGAGAGTGTTTTGCTAATTTTGCCACTGTAAGGCGTATCCTGACCAAAACCAAGGGAATCCAAACAAATGCATAATCCTCTGCAATACTGACTTGATGGAGATTTTATCCCATAGCCTTCAATATCAGGTAGAGATGCATAGCACTTCAATCTTTTTCAGAGCTGAAGTGTGCTATTAGGATGATAATGATTGCTAAAATGGAGTTCTGGAGCTTAATGAAATCTGGAATTAAATAAATCACTTCAGGACTGTAAAAACCTAGCTGTGAAATAACTTTAAAAAGTTGTTTCTAAAAGAGTGCTGACAGAATAAATATATTGCTTCAAGTCAATCAGTCTCATCTCTGACTTTAAAAAAATTGCTATGTTATATTTCAGTGATTGCTGTGAAAAATTCCTTAATGGGCCAAAGACACCTCAGTATCATACCACAAGTAGAGATATTTTTTAGATTGGGTTTTCATCTGTCTCCTTTCATGGAGTGGTAGTCATTTGACTTTGTAACCAGAAGCTTTTATTTTCAAATTTGTGGCTGCACTACAGTACAGAAGGTAGAGATCTATGAAGTTTTCCTGTTAATGCAGTTTTCTCTGAA
Organism: Pyrgilauda ruficollis; assembly: GCF_017590135.1. NCBI lineage: Eukaryota > Metazoa > Chordata > Aves > Passeriformes > Passeridae > Pyrgilauda > Pyrgilauda ruficollis. The sequence goes on along the minus strand of NW_024509877.1, from coordinate 241,023 downwards.
CAACATTTCTGCTCCTTACTAATTCTGTTTACTCCTATGTGTATTAGGCAGAGTTTTATTAGTATGGATTTTATATCTCCATTCCAGTCTAAGTCCTGGGGATCTTAGAAAGATTGACAGTGGAAGCATTATTTCATAGCTGTGGTGGGCTGATTTTGGCCAGCAGCCAGGCACCCATCCATCTAGTCTCTCACTTCCTCTTCTCGGCAGAACACAGGGAGAAATATAATAGAAAATCTTACACATTGGAATAAAGAAAAGAAGATAATTCTTGATTACCATAATAGGCAAAAAAAAACCCTGACTGCCATAATAGGCAAAAAAAAAAAAAAAAAAAACCCAGACACAACTTGGGGAAAACTAATTTAAATTTTTGCCAATTAAAAATAGCATAGGAAAGTGAGAAACAAAGACAACATTAAACTCACTTTCCCTCTAACATTCTTTTTTATAGGCTCAACTCCAGTCCTTAGTTCCCAACTCCCATAACTCCTTCCACCACAGCCTGCATAGATGGAAGCTCTTATCCCAGTCTTTCAGTTTCATTTTGATTTGGAGAGCTAAGAGGGCTTCTTGGCACAGTCAACTCCCCTGTCTGCTAAGGACAACTGGAAATTACAAAGCAAGACTTTAATGTAGAAAAATGTTTGAGTACAAAGGGATAGTCTCAGCTACTAGACCACAAATTAGGTGGCCAAATACATTAATAGAGCAAAAGATAGCAAATGAACTCGTAGTCATTTTTTGGAAAGACATTTAGGGACATGATTTTCCGTGCTTGTTTTGGAAAGTTACTTAGTCCAGTATATTTTTTTAAAACAAAAAAAGGAGTTGGACTTCTTTCATTTTCACTCTTCTGTGTCAACTGTAAGAGCTTGGAAATATAGGTATGCAAGATAATAAGTTATGTAATTGCTCGTCTCATTGTTCTGACTCCCTGTGCACTCCAGGAAGTTTGATCTGAGCAGTTCAACTTGTGGAAGCCCATAAAATCCTTACAAATCCAGTGGGGAAATAAAAACATATTTTATGAATTAATAACCTCATAAAACGGGAAAGCAATCTATGTTGGACAAGTTTTGGTTTAGTATTTAATGGGTGACAAAATTACTAAATCCTTTATTCTTTTCTTTTTCAGAGCATACTCAACACTTTTAGATACCTTGAGACTGCAAAAGTTGACCACTGACAGCAGGTTTTTAAATATCACTGCTCTTCTGACAAGTAAGTTGTCCATCCCAATTTTTTTCCTCTCTAATATTCCTGATTTGTATTTCATTCTTGTATTTATTACATGGACTATCACATTCATTTTCTGGGCCAAGTAAACGTGAGTGCAAATTGAATAGTATGAAACTGCTCTTAAATTTCCTACCTAGAATGAAACATTTCAACATTACAGATAGAGCTAAAGCACTGACTCCCCTATTTATCCCAACTTGTAGAGCCAATGGAACTGTGGTCACATCTCTGGATGTTTTGGGAAACCCTTTTCCCATTAAAATATGTTTAGGATGGAAAAATTAAATCATTTGTATTTATTTGTATGTTCTTGCTGGACTTAAGGAAAGGAAGCTAGAAGAATTTGGAAACTTCTGGAAGTAATAATCTGAGGATAGCCTCTACATTTAGAGGAAAGTGTTAGAAGAACTGGTAAGGACTGGGAAAAGTGGAGAGGAAAAAATATGCATTGGAGTAAGGAGGAAGAGGGTCCTTACTAAGAAAAATAGAAAAGAAAGCTCCTTTCTCTTCAGTTCTTGTTGAGGGAGAGCTTCAGAACTTATTAAAATTTTAGTTTTCCTGTGCATAAAGTTTAACTTTCATAAGAGACAGCATTTTAAAACACAAAGTTATTCTAAACAAGGAAATTCACTTATCCTAACTTCTTAAGTGAGAGATCTTATATATCCAGAGGCTGCTGCTCCAAAAATATCAATGGAGATTCTCACAGCACTACTAAATTTCATCTTCCTTTCTATTTTCATAAAATTGCTGTAAATACTATGTTATTTGCTACTTCTTGGAATATATTTCACTTATTTCACTTCACGGTATCCAGTAGATTTTATGAAATGCAGTTCTTGGTTACAGGTTGGTTCAGTTTTGACAATCATGTTTTATTACTCTGTGGATGATTGGTATTGAAATTTTAAGACTTCCTTTCTTTTTTGCCACTGCATATTTCTGAGATAAAGAGAATACATTGAATTTAGCATCAAATATTCCATGACCTTGTATATCATAATTAAGTATGTTTAGCTACCAGCAGTCTCCAAAACAAAAGTCTTCTGATGTATTACTTCTTATAAATGAAGAAAAAGTGATATAAAGAATATGCACTATTTAATAACTGCCCATGGGAATAAAAATCTTTGGATTTATATTTATAAAACAGCTTCCTTCTTTCCTATTGCTTGTTCGGTTGCTTTTCAGCTATTTTAGCTATAAGCACACAGAGCAACTTTTGAGTCTTATTTAGGGTCTTAAAGGATCCCAGGGTCATGGCTTCTATTTCTCTCTTGCCAGGAAGCAGAAGTACTGAATATATCATGTGTTACTAAGTGATCCACCTGTCTGCTTGGTTCACTTTCCCATTTGGGCCAGAACACATCAGAGGTGTGGATAACAATACAAGTTCCATATCTGCTAGAGTGGCCATTCAGTTGTATTTTGCTAAGAGGACAGACAGGCTAGAGCCAGCAGCTTCCATTCTTCTTGGATTTGTCTGTAAGATGCAGTTTTGAAGCTCTGTCCTGTTTACCATGAAAAGCAGACTGTAAGGAAAATGAGGCTGTTTGGCACAATGAATCCAAGCTTAATAATTGAATTACTGAATCTCTGTGGCATTAAGCATGTCAGGACTGTGCACGAAACTGATTTATCGGTTCATCAACCCAGGAAATAAATAATAAATTGTGAGTCAGTCTGAGTGGAGAAAACAGAGGGTTTAATTTTGAGATGAAGCAGGCAGGGCAAGTTCCAAGGAAGAGGCTCCATTTCTGCTTAGACAAATTAATTTATTTTCATTAACAACATTGTGTTTTGAGGCAAATGCTATAAAAGCAAAGGAGAAGGATAGGCATACACCCACAGGTGAAGCAGTGGTGGTGGTATCTCCTTTTATTTAGTAGGATGACATTGTAATAGTCACAGGGTAAATCCCCTCTTCTACTAAAAAATATTGGAACACAAATCCCTCACCTCTGATCACAGTACCTATCAGCTTCCTTGGTTCTATGGTATCCCCAGAAAAATATTTATTAGAGTTTACTTCAAACTATTCAGTGTTCTCATAAAACATTATCCCTACACAATGTCAATGGAGCACACGCTAAATGAAAATAACATAGAAAATACTTGGCAAGAGGAGTCGTAATTGAGGGAGAGTTTTTGCCAAAGACTTCAGCAAGGTTCACAATTAGATGTTTTCAATATTTTGCAGACAACCTGGAAGCTGACAGAATTTCCTTGTCAATGAAATTTGCAAATGATACCAACAGTCTGGACCACTTGCTCTATCAAGCACCTGGGTTGCTTGGTAACCTCAGCCCATCTATGTATAGCAACATACTGAATTTAGGGCTGAAGAGTTTATCTCTTCATCAAGAGAAAGAGGAACTGTGTTCTAAGGGGTCCTAATCTTTGAGGGAAATATATCAGGAATCACAGCAGATAAGCAACTTCACTGTAAAAATTGATAACATAGAACAGGGGTTGTTGTTTTGGTTGTGAGTCTGACTTTGATGAGACTGATACCAGAAGGCTGGTTTGTGTTTTGGTGCCTCTGCTTTAAGAAAGGGTGCTGTAAAAAACATAGAGGGTCAGAAGAAATTATCACTCCATCTTTCTTCTGTGCATTTACTTTGTAATTAGTTTTCTGGAAAAGGGTTTGTTCGCCTCAGCTGGTACTATTAAAGTATTCTGGCTTTCTGCCAAAGTGTAGCAGTAAATAATATGGTGGTTGACCCTGCTACTTTGATAATCTAGACTGGGAAGTACAATATTACCCCCCCAAAAAATGTGTAACCTCCTTTTACATCACTTTCTCCCTGCTTACTGTATTGTTGACAGGCAGCATAATTCCTGTAGTCAAAATACTGATGGGAGAAAACCCTTTGATCACTATAATCAGTCCTGTTCCACTGCTGTGAGAATATCACAGGACAGATCATTTTGACTGCTACTTTGTTTACATTAGGTACTTATATTAGTTAAAGGGGACCTATATTAAGTTGCACTTAGAGAATTACATAAAAGTTTCTGATCTATTTATTCAGATTCTTGATACTTGCTTTTTGTTTTCTTAGAAACCAATGAATGACATTTCACATGTTTATGTTTATTTATTTATTACATATATTAAGGTGATTTCTTAGTCAAATTAGCCAATTTTTGCACTGAGTGAACAGATCAGTGTGTTTTTTCTGTGCCCAGAAAGACTTTAGAATTAGCAGACTTCAGTCTCTGCCATAGAGCTTTTCCCTACAGTAGAAAGTAAGAATTTCTGCCTTTATCAGCTCTCAAGAGATAACTGTGCATGAACTAGATATTGCATAAAGCTAACCTGAATAAAGTGAAGAAAATACCTCCTTTGAACATGCAGACAGAGCTACAGATATCAAACTTGGACTAAGCAGTTCTGTCAGATGCTTTCTCCCGTCTCTTAAACTATCCCAGCTCAGTGGTTTGATGGTCAGCAAATATTTACCAACAGACACATAATACTTGAATATTTCACGTTATTTAATGTATATCCAGATATTGAATTTAAGAAGTTTGGAAGCACATTGTTAAAAATTCATTTTTAAATTTAAATTGTCTTGTTTGAAATGAAAGGATAATTTAAAATAAAAATATATATTTAAATTGAAAAAATGCACCTATTAAAAATATACAAACAGCAGTTTCAGGAAAATCCACTCTTGTATTCAAAAATTATGCATGACTTCCTATGCAGGCTGCCTGCAGGACAATGGAAAATGCTCTACTTTGTATGGCTATTTGGAAACCCTTGAGGTGTTAAAGAAGTGAAATAGTGGCTTGCCTAAGGCAACAACTGTGTTAAACTTAGATGTTGATTTGTTTATTTAATAAGCATAACAAAAAGGCAAAATACTAAATGAATTATCTTAGTGAAAGTAAACAGAATTATTACTATAAGGAAAACCAATATTATTTCTTATTTAGGGAATTTCGGAACTAGATGAAATGGGCATTGGGATATAAAGGGAAGATATATTTTTTGCTTCAGCTTTTAAAGATAGCATCCAGGCAAATATATTTGAGTTCTGTTTGGTAGTTACACAATATGAAGAAAAAAGAAGATAAATATGCATTTGATCTTTGTTTTTTCCTAGAAATGCACCTTGAGTCTTAGGCACTACTCCAGCTCCCTAATGTAAAATTCTGTCCAACTGAGTGTAATGGATTTACTTTCAGATATTTTTTCTCAGATTTCTAGCAGAATTCGTGCAGTAGAAGCCAAATGGTGCCAAATTCTTTGCTGTAGAAAAAGGCATAGGAAAATTCAGATGAGTGTAGAAAGACTATAAATAAAAAACATTAGCCTCTGACCCAACAATTGTCCAGAAACAAGTGCAATTATGTAGACAAATGGTGCTGATCACAATCTTCTCTCCCCACAGTGTGGCAATTGCCCGGCATAGAGCAATGCTGAATAAATAGATGTGCTTTTGACATCAGCAGGATGGAATATGCCTGCCCACAGTGAGATAGAGCAGTCATTGACTGGGCTGACAGCTCTAACAAATAAAGATCTGGGCTCAACGGGAGATGTTGAGCACCTGTGACACTTGTCTTTGCTAATTCAGATTTTTCCAGTTGAATGCAGGACTGAATATGAAGGGTCACAGTCTCCTGGTTGGGATGGGGGGTGGGCAGCAGAGGGGATGTCTGAACGAGGAAATCAGTTTTAGGGAGCTTCTAATCAGTCAAGAAATGCCTGTGGCACCAGACACAATAAAAAAAAAAATTTAAAAAAAAAGCAAAAATTCAGATTTCAATTTGTATTCAGGGATTACCTGTGCCCTCAAGATTTTGTTTTGGAGCAGACATTGCTTGCCTTTGCCACCTGATGCTGAGCCCACAGGCAGCACCTTCCCTCCCTGCAGCAGTGGAAGCTCTTCAGAGCCCTCCCTTCCCCCCAGAAACATGTCTGTGTCCCCAGGCCTGATCCTGATCCCTAAAGGGGACCCTTTGAGGGGACCCTTGTGTAATCCCCACTTTGAGGGGGCACTCTGCAGGAGTGCTTGTGGCAACAAGAGGAGTTAAGTGGGCAGGTCCCGCTGGGGTATTGACTGCCATAGTCTCTGCTCTCACACTCATGGATTCTCATTCCTCGAAAATCCCTTGAACACAGGCCTGTCTAAGTTCTGGCATGTGATGGATGGTTGTAAGTCATGCCATCATCTCACACTCTTTCAGCTAACACAGAGGAGGAGGGCAAGACCTTGAGGGATTCTGGTCCTTTCAAGGGCTGAGTGAGCCTTCCAACATGTCTAGTTTCTTCTTTGCTGGCCAAAAGCAACTGTTCTCCAGAACTGAGAGCTTTGGATAAGTGCCTAAACATAGGCAGGATCACTGTGAACTTCAGCCCTCCTTCCTGCAAGTGAAGAGTGGCCTCAGCTCCTTACAGTGACTGTCAGGCTGCCGCTCTGCTCCTGCTGCTTTGCTTCTGCTCTCCAGCGGGCACAGGCACCTGAGCCTCCCAGGTGTGGGCTCTTCCAGCCTTGCTCCCCTGGGCACAAATCATGGATGCTCCAGCAGCAGCCCTTCCAGTGAGCACAGGATTCTGGGCTGAAAGGGTCTGCAGGGTCAGCGTGCCTGTGCCAGCCCTTTGGCTGAAGAACAGCGCTGCAGCACTCGCAACATTAAAAATAGAAGAAATCGATGTCGCTGCAGCTGGGATCCCTGGGGCTATGGAGTGCGTCTGTGACACCCTGCCCACAGCAGCTCCTCCTGGGGCTCTGCCAAAGGGCTGCAAATTCCTGACAGACTGAAGAATTTGGGGCAGAGAGGGAGTGTTTTCTGTCTTTTTAAACAGGAGTGCCACTTAGGAAGTATGATTCCCCTGTTCTGATAGGACAGGGCAGGTTCAGTCCAACTTAAGAGAAGTTTGGCAAAATACAGTCAGTCCTGTGTAGCTGAACATGCACAGTATTTTTATTTTGTAGTAGCAATAACCAGTTAAAAGACAACACTTATTAGGCAGATACAGACACATTATTTGCCTGTCTTGTCAGGGTAGAAATGAGCAAAAAGCCAGAAGTACAGTTCATTAGGAAGGAACTAAGCCATATAATTATCCTAAGAAAATTGTCTTTGTAATTTTTTTCTTCCTTTCTCTCTCTTTTTTTTTTTCCTAATGTTCTTACTGTTCACCGAGATTTAGATATTGAATAGAAAAGGAAAAGAAAATATGTGAGTGTAATAGTATTAATTACTTTATGCTGCCATGTGGAGTTCAACTGGTTAAAAAAAAAAAAATTAGAAGATTTCCATTTCAATGCTATTTGTTTTGTAATAGAACTTTCCTTTCCTTCATCCTTCTACTTCCAGAAGGGTCTTATTCAGTGTATTCAATCCTAGCTGAAAGGTCACTGTTGTCCTACAAGCGACTCCCTCCCTTTCCTGTCACTCCTGGATGCTGATAATAGGGCTCTGTTTCTCTGAGGCCGAGATCCATCATGGGAAGGTGCACTGGGAACAGCTGAGTATTGCCCTCCACTCCTGGAGGTCAAGTGTGCCACCCCTGAATGCTGCAGAAATTGTGGGAGCAGAGGTATGGGCAACCCCACCAGCCCTACTGGCTCTGACCCTGCAGCACTCAGCATCCTCATCACCCTTCCACTGCACTGCACCATTAACTTAAATTAATTCAGCCTCTTTGATAAATAGTTCCCTAGATACATAATCTTTATATTAAATTTCTTAGTCTAGGCATTTAACATTTCTATTTGTATACACATTTTTCATTGTGTAACCCTGACTTTGACAAGGCACTGATGAATTAGCACATCTGGCAACATGAAGCAGTCAAAGGGCTGCTCATTCCAACTGAATTCTGACATTTCTAATCACAGTAATTACATTTCATTTTAGTTTTGCCTTATGGTATTCAGTAGGAGTTATTATTGAGTGAAACTCAAGTCTATGTGAATAATGCTCTGGGTTTTTTTCTGTGATACTGGGAGAGGGCATGCAGGAAGGCTGTTGCCATTCCAGCTTGTGCTGTGAAGAAATAAGAAATAATAATTAAGCAGTATGAAATGGAGACAGAACTCTGCTTGGTGATTTCATTGGTTTGTGATCAGAGACCTTTGGCTGCACTGGACAGTTTGAGCCAGAGTAGAACAAAGAGCATCGAGCCCAACACTAGAGGAGGATTTGAGCTCCAGGAGGAAAGCACAGTCTCAGGCCCCCTGGAAGACACATTTATGAAGAGATGGCCTGTACTGCAGGAAAGGGATGTGGGGGCATAAAGGGACTTTTTTCTGCTTGTATTTTCATACTTCCTAAATTAAACTGTGCCTGTGTGCCTTTACAAGCACCTCTCTCTCCCTTCACTTGCTTATAAAAACCCAGACCAGCTCCAAGATCTTGCTATTAATAGAAAACAGTAAGCATTTTTGAAGAAAAGAAACAAGAAAGACTTATTACCTGCAGGTAAAAGCTCAGAGGGAATAGGATATAAACAGCATGGAAGAAATCTTTAGAGAGTCTACCTGCTAGTGCTTGGCATGCTTTTACTCAGTGTCTGAAAAAGTAGATTTGGGGCAAAGCTGAAAACACTCAAGAGACAGAACAGAGATTGCGCATGTAACATCAGGGAACTCCTGTCAAAATTAGAAGAGTTTCTGAGGAAAAAGGAATGAGAATAGATAAATACTGTTTTTCAAAACAGCTACACCAGTTTAATTGTAGCCTTTCAAAACATCTAACCTCAGACAAGGAGCCTCAGAGGTTTCATACTGACGATTTGAAAGTATGATAAGGTTGCAAACAATCTGTTCATTTTGGCTTAACTGTAGTCTTTTTTATCCTTAATTATTCACAATATTTTCTATGTATTGCCATAGGAAAGGACAGACTAGAGACTCCTAAAACGTGACTCTTGTATGGCAGTGAGAGTGTACATATCAAAATGACCAGAAAGGGACAAGATGAGTCCCCAGCAAATTAAGAATGTGTATACACTATGCTTGTAATAATGATAGTATGTTTTATAACATTACATTTAAGCAATTGCTATTTCAGTCTTATGGAGCAAAGAGTGTAATCACTGAGATTTAAATAGTGGACTTAATTGACACTGGTTGAAGAATATTCAGAGCCCTTCAATAGTTGGTATTATCTCTCCCCTTATCCTACGTGACTGTTTTAATTCAAACTAGCTCCCTGCTTTGTGCATAGAATTACTGATGAAAATGTTTCTTTCTTCCGCAAATGATTAGCTAAATCATCCTTTTATTTACAAGAAACGCTGTGTCCCTGTGCCCTAAATCTTGCTAGTTGGAAGAGTAGGAGGGGAAGCAATTTAATTAAGTTAACTTTATTGACACACTGGAGCTGTTGTTTAATAGCATGGCTCCTTGGAGTGTAGTGCAGGTAAATTGAATGAATGCCACAGAATATCACTTCCCTGCATTGAATATTTCAAACCTCTGCCAGGCAGTTTGGGATGAGCAGCCAATCAGGAAAAAGGTTTTCCCAGCCTTGCTGGTGTGGCTGGCATTTCCCGCTATGCTCCGTACGAGGTGCCGAGTGTTACCCATGCGTTCCCCTGAGCGTACTGAGAGGGATAACTCTGGGACTGTGTGTTGTGCTCAGCTGCTGCATTTGGAAGGCAACTTCATGGCTTGGCTTTTCAGCCATGTATCCAAAAATGCCTTTTTATGAAGGAGGAAAACTAGCGTGTGTGTCTGAATGAAAGTGCTGTGAGTAAACTATTTAATATTAAAACCTCCATACACTCATTCTGCATGAGAAATCAGACTCTAGAAGGATAAGACATATTTTCTGGAGCTGTGCTTTTCATTATATATTTGGGAATAAAAAGAAAAATTACTAAACTTCTTTGTTTAGCAGTTTTTTTGATAAAACAAAAGCTGCAAAGGCTTCCACTGTGTATACAATTGTGCCTGGTACTATTTCAGTTACTGTTTCTGTTGTTAAAATCTTTGTCCTAATGTCTTATTGATATATAAAATGAGTGTAGCTGCTCTTCTGCAGCTGACTGGAACACACACCCTTTTCTGCACTGTTCTTCAACACTGCCCACTGAATGATAAAAGACAGTATCTCAGTCTGTTGTACCTGTCAATCACTTCTTATAAAAGTCAAGCCAGATACGTAGTTCTGCAATGTAACAGCAACTTCCTACAGCTTTCAACCCTTAAAGAATTTGATTTTCCTTGATTAAGGCTGAGACCCAAAGACCCAGTTTTACAGTTTTGCATGAAGAATTAAATACAGCCACTCAGCTAGTTTATGTTTCACAATGGAAAATAATAAGAGGTAGAACTTTAATTACAATTCATGCTTTTCTCATACTCATTTAATTCAATGTTCGAAAAGGTTTTTGTGTAATTTTTTATCTATAAACAGTTTTTTCTTTACATCAAATGCTGCTTTTAATTTTATATGATGGTGAAATGACAGAGCTGGGTTGTAGGGGAGGGGCACTGTTCTTTCTGGTGCGGACCAGAGCAGTTCAGAGACAAAGGCGAGTTTCAAGCATGTAAATCCTTCTTTAGGTCAGACTTGTGCACCTTCTAACAATCACATTTAAAGAGTTGCACTGATTTTTGCCCCTATGGCACCCTGATGATGAGACTGACTATCCTTTAGAATGTCATTTCTCATGGCACACAGGCACTTTTAGGGGTGGATGCCCTTGGGGCAATCATTCTCAGTTCCTCCCCTGACCTTTATGCCCTAATATGCCACAGACATCCTCAGAAGTGCTGCCAGGTGCTTTTAATATAGAAACACAAGCTGTGGTGCAGCCTAGTGAAACTCTAGGCACTCAGAATCTGGCCCTCTGCTCTGAGCTCTGGCCCATGATGTAAGTCCGGAAAGTTAAACTGCTTTTAATTCAATGTTAGATTAACATGGCTTTTGACTGGCACTGTGTGTTTGTGTGTTTGCAGAAAATGACAATGTCTTGCATGAGTAACCCTGAGCAATTTACTGGCTGATATTCCTCAGTACTCTATTACTTTACTTTCATTAAACGTGTGCTTTGGCAGCCATTGCTTGAAGTCCGTATTCCATATTTGTGCAGAAAACTGCAGTTCCTATGCTAATGATTGTGTCTGAAATAAAAATATTCTGAAAGCCTTATTGTGTGTCTAATAGAATGAGAAAAAAACTTATTTCCATGATTCCACCCTACAGTTCCTTCCAAGTGCAACAGACAAATCACAGTGAATCACAAGTGACTGTTTTCCTGTGTAAGAATGCATATTATATTTTTAGATGAAGTTCTTTAAGGGCGTTAAAATACAAACACATTATAAATGCCTTCATTTTAGTTTTATTTGATTACAGTTTATAGGACTATTAAATCAAGGTTTCTAATACTATTTATTTAGTATGTTTAATTTTTAACTTATAATTATTTAATGTATGTGTATATTAGTACTAATATAAATAAATATCTGCTAATTGATGGTTCTGGGTAGGGCACAGAACTCATGCAGGATGCTATTTTAGACTTCTATGCATATATTTTTTGATGGCAAAATTCAGCTTAAGCATCTCCCACCCCTCTCCACAGCCTTCCACCTATCTCTGCCCCTTTCCTTCCCTTTGTGCTGGCATGGTTTTTTGTAGGACTGAACTCTGAACTGGGTTAGTAACCTTGGAAGGTTACCCATCTTCTTTCTTTTTCTGAAATCCTTTATAAGGCAGAGCATCTGGTTTGCAGTGTAGCCTCCAAATCATTGCTCCAGTGGAACTGAACAAGCATCCTGGGGAAGTGAGCTGACTCAGTTCAGGCAGGCTAGGGAAAAGTGCCCATCAAACCATCACTGGATTTTAAAACATGCAATTTGCTTGATGCTTTAGTCTGTAAACTCTACACACACTTACGTAATAGTAATAGTGGTTTTTCTGAACTAAGTTTTTGCTGAAAACTTTTGCCAATACAGAAACAACATTTAGGGTTAGATTTAGTTTTTGAAATTTGAAGGTTTTTACAAGTTTGGAGATTTTTAATGCCAAAAACTAGGGAAAAGCTTATGTCAGCAAACTTATACCACAGATAAGGATCATTTGCTCATCTTAGAACTGGGTACAAGAAATTTATACCCTCTATACTTAAAAGAGTTTGCTGATTTACTAGCTGGTTTTGGGTTTGGTTTTTTTGTTTGGTTTTTTTTTTTTTTTTCCAAGAGTATATCAAGGTGATGGAAGTAACGTACTTTAACTTTTTCCCCCCAGATGCTAAAAAAGTTTTTCCTGTGGCTGGTCTTTCCCACACCTAAGGGACACTGAGGCAGAAGTTTTACAGCTGCAGAGGGATGGCATCTCCTATGCTCCAGCCTAAAGATGTTCCTGCTTTCCTCTGTCACAGCCACCCAGGAGCTGGCAGTGCTGCTCCTCTGGTTTTGCTAGTGCAGTGGCTTGCATGACTGCTCCTTAGCCTGAAACCTGCTAACTCAGCCAAGCCAGTTCAGATCCACAGTTCACACTGCTTAAAATAATCTGGCTTGTTTTGCCTTGAGCATTTTAGAGAGCATTCATGTGAACCCCTCTGTTGGCACAGCTGTGGGGCAGGGTGTGAAAACAGGGAGAAGTAATGTTGTCAAACCAGTGATAAGTTTGCTATTCCCTAAGTCTGAACCACTTTAAACAAAGAGAAGGTGATAGAAGAGGCTGTAGCTTGGTTGTGTCCAGCAAACTTGCATTCAGGCATGATACTGGGCATGCAGCAATAAGTAAACACATATGCAAATATTTTTGCTCACACTGATATTTAAACATTCATTCACGGTTTCCTCTCTTCTTAAGACTAGAGCTGGCTTATGCCTTCATTTTGAGGTTGGTTTTCCTTACTTCACATTAATTGATTGTTCATTTATTTAAGAACAGATCAATGATGATGCGTCAAACTGTTGCTACACAGGAGACAAAACTTTGATTTAGACTACAACTTCATCTCTAAGTCAATCAGTTAGGAACATAAAAGTTGATTAGGTGGTGCTCTCAGCAGCTCATGAAGCTTAACCTGGCAGCAGACAGCTAATGCTCCATAATCCCGGCTATGGAAAGGCCTAAGGAGTTTGAAGAGTTCAGTTTGGTAATTTACTAGGAAATCCCTGATCATTCCTTCAGAAGAAAAATTAAGTATATGAAGAAGATAACATGGCCTGGACACCTCAAGAGGAACCCAGATGCTGAACAAGATTGATTTGTTTCTTTGACCTCAGTCAGAAGACTGCTGTTGCAATATCAAAGTGGATTGTCTGCCTTATTGTGTATTACCGTGGAAGGATGGCAGCACCAGTGTCACAACAAGAAGATCCATCCTCTGCTGCAAGGTGTGTCATCAACAAAATTGCTGTTTAAATTCTCTACCAGTAGATGACAATAAACTTTATGAGTAGAATTAACAGGAAAAGCAGGAGAAGAAAAGTAGTTTCTCAGCTTGGAAGTAACATATGGCAATTAATTAAACCCACTGGGTTTTGATCTTAAATAAGAGAGGTTAAATAAAATCATTGAGAGGAACCTTGTTCCCTTGCATTGTAGCATTTCAAAAACCCTCCACAGGAGAGAGGGAAACATCACAGGAAACCTTGTTATTAAAAAATCCAGGAAGTCTGAAAGGAACTCTGTAGTACACTGGCAGTGGAGGTATTCTGATTCAAGAAATTACTTCAAAAGCACATCTGTCAAGTCAGACATGGTATTTTAAAGACTTTTATTAAAGCACAAAAGGCCAGCAATAACCAATATCATAATTTCTGCCAGAGAATAGGAATTAAATAGTCATTTCAGTATTTTATTTTATGATCATCATTAACTGTCTTTTGCACCCAGGTTATTAGATATCCCTTAGCTGTCATCTGCATCCACAGAATCACAGAATCAATTAGGTTGGAAAAGACCTCTGAGATCATTGAGTTCAATCTTTGGCTGAACACCACCATGTCAACTAGGCCAAGGCACCGAGTTCTGCATCCAGTCTTTCCTTAAGCACTTTCAGGGACACTGACTCCACCACCTCCCTGGGCAGTTCATTTCAATCTTTAATCACCCTCTCTGTGAAAAAAGGTTAATTGGACACAAAGAGAGCTGATGGGTCGCTCTTAAAACCTGTCCCATTCCTTGGCCTTCAGGAAAGGCTGAGAGAATGAGTTTGGGGAAGAAAGTCCTATTCAGGGGGCCTAACTTACATGTAAATTCCTGTGTCAGATGTTACCTAAAGTTTTAAAGTCAATTAAGAGGACAGAATTAGATGCAGAAGCTAGTGTTCTTACCTAGGCCCTGTAACAATGGCTGGTAGCTGGTACACAATATTTAAATGCAAGCGTCACTCAGCTACCTTCCTCTTGGACTGGTTTATTAAGGAAGACATGGGAAATGTAGGTATATCAGTGGTGCCACTTTAGCACAGCAAATTCACAGCTTTATTTGTGTTTTAGATTACCAGTCACAGACTGTCATGGTGCTCTGACTGAAAACACAAAGTATCTTGTTAATCTGTGTGTGCTAATAAATTTTCTGTGCTGCAGAATAATAATATAATCTGGAATAATTCTGCTCTCGTAATGTGTATAATTTCTACTCTAAGTAACTACTCGGTCTCTTAGGAATAACTCTTGATATTTTTAAAGATACAGATTATAACTGATATTTGGGAGTTGTAATTACTTATTGAAAAAAAGAATCCACTGAAATACCTAGCCATGAGTACTTTATACGTTTCCATGTGGAGTGGATACAATCGTCATAATTCTAGTTAAGTTAGATGTTGCCTACATACATACTGGTCTATTTAATGGGTTTTACATTTAAGAATAATCAAAAAGAAAAATCTAACATTCTATCTCTAGATATTTTGCTTTTTATTTCAGATTCCACTCTATGGCTCCATTATGGCAGAAAAGACACGCTTTTATGCATGTGATATAATTGTATTCTGAAGCCCCAGGCCTTCTTTGCCCAGTAGAACTAGTTCTGATGAGTAGCTTCAATAATTTAAAAGCAAATCTAGCACTGGCAGAGGAGGGGGAAAGCAGTTTTTGTGAAGTTTGACCCCACATACGCATCCATCAGTCTGGAAGAGTTTTAGTGATGTACAAGACCCCCTGTTTACCATGGAGCTGTAGTTGTGTGTGTCACTTACAAGATGTGCTCTTGGCTGGAATAGGTCTGTAGGTTATGTGACAATCAAAACAATGGTGGCCCTTTCCTTCTGGGGCACCTGCTGAACAGACATTACTGTAGACTGTGTTTAGGTCATATTTAATTTTAAAATAATAGGATATCTGAGTTGAATGGTACCCACCAAGTTCATCAAGTCTCACTCCTGGCCCGACACACCATGTGTCGGGAATCTCACCATGTGTGGTTCTTGCATGGTAAAGACTTTTCTCTGCATGAAGTACTGGAAAATATAAAAGCTGATGTTTTTCATCCTTGTGTATATGCTCCATCAAAAGGAACAGCATAAGCAGAAGTCTGGATGGGATTAAAAGGAGAAGCAGGGAGTTACTGGCAGTGCTATGTAGAAGTAGCATAGCAGAAACCATGGGAAGAGAGAAGATGAACAGGAGGGAGGACAACTATATGAGTAGCAAAGAGGAGAAAAGAGATAAACAGACTGGGGCAAGGAAAACATGCAGTGATAGAAGGGCCAGAAAACTGTTAATGGAAAAATGAGAAAAGAGAAGAAAGAGAGGTGGCACATTTTGTGAATTAATGTAAGACCTAATGTGCCAGGTACTCAGAAGAATTTTTAATCTAAATAAGGCAACTGAGTCATCTTCTTAACCTGAATTCTCTAAGCATTCCCTTATGACCAGATGAATGTATGTGTCATCTCATAATGTGATTATGACAGAAGATGCAAGCAAAGCAGGTTTGAACCCAATATCTGTAGCACATAGGGACAGCTCCTAGGAAATTTGGGAACAGATGGAAAGTCAGTGAACGCACCCAACTTTTAAAGCAGAATGCTTGAGAAAGCTGCTTTTTTGTTTGAAATACTTAAAGATCAGTGCATGCACGCACACACACACACAGCCTCTTTCACTTTTCCACTCAAAGAGGGAGAATTGGTAGCTTAGTCCTTTGGGTTTAGTCACATTTCAGCTCAAGCAGCTATGCAGATCTCGATCCTGTAATAATTTTTTTTAGCCATAAAGGATACTTTGCCTACTCACCTTATTAGCAGCCGGGTGCAGCACAGATATTATTCAGTCAATTTTTCTGCAGAGAAAAGAATAATAAGTTCCTGACAATGAGCAAAAAGAAGTTAAGGCAACATCCATTTACTTGTGTTCATTTAGCGTGGCTTTATAAGACACTGTACAATATTGCAGCTTGTTGCTCCTCAGTAATGTTTCATATCTCCTTTATGTTGTAGGGGTGAATTTGATTTCTTTGTCTGCTACCCTGCCCCTGCACCCATGTGTGACATTTAACTGCATTGCTTTGGCCAAAATTACCAAAGTAGTTTCTGTAATACAGTCCTTAATGCCACTCTCAGATTTAAGGTGATTGTTTCTAAAAATGCTTTTATATAACTTGAAGAAGAAAATATTATAGAAACTGACATTTTGACTATGTTTCCTACAGGTTTCCTTACTTTAATGCATACATGTTGCACTGTTTGCTTTTCATGCAAGAAATACTGTGAGAAGTATAGGCACATATTAGTTCAAATCATTTTATTCATCAGCTATGTGTGGAAACACAGGATACTGAGAGAGCCATCAGCAGGCAAAGAGATTATTTAAAGTGATACTGCCAAATTCTCAAGTGCCACTTCAGTATGTTAGTGGATTAATGTTTAATCATTACTTTAAAATGTGTTGCAGATTTCAAAGTGGTCTGCTTTACAAGGGGAGCATTTTGAAAAACTAAAAATGTGAGGGGTAGATAAGAATATTACCTAGATGCTGTACAGGTTGTAGCACAATTCAGAACCTGAAATGAGAGCTGGTTCCCACCCTCCCAATAAGGTTTGTGTGCTTGTGTGATATAACAATATATAGTGAACTATAATGTTTGGGAAACTAAAGTAACAAATTAATGACTATTTTGATTCGAAAGTCCATTGATCTTTCTCCTTGCCCAAGATGGGATGGCAATGTGAGCTATTATCAATGTAACATTTACTGGAAAAAAAAGCAGCGCTAGGGGAAGTTAAAATTAGAGCCATCTTCAGTTTTTGCAATATTAAAATATAGATGATGAATCACAGTCAATGTAGATAAACCACTTACCTTCATAATGCTGATGTAGGATGGGAGCAAAAGCTCTCCATTCAAATATCCTGCTGGATGCCTGTATCTATCCGACAGGCAGTAATCAGGGTAGAGCACTACTGAAATTAATTCCTATAATACTGAGGGGTTTAATGAAAATCCTGATGACAAATTGTCTTTGTTGTTCTGTTCACCATTTTCTCTCTTGTATCCTAGGTTAATTACAGGGCATTTTAAGAGAGGCTTTTGAGCATACTATACATGTAGAAGGAAAAGTAAAATGCTGTCAGTTTCTGGAACTTTCCCAGACTCTCACAAACACATATGAATTGAATTCCAATAGTATTTTAATCTGCGGGTTCATAGTTTATATTTTTACTGTCAAACACTCATTTAGCTTCTCTTAGCATAACAGGTAGGAGCAAAAAACCAGTATTCTCCCTCTTGCTTGTCTTTTGTAAATAAAATGAAAGAAGCAGTAATTGCACATCTCACAACTCCATTTAGGACTAAAAACCACAATTACAGAATGCTTAAATGTAGGCACTGCTGTGAGTTGCAAAGCAGGCAAGACAAGGTTGCTGAAAAGTGAAACAGATGTTGATAGGCAGCAAGCAAAATTAATGGGATGCTAAGTTGGGAGGGTTCTTTGAAATCTCTCTTGATTTTATTTTACAACCATATTGTCAGACTTACTCATGGATCATTATTTACCAATTAGTATTTAAAATCATAAATAATCTAAATTATTTATAGTCAATAAGCATTAAGCATCTCTACACCATTACTTTTCATTTCACCTTAGTGAATGAACACAGTTAAGTGACTGTGACTCCTTGTAAAAGTTCAGTTGCATCTAAATCAACTTTGATAGATAAAAAAGTTTCATTTAAATTTTTTTTACACTTTTTTTTTTTTTTTTTGAGAATCTTTTGTCTGAAATGAACAAATACTTGGAGCAAAAACTCAAAGTTTTCAGAATGATAGCAGCAAATGAAAACAGAGGGTTCAACAGCTCAATCTGGGAACTATTCAGCAGGTTCCCATGGGAGACTGTATGGAAGGGGAAGGGAAAGGAAAAAGGGGCAGGGGAAGGAGAAGGAAATCATGAGAGTATGTTGCTCTCTGAAGACAACATTCCCAGACCTGGGCTCAGCCCAGCCCACAGCCCTTGAGTCACACAGGCACAACAGACAGGCAGGGAGCTCCTCTCCAGCACAAAAGGCCAAAGAGGAGGCCAAAGAGGGCTACTCAGGAGCGTTGTCGATCATGTAGGCAGGGAGTTAGGGAAGTCAGAACTCAGCTGGATTTGAAATTGGTGAGGAATGGAAATGGTAACGAGAAGAATTTCTAGAAGTAGAATCAAAAGAAGGTCTATGGAAGATGAGAGGCTATGAAGCAAGGCTTGAAGCAACAGAAAAGGCTGAGCAACTCAGCATCTTCTGCTTGGTCTTTCATGGTCTTTCTGTCGCCATACCACCCAGGCAGAATCTGGGAATATCTCTTTAGTGACCAAGTAATTAAACTGTACACACACACAAATCCATGGGACAAGAGAGAATGTATCCAAGGAGTGGAGAGAAGGAGCTGAGGTCATTGCAAGGACTGCTTTGTATCTTCTTCAAAAGGTCCCTAGGAATTAGGAGAGTATCCTGAAGGCTGGCAAGTGTTACATGTACATGGGCATGAAGGCAGATCTGGGGAACTATTTGCTGATAGAGCTCCCTTCAGTTTCCACAAGGATTTTGGAGGAAACCATCAGATTGTGAAAACCATGTGCAGTTACGAGGAGGACAAGAAGGTGATTCGGAGCAGCATGGATTCACAAACCACAAATTGTGCTGAATAGTCTGAGTGCTTGCTCTGAGGAGATGTCTGGCTTGATGGATGAAAGAAGAGATTATTTATCTTGGTTTCTGCAAGGTCTGTTACACGGTATTCCTACAGCCAAATTGGTGAGGCATTGACTTGAGCAGTGGACTACAAGGTGAACTCACTATTGGCCATATCATGAGGCTCCAAGAGTTGTGATCAGCTGTAAAAAGTCCAACTGATGAGTGATTTCTAGTATCTTTCAGGAACCAACACTAGTGTGGACATTCATTGATGCCTTCACTGCAGATGTATCCAGTGGGATTAAATAAAACCCTCAGCAAGTTCACAGATGATAACTGACTAGGGGAGCAATTAATGTGCAGGGCTATCATTCAGAGCACTCTCAACAAGCTGGAGTATAAATCTGGCAGAAACTTTTTCAAGTGTAGCACAGGCCAATGGAAATTCCTGATCCATGCAGCAGGACAGGCTGGGCATCAATTGGCTCCAGAGCAGCACTGCATAAAAGGTCCTGGGTGTCCCAGTAGACAAAAAAACTCCAATGTGAGTCAGCAGTGCATCCTGAAGGTCAACACCATCCTGGGCTGTACTAGCAAGAGCCTAGCCAGCAAGCTGAGAAAAGTGATTCTTTGCCCTCTGCTTGACCTTGTAAGACTACCTGGAAGACTGTGTTCTGTTTTGGATTCCCCTGTACAAGATGGGCACTGACATAGTGGAACGAGTCCCTTGGAGCACCAGGTGGCCAGAGCACACGACACACATGGAGAAGCTGACAGAAAATGGGTTCTTTCTGGCTGAAGGTGAGAATAAGGGAGGAATCTGATTGTTTTCACCAATTTATTGGCAATGTACAGATGAGACAAAGTCAAACACTTCTAGGTAGTGCAATACAATAGGACTAGAGGCAGCAGCCCCAAGTCACAACATATGAAATTTTGACAAAATATCAGAAAAATCTTTCCTTTCTTGTGTGTGTATGTGTGTGTATATATGTGTGTCAAATACTGGCACAGGTATCAAGAGACTGTGGCATTTCCATTTTTGGAGGTTTGACAAAGCTCTCTGTGTATGCTCCTGAGCAACCTTTGAACTCAGATGTAACTTCAAAGCTGATCGTGTTTGGGTAGGCCCAGATGAGCCCCAAAGACATCTTCCAACCTGCTACTTCCAACAGAATTTAGTTTTGCTTACTTAAATGGCTGTTTTAATGATTTAAACAATATTCCTGGGATACTTTCTATTTTGAAGAAAAAGAACAGTGAAAATACAGACCATTATTATTACAGAAATGTATGTCATTACTGCTAAGAAATATTGTAGGAGTGATCATGTAAACCAGGATGCCAGGATAGATTGTGGGTTTTTAATAACAGAACAAAAAAATGTCAGTTTTAATAAGTAGTATCCCAACCTACTTATTGTTCCTCACACAGATACGATCCCTTACCATTAATTATCTTACTTATCCATAGATCCTTGTTTGTATATATTTACTTCAGGTGAGTCCCTTGGGGCTTAGAAGATAAGGTGTATTTTCTTTGACGCCTTATAATCTCTCTTCCATTTAATTTTCCTAATAATTCATAATATTCCTTTTACATTAGGCTGGTGTTTTGATAGAATGGTACATGGTTTCACCAGTTGCAGTAGCCATATTTCAGATTTGTAGCAGCTCACTTACAGCTCATCACTGGGTATGTATAGTTAGGACTCTTTTTTCTTTTTGTTCCACATTGAACATTTATCAGCATTATTCTTGGTCCACACTTTTATCACCAATCAAAAAGAACTGGGATTATTCTGCAATTTTTCAGACATCTTTGGCTTTTACCACATTAAATAATCTAGTATGATTTAATCTCACCTCACTGTTCAGCCTTAAACAAATTGTCAAGGACTATGCTGAACAGTGCATTTCCCTACACTAGAAATCTCTCTGAATTATGAAGAGTGACCATTGAATTTTCTGCTCTGTGTTTCCTACTTTCTAACCAGTAAGGAGGTTGTGTCCTGTAAAGAAAGTTTCAGCCTGGGAATCTCCAAAGTCTATTCCATAGTGTTCTTTACATCTGTATAAGGAATTCTTTTCACTTTGCTGAGGTAGAGTCTGATCTTATTTGGGTTTCTCCTTTCATATACAAGTTATGTATCAGCCCTACAGACATTTGGCAGACTTCCTGTTTTGGAAGTGCTTAAAAATATTTTATTATTAGTTTTATGCCTTTGGAAATTTACTCTTCAAAGTAAATTTTTGGCTGGACTTACTAAATTTAACTTTCCAGAGTTGATATTCTTTCATATTTTTCTGGTTGGGAAACTTCCACTTTCAGAAGAGCTTCTAATAATCACCATTACTGTGCTGTGTATTGAAACGGTGTAGAAAAAAAAGAGAACACTGGGGAGTTTATCTTTCCACATTTCCTGCCTTTCCCTCCAAAATGACCTGACATTAACTGAAAGAGGGTAGATTTAGATCAGCTATAAGGAAAAAATTCTCTACTGTCAGGGTGGTGAGGCACTGGAACAGGTTGCTCAGAGAAGTTGTGGATGCCCCATCCATGGATGTGTTTAACAAGTTGGATCAAGCTCTGAGCAACCTGGTTTAGTGAAAGGTGGCCCAGCCCATGGCTGGTTTGGAACCAGATGGTCTTTAAGGCCCTTCCAACCCATTCTATGATTCTATGATTTTATGTAGTTAAAGTTATTAATTTTTTACTGCTCTTTTTTTTAATTGCTTCCTTTCTCTTTAATGCCTCCTCAGAAAAAGCCCTAAAACATGCAGGGAATGCTCATAAAATTCAAGCCATGGGAAAAAAAGAAAAAGAAAAAACATTTGCAAAAATAAATAGAAAAAGGAGCAGAAGGAAGAAAGAACAAGTTGGGAAAACTTACACAGATAAATAAAAAGTGATCATAATAAAAGAATCCCTTTAGAAATGTTAACAATTTCAGTGCAGGTTGCTCTGTAGTTTAGTGAGATGAGTCCTAGAAATATTCTGAAACTATGAAATTGTGTTTTCTGAAAATTATACCCACATATAGATAGAAGTGTATATATGGATATATGCATGTATGTATGCATGTTCTGCCTCAGAAGCGAGGAAAACTGAGACAGCAAGGTTTCCACCTGCTTTGATGGGATTTGACTAGTGAGTAGAACCCCCAGACTAGAGGCAAATCTCATCCTTGAGTACCTGTGAGGCTTCATCAGCAGATTCCAAGCAGTGGGATCTGTCTCCTGCAAACAGGTGTGCACAGATGGGAGTCCTGGCCATATTCTGGCAACGGCCCAGCACTGCACGCTTGCAGAAGAAGGCAAGGATGGTACCAGATAATGTCAGTGCCTTTGTAGGACTGAGTCCTGTGAACTTTTCCTCATGAGCCACTCCAGCTGAGTTGCTGATTTCTCCCTTAGGAAGCTGCTCTGCACAAAAATGCTGGGTCTGTTTAGTCATAACTCTAAAGTAAGGCCTTCCAGCAATGTTGACAACTTTAACATTTCTCCAGGTTTGCAGGGAGAAGATATCTTACCTTTTGCAACTGAGCAATTATCAAACTTTAGAAATGCACCTACCACCCCTTAAAGGGGAGTAATACAAAAATGAATATAATTCTATGTATAAATAACATATCCATTTCTACTCTAGAGTTCTGCTGGATTCAGAGTTCTTATTTGAAAGGCCGAGTTGTAGCTGCAGTTTTAAGCTTTTTTTTTTTTTTTTTTTTTTTTTAACTAGGCTTAACAATGAGACTTTTAATTTATATCTCTGAGAATAGATCTAGGTCCTCCAAATTATTGAAATCAAGGTAAATGACAGCACTGGTTGTTTCTGTCTTGCACTTCTTGTGCAAGAACCCACAGCACAGGACAAGGGAATAAGCAGCTGGGAGCCATCAGCACCTGGGCTGTGAGCACCCCATAAACCACATGTTTTGTTGCATGCAACAGCTTTGAGTTTGTTTCCCACTTGAGTTGAAGATGTAAAATTTAACCTGTAAAGCCTCCTGGGGTTTAAGCTGTAGCAATGAGAAGGCCTCTGCAAGGTTAGCAACTTTTTTGCACTGAGCACTGAAGAAACCCTTATTTCAGGCAGATATGATCCTACCCTGAAGCACTCATTATCTCTGAGGTGTTTTGCACATCACTAAAGGTCTTCATGTATCCTGAATAAAAGCTCTCTGATCATTCACTCTTTCTGATTTCCCTGTCTCCTCATCAATGAATGCTTGTGGGTGTAGTGCTCTCCTTTACCCCGATGAAGGGAGACAATTCCTTCAGGAGCCAAAGCAAGGTGGTTCACAGGCAGGAAAGAAAAGGCTCAGAGTAAGAAGAAGAGAGATACAAAGACACGACTAAGTTTGAGAATAGTTACCTATTCTCAGTCTAGATAGACTGGCAATATATGAGAAATAAGAAGACTGCAACAGTGGAGAAAAGAAACATTGAAAAAAACCTCATCAGAGTTAGATGACACAGAAAAGTGACTGAAACAGGAAGGAGACTATACCAGGAGACACAACACAGTACACAGCAAAACATGGTGATGGAAGTTAGAAAACAAAGTGAAAAAAAAAATGTTCAGGAGACAAATTTAGGTTTTGTGTTTTTTTAAAAAAAAGTTCAGTGGAAAATGTACACATAGAATGGTACATATAGAAACCATTTTTATCCCATAATGCTGTAATGCTATAGAATATAAATAAGCTGTGATAATAGTAACTCTGTGAGGTAGTATAGGGCTATTATTTTATGTTATGGGAGCTAAGCACTGAAAAACAAAGTGAGTCTTAAGAGGGCACAGTGGAAATCTGCAGGTGTAGAATTTAGGGTCTGAATTTGCTGGGCATCACTGAATTATTTCTTCCTTAGAAAAGTGTAATATATTAAATACATATAATGGAATTAAAATATTGGATTTTATATAGAAAGTCATTATGGTGTAGCAACGTATTATTTTATGTTGAACAAAATTATTGCTCTAACTTTTTTCCTGTTGTTGCTACTCTACTGGGCAACAACAGTATTTTCAAATGCCCTGATAGAGTATAATCTGTCAGAAAAGCTGCAGCAAATATACTTCCATAAGGATTTAATAACTTCAGCTTGAAACACTAATATTTACTGAAATGTGTTATCACCAATATTGATGCAACACATGGTCCAATGGTCCTGTAAAAGGAACAACTGCCAATACACATTTCAAAGCTGTTGCTGATTTTACATCTATAATTTACTCTACAGCTCTCTACAGTAGTTTCCTGATCAAACTAGTCATGCTCTACCCTGACACACTGATAACTCTTACGTTGCACCAGCATATTGAAATATCTCACAGTAGCTTTTTACATCAAGAATTTCACTGCAATTTCACTTTCATAAGGAACTTGAAGAGCACAATATGGACAGAATGTTAAAAAATATTCTTAATCATTAGAGATGAACTATTTGCTTTTTTGAGCATAATTTTATCCTGATGACTCTGGAGATGGAATTAAGATTGACAGAAGGTAGATTTCATACGAGGGTCAAGGCCCCTGACTCTCAGAAGCATTATGAAACCAGTGAACATAAGTTTTGCTAAATCTTCTGAGAATGCAGAAGAAGCATTGAGTTTTCAGCTTTCAGCAGCAACCTGGACTGGCTGAGAGCACAAGCAAAGCAGAAATTGTCTAAGGTGGCAGGCTCCTGGAAAGATAAAGTGCACATCCCTTAACATCTGTCCACCCTAATTTTGTCCATATTAGGACAGGGAAAAACAGGTTGTCTGAAAGTGCTGCTGCCCTTAAAGTAGGAGTGGAAACTACTGGTAGAATGCCCAGTGCCAGCAGCTGTGATAGCTGACTGCTATCAGTCCCTGGAGGCAGCCAGATTAACAGCATGAATCCTCTAGATCTCTCCATTGCAATTCCCCACTTCTCTGTGGCAGGCAGAGGTGGCCCTGTCCCATCTGTTATTTTAGGAGGATTGACTGTCAGTTTTGTCTGAGCTGTTGAAAAGTCTTGTGCTGGCTCCAGAATAAAAGGCATTTCAAATGTTTATAGTGAGAAATATTTTAAATGAGGAATAATTATGGCATTACTTATATTTAGAAATTCCGGGTGCATCCTTGGTCTCAATGTAATATGTAGCATGCTACTCATTCCAAAATACAGATTACTTTATCAGTGTTTGATTCTCCATCTCTGACTATCTCAGTTTCTTCTTTTTCTACCCAAAGTTCATTGTGAATTCAGCAGTATAATATGAAAACCAATTTTCATTCAGGATGGATGGATGGATGGATGGATGGATGGATGGATGGATGGATGGTCTGCCATCACTGCCTGCTTTTGAGATTTGAATCCCAAAGGTTCAGTTTTGACTTTAAAACTTCCCTTGTGTTTGGAAGACTTTGGTAATTTCCATACCTTCTACCAATGGAATTTCCAGACATTACCAATTCAGTAGCTAAAGTAGAAATTGTATGTGGAATTTCCCAAGTCTTTTCCACAACTGTCTGATTTATTTTTGTGCCCTGGAGCTTTGTTTCTTCAAACTGATCCTCAGACCTCAAGAGATGGAAGTGAACCATTCCTTTAGATTTCCGAATTGGTCTCTTGGTCCATTCTGGGCTTGTGCTATCCCCTCATGTTGCAGCCAGTGTTTTTCATAGCAGCAGAATTTTTGAATGTAACTGCTTCTCCAGTTTCACAAATCAAGATAGCTTTTTATTTAATTAATTAATTGCTTTTTACAATTGTTCATAAGTGTCATAGTGAACATATTACTGTATATTATAAAACCTCCTTCTGTCATCTCTATTAAGTCAAGGATTGTATTATGAGGCTCATGAGGATCATTTTTCTCACTCCTTATTTCATTCTTTTTATGGCTGCTTCCTCTTTGGTATACTACTGCTCTAGGAGAGAGGAGGAACTTCCTGTGAGTTTTGCTCAGGCTCAGTGTAGGGCTGCACTCTAGCCAGCTCACAGGCTTCCTTGTTCTTCCTATTTCTGACATAATTCTGGTTGTTTGGGTTTTTTTTTTTTCCTAGGTGCAACTTATTCCAAGAATAAGCAAGCTCTGATGTTTGTATGCACAGATCCTTGCCCTTCTTTGTGAAAACCCTTTGAGCACTGTGGCTAGAGGCTTACTTCAGCTTTTTAGTTGGACCGTTTATTTATTATTTCAGTTGTCAAGGAGTTTGATTGGTTTTTATATTATTCCCCAGTAAAGATTGGATACTTGCTTCCAGTTTTCGATGAACTATAAGGAAGCCACTCCAAAAAAAAGAACTTCTTTGAGATTTTAAAGAAGAAAATGGTAGGTGATTTTAAATTATTTTTAGGTCTGAGATTAGTAGTGTATAAATGTTGTTTGGACTTTATGCAAAAAAACAGTAATTTCTTCTTTGTACCAGACAACTAGCAACTCCTCTTACACCTGCTGGTACATTTAGTCACTTTTTTGCAAATCAGCACAAGCAAACTTCCCAAGAGCAGATTTGATTAAATGGCACACTCCCCATGCACGTGAAAAATGACTTGCTACCTTCCCTGTAATAACCAAACACAGAGTGAAAGGCTGTTTGAAAACCCAGGGCTCACCCAGAACTGTGGAGTGTTGCTTTGCCAGCATGCAGAAGAATTAGCTCATGGCTGTTAGAGATAATCCTTTCCCTGCTAGTAAAGTCATCCCAAGCCAGTGACCCTTTAAAAATAGGAAGGAATATTTGCCAGCTGTTTTCTTCTCTGACCCTGCTGGAAGAGACATTCGCGTCTCAAGACACCCTATGCACCCTTCTTTGTTTTCTACTGATAATCTACTGGTTTCACTCTGTTTCCTCTTGTCTCCACTTCACCAGGCTGGCTGGGTGGTGAGACACTGCAAAATTATGTTAACCAAGACCTAAGGGCAGACATCCAAGTGCAAGACTGAGAGCAAAAGGGTATAAATAAAGCAATGACAAATTTGCTTCCAGAGTATGCTTAACCATTACTCCACTTCCAAGTATCCCATGAGGGATTTCTTTTGCACTGCTCTGCAGTGAGAGCAGAAGATGGTTGATTCATAGTCAGTTTTCTGACTATGGTGGTGAGCTCACTTCTGCATGGCTTCCATCCCTATATGTTCTGTATTCCTTTGGGACTCTGCTTCTGGATGCACAGGTAAATACTGATCATGTCCTGTCTTGAGAGGGACACCTCAGACACTTAAAAGGTTATTTCCATGTGAGCCTGGCAGGGAACTGTTAGCAAAATACTGCTGATTTTGCCTCCTGAGATTAGGAGTGTTGTGCACCAAGAGGGCACATTCTCATTTTGTCCTTTGGCAGTCTGCTGACAAGCTGCCCCTGCCGGTGAGATCCTTTAATTCTCATCATGCTCCACTGAGGTTATTTATACAATCATCATACCTCTATTGTGAGATATCAGTTGCGTGTGTGTGTTGTGTGTTCTGAAAGGCTCATGATCACTGTTACCTTAGTGACGTTCTACACACCTCACACTTTAATAACATGGATATCTGATGCTGTAAAATTCATATGGTATGAGTGTTAATGAAACTTCTACCCAGTGCTTCAGATAGTGTCCTTTTGGAAGATCAGCTCCCCTCTGCTTTGCTGTATGTCTAGGTAGAAAGTGCATTTTCTTCTGATCTAACTGCATGAGAATTCCAGGCAAAGAATATCACTTAGAACTATACCATAATTCCATTAAAAAAAAAAAAAATCCTGGTTTTATCTTATCTTGGATGTACAGTGCTCCTGGTTCCCTGTAGATACAGTCTCCCTTGATACAGAAACCCAGACACTGATTTTGAAGATAGAGTTCATTTTGGACTTTATTGAGGCAATAGACCTTGGTTTTGGCTGCCTTCAGAGGACAGAATTTCAGTGAAGCAGAGCTGATGTTGTAATCTTGGATGATGACAGCATTTGTGATTGTTCAGTGAGCCTTCCAAGGGATCAGCCTACTTCTCTGGGTTTGGACACAATTATTTTCATTCTGACAAAATTCCTCGTGGTGTGGAAGGAGATCACAACTATAGCTCGGGTAGATTTAAACCTTTCCTAGCCACAAGATGTTTTATTGTTTGCATCACGTCCTGCATTTTTAAAATTTTCAAAGTCAGTGGAGTAAAAGGTCTGATTTTCTTTTCAGAATGGTGTATGAAGTCAGCTGTCCAGAGATATTTTTCTCTTTGTAGTACTTGTAGGAAAATAGGCAAATGTGTAAATTTTTTAAATTGTACTAAAACAGACATCATAATGAGATTATAATTTTAGAAAACAACTGGCTATGAATGAAAGACTTCTCTCTTCCCTTCCCTAATTAATTTTTAAAACCCCAACTTGGCACTTTTTCCCCCTGAAATGATACCTGTCTCTCTTTATCTGTACAAGATAGCTGTAAACCAAAATTATTTAATTAATTGAATGATGTGATTCAAATGCTATATATGTAGACTTTTATCCCATTTCTCCCTCCCACCAGTGAGGAAAAGAATTTTATGTTTAGGGGATTATACCACTAAGATCATGAGTTTAATGTGAAGCTCAAATGATTGGCATTGACTGTTTTATCAAACAAGAATAAAATTAGAATGGTAAAGTAAATGCAACCTAGAGAAACGAGACAGAAGGCAGAAAGTGAGGAGCAAGTTTTTTCCACCGCTAGTGTTTTTGTAGTTGTTGGCCACAAAAGCATCTTTCTGAGATATTTTGCTTGGTGTGGTGGGCTGACCAAAGCAGGAGAGAGGCAGTAGGATAAAAAACTTTCTCAGGCTTCCCAGCAACAGATACTTTCTGATGAACAGGGCTCCTAACCACTCAACAGAGCGATACGCTTTATGCCTCACTCACCACAGCTTTCTGTTGCAATCTTTGGTTTATTCACATCTAGTGAACTTGATTGTGCTTTCATTAATTGGAGAATGAAATTTTTAGTGCTTATCTATTTGAAAGTAAGCTCTTGTAACTCATGGTATAGAGTCAATTGAACAAGGGCTTTTAGAACAGAGTATTGACTATTCTTTCTTCAAAGATTAGATTTTATTTCCAAATTTTGGACAGCTTTTTGTGCCTTTCTTTCTCAATGTTTTGGTTTTTTTAATCTAGTGCCTGGTGCTACCGCATTTGCAGAGTTTGATCCAGAAGAATTGAAGCACATGCTTAAGGAAAAGAATGGCATGAGGTTCATGAACCCCATAATTAGTTACCCTTCCTAGCTCTAAGCAGTAATTAAATCTGTCACTTCTGCTCTGCTGATTCATTTATTTAGCTATTTAATTGCTCAGCTCAATACGTCTTTATCTCCGGAACTGCAACATTTTATTCAGGCTAAGGAATAGCATAACCCATTATTATTTTTTGTCCAAGGGCAGGGACGTAAAAGAAAAGAACACTAATACTAGATGATTTGGTGGTGCTGTCAGTTTTCACTTATCAAATAAAACAGTATTTAAGGGAAAACTTCAACCAGTGCTTGAGGATAGCTTTCAGTACACAGGTTTCCTTCTCCAGGAAATTATGTCAAATGAAAGGACCCAATGTATCTGATCCAGGTTTCTGTTTCCATAATGAGTTAACTTAAAGCATTTCCAGATAAAATATAATTCTCCACAATTCTCCATAAAGTGAGTGCTGTGTTGGTAGAATATTTTATGACATTTTAAAATTGCAAATATACATTAAATTGTTTATAAACTAAATAGTATCTTTGCTGTGTACATTTCAGTTTTGGGACATTGCTCAGTCAGGGAGATTTCTGTCATCTGTCTCTTAGATTTATCATCAAATGGAGCATTTTGATCTGAGAAGCAAATGGCATTTGGAATACTTTCACACTTGCAAAGACAACCCTTCTGAATATCCCTTTGTGAGGCATATACCCATACATGCAGTTTTTCTTATGTTACATTTTCATCAGTCCTTAAGGGAGATTGCAAGATTCCTCCACCATTTCTATCCATAGGTTGGAAAAGCTGGTGTAGGAAAGCAGCATGCAAAATGAAGAGGAGCAGATCAAGACAGATCAATACAAACAGTCTTTTGGTGAAAGGAGATTTTTTTTTTTAATTTTATTTTTATAATTCTTTTTATTTCTCCTCTTTGAACTAGGGAATGACACATACAAAAATTAAAGATAAAAAACTCGCCCAGAATTCAGAGACAAGGATATTTTTCTGTCACTTCTAGCATCAGTAACTCAGTTCCACCAATTTGTTTGTCTGCCTAGCTGGCTAAATTTTTATACCGTGCACACAGCCTTGCATTTCACTCCATTAGTGATTTATTTTTGCTGTCTTGTTATTCAGTCACAACTATGCAGTTATTTAAGTCATTGCTCATGTTTTTACCAAGTAAGCTTATTATTCTAAAAATCTTCTTTTTTTTTTTTTTTTTGCTTGCCTGGAGGGGTTTTTGTTGTTGAGGATTATGTCGGGGTTTGAGGATTATGTCGGGGTTTTTTAGTCCTTCAGTGAGACTTCTGTCCACTCTTTTGCAATGCAACACATGTTTGTACTGCTGCTGTGGCCAACACAATTCAGTTGGCCCTGACTGAAATAGAGGCAGGAGCCTGTGTAAAGACCAGTCAGTGGAACTGGCAGGGTTAATTAGCCATATTGCATGGAACACCTTGGAAATTCAGCTGGATCTATTTCCATTACCCTGGCCGCTGTGCTGGGCTGCACAGACCTGCACCATGCCTGTGCCAGAGTGAGGACCTCTGCTTCCCTGTCCCCCGTCATCAGGGAGGGCTTTGTCAGCCCACAGGCTGGCAGCTTTGGCCCAACAATGCTCAGTCTGTGTTGTTCGTGTTGGTGTTGTTGTTTTGCATCTGTGCACTCGGGGTTACTCACAGCTCTTTGTTGAAATAAAGAATATTTCTCTCTCTGCTGAATCTAGGAAGTCTGGAAATCTTGTGGGCAGTTTAGTTCTTGCAAGCCTGCATATAAGATTTTTGGACTAGGGTTTTGTATGAGCTTCACTTAAATATTCTTTCTTTTAAATCAAGTGATCTTCTAAAAGTACACTCTTTGTTACACTGGGCATATGTTCAAATTCAGGGAATTAATAAAGCAGCAAAAACCCTCCGTGACCATCCTTTGTGGGTAAAGGTGCTTTGAGAATAAGTCTGTATGTGAATTGGTTCAGTTTAAGAAAGCAGTGTTCACTGCGGCATCACAAACAAGTGTGATCAGAAGAGGGCATGGGAATGAAATAGAAAAAATAACATGTATTTGTAGTAGAAGTTGATTTTTTGAGTTGATGGAAACCTGACAGAGGAAATACAGGGTTAATTTCAGATGGCCTTTATCTCGGTTCTAAAAGAGCATGCGGTTGGTCAATAGGATTAACTACTTTTACACAGATTTGTACATAAACATTGAGGCACGAGACTTGGACGTGAGCTGAGTGCCCTCCCTTTGCAATGATTGCATTCTTGAACAACGTCTGGAGAGGGAATTAGGTGACAGTGGCTATTGGCTTCCCCTCAGATGAACCTAGCTGTTGTCATCTGGCCATCAACAGACTGGAAATTACTATCTCGAAGGCACTGCAGAGTTTACAAGCAGCCTTCTGGGACCGAAACCACTCCCTTCTCCCACTCTGCCCTCCCCATGCTAGAGCCAGGGCATCCAGATACTTACACAGTGTGAACTGGGCATTTCTGAAGTGAT
Source organism: Pyrgilauda ruficollis (assembly GCF_017590135.1). Taxonomy (NCBI): domain Eukaryota; kingdom Metazoa; phylum Chordata; class Aves; order Passeriformes; family Passeridae; genus Pyrgilauda; species Pyrgilauda ruficollis. Next base: position 209,058 of record NW_024509877.1, on the reverse strand, counting down.
GTACAAGTCCAAAGTCCAGGCACTGCTGGAGAAGGCACTGTGCTTGATCAAGGGTGTGTTGGCTTTTTGTGAGTTTTGTTGTTTGTTTAGTTTTTGGTTTCTTGTTAGTTTTCAACTGCAGTTCACTGTATAGTTAGAAACCTCAGGCTGTACTTTCTCCTCACTCAAAGCACTGGAATAATGTTAGTGTAAATAATGTGTCTAAATCAAATTACATTAAATCCTCCAGTTTCATATAAATGCACCCGTCTGTACTGTATTAATATATTGGTTTACTTATTGGTGTATTGGGAACTTCTTGTTTTAAATAACAAGGTAAGCCACCGCCTGTACTATTTGTGTGAGGCACCATATCTGTGGGGTTGGAGTCTACCTCTGCCCAGCGCTGGTCAGTCAACTTGGTTATATAAGGTGCACAGACTTGGGTACCTATAAATATTAGCGAGCAGCTGTCACAAAGGGATTGTGAACGAGCTGCTCTGGACCTCGAAAACATAATAGCTTGGCACCCAGAAATACACAACTTTGATAACATACTACGAGGTCACATATTGGGGAGAGAGGGTAAGGAGGTGGCGACTGCTTTTAATCGTTGTCTCTTTTATAAAAAACAACCAAATTTTCTTGCTTTGTGTTTCTGGTATACATCGGATATTTATATTTTTTATCACATTAGGATATGACATTCCTGGCCTTGCCAGTGCTTTTGTTTGGATATTTATAGCAGCTTCTGGTCATTGTTGAGCAAAGGCGATTGCCCTGCCCTCTGGCCCTTTCTTAAGCAGATTTTGGGCAGAAGCTCCTCTCGTGTGGCACTAATTGAAGTGACTAGTGGAGGGGGTGTTGTGAGCACACTTGTGCTGATTTGCCAGGGTCTAAGCCAAGGGAGGAAGAGAGGATAAAACGGGAGAAGGGAGGAAAGAGGAAGGAAAAAAAAAAAAAAAAAAGGAGAAAAAAAAAGCCGGGCTTTGCCTCGCTCCGGCAGAGCAGAGGGCTGCGAGGGCTGCCGGCCATCTGTCCGCGCAGGGCGGCACGGCGGGAGCTGCGCCGGGGCGGCGGGAGCGGAGCCGCTCCGCAGGTGGGTGCGGGCCCGCGGGGGGCGCCGGCCGGGCCGGGCGCTGCCCTCCCGGGGGGCGCGGGGCTCTTTGTGTGCGGCGGGCCGGGAGCCGAGCGGGCCCGAGCGGCCGCGCTGCCGGCCCGGGACGGGCAGCGCCGGGCCGAGTCGGGAAAACTCCGGTTGTACAAGCCCGAAACCCAACAAGTTGCGGTAGAAGTGCTCCGTGCGGAGATGGGGCGGGTTTGTCCGCCGCGCGAGTGAGCGGCGCTGAGGGAGATCCGTGAGGGACTGTCAGTCGGGACAGTGGGCTGCCCTCGGGTGAGGAGCCCCGCCTGAACCGGGGCTCCGGCGCTCGGAGGCGGTAAGATCGTCCGGAGCCTGCTCGGTGTGTGTCCGTGTGCCCCCGGTTAATGGTTTCCTGCAAGTTTAACGTGGAGCGGGGAGAGGCCGAGGAAGACCACAGGGGTTGCGGCGGGATTAGGAAGGCAGAGGTTAGTAAGTTTCTGACGTGCATCACTGACAGAAGCAATCAATTTGGAATATTGTCCCATATTTTGGAATTTGTGTTGGCATTGGAAGTTTTCACGTTTCGTTCAACCGTTGATGTTTCTGGAGGCTTTTCTTGCTGTTGTTTTTAAGTTGCTGTGTAAACAGCGCGAGTAAACAACCGGGTTGTCGCTCAGCGAGCTGTGCAGTGGGGGAAAGTGAACTTCGAAACGTGTGTATCCTAAAGAAAAGTTCGAAAATACCCAGTAGTTTTAAATTAACAGTAATAATAGAGGAATCCGGGCTTCATACCTCTTTACTATGGTCATTAATATTACTATTTTTGAAGATGAAAGAAAAATTGTTCCTGTGCGCCTAAAATGATGTTTTAATGTCCTTTATGCATCTGTTAGAATGTCCTGATAGTGGATATGGTTATGTTTAGTGTACAGCTTGTATTTGTGTTTCTGATAACCTTCTTAGTGCCACTGGAAAAATAAACACTCCGTAAACGCACATTACCTAAACATATTTTAGCAGCTCAGGCATAAATTATAGGCAGCAAAATGCAGGCATAACTGGCAATTCCTTTGCATGTCTATCTTCAAGAGTTAAAAAGAAATAAATAAATATCAGTTAGACGTGTGTGTACCATCCAGTCTAGCTGTAGGTCTTGTTTGTTTCTTTTGTATATGGCTCTAGAAGTAGAACAATAGTGAAAAATGGAGTTGATCAGCTGGTAATCCATTTGTCCATAGCTTATCCCTAAAAATATTCATGTGCAAAGTTCATGAACTATCACTGAGAATGGTTCAAAGCCGAGTCCAGGAATTGGCCTTGCTGAAATCCGTCAAGAGTTTATAAAAATGAACAGAAAAGCTGAGGTTTTCTTCCTCATAAACCTCTTAAGAAATATGTCCTCTATCTAGTATGCTACTCACTGTATCCAAGGCAAGGGGAAACTTTGATGAATCATGTGGATATTGCTCCATACTGTCCTTATCTATAATCAGGCGAACAAAAATATTTTTACTTTCTTTAGTCTGGAATAGCTGGTTTCTTACAGAAGACCTTGCCTTCTGTCTTTCTCTCATCTGTGTCCTTGCTGCAAAAAAACAAGTCCTCAAGAATATAAGCATTTGTTTTACTGATTATATTTCTTATCTCTCCTGCCTTCCAATTTATGCTGGTTTGAATATTTCTGTAATATTGAAGTCAAGTTGCCATTACTTCCTTCAAGGACCCTATTTAAACACATTTGGAGAGTGTGTGCGGTATGATAACGTGTAGCGCCATGGATATATTTAATTTTATTCTTACATGGCTCCATTTATTTCTCTTGTTACTTCAGAGAAGCAAGAAACATGATGAATGCTCCATTAGTGGTATTGGTAAGAAATACATTAATGCGAGTGCACGGTCAGTAAGAAAGTGTTTTTATTTGAAAGCCTTCTCGTACCAGACAGCGTACTAATAATCATAACCTGTGCCACATATCTTCAGTGCTAGATTGCATTTGCTTTTAGGTTCTTTATAAATACAGCTTTTATTCAGGATAGCTGCATTTTCACCAAATGCCCAGGCTCCTTGCTCCTTTTCAGCCTTTGGAGCCTCTGAGTGCTGCGGGAATTTGCTGGGCAAAGGACTGGATGTCCGTGGGGCAGGCAGTTCAGGATGCTGCACTTCTCAGAAGCCAGCCTCGGTATTGTAGGACACTGAGGTCTGATAATAAAGTCAAGTGAAATGTGGTTTTAAAAATATAAGCCAAATCCGAAGACTGCTGTGTTGGTTGGATACCCAAGAGCAAGCTGGAATAGCCACTGTGACAGATAACTGAAAATGCGGTGAGCGACTTTTGCAAGCCATAAGGGATAGCACTCCGTTTTCTGCACGTGAAGCCGCTTTCCACGGATCCATACCAAGGCAGGAAGCTGTCCTGGTGAAAGGACAGGGGTTCATATCCCTCATGCTCAGTATCCAGGCAGAAGGACAGGACATGGGAGAGCAGAGGGTGAAGTGGCTGTCCTGCTTAGGAGTGCTGTGAGCCTGGGTCCAAGCCTGCTGGGCAGGGACAATTCCAGAGAGACCCTGCAGCAGGACAAGAGTGTATCACTGCAGCTGAAAGTTGTGGAGCACCTTGCAGAGCTGATGGGGGATGTGACTTCAGCCGCAAGTGTGGGTGGCAGAAGTGGAAAAGAGGTGTTTGTGGGAGGCAAGGGTTTTGGAGTGTCAGATGTTGTGGCAAAACACATGGTGGTCATGGTGTCATATTTTTAAAGTAGAAGAGGTCTGGTGGAGCAAGCAGTAAAGGAAGGCGGATGACACGAGCAGCCAGAGGTCTTAATGCTACCGCAAGGAGGCTTTGCAGCTGGATGGATGACCCAGTTTGGGTGTTTTGGAAAGAGTGAGTCAGGAGCTGGGAAGAACCATTGAGGATCCTGTTTGTCATCATGGACCAAGGAGGAAGCATTGGGCAGCTGAGCTGAGGGCAGATGACGTGCAGTAATTATAACTGGGGTGCAGCACAAGAGCTGACAGCCAGGAGACCAGGCACAGTGAATAATCTTTAGCCTCTTCTGTGGCATTTGTGACATTGGAAAGACAAACTTAGAGTTCAAAGCAAAATTTAAGGGTAGCAACCAAAATGATTCTGTAGCACTGAAGCTTTTTACTCTGTTTTTATCGCCTCAAGATTTTCAGTTAGTGGGATCTCCACCTTCAGATGTTTAAAACAACACCATGATTGGGGATTGTAGAATGCACAGAAATTAATTTTCATAGACTTTGCCAGATCATTTTCCTTTAAGAGGGACGTAGTTGCACTTTTAATAACAGATGCACTCTGTTGTAATCATTTGCTAAGCAACAGGCTCACTGTGCTGCCTATGAAGCACAAAAGCAAGGGACGCTTTGACACGTCACGTAAAGCTTACATAAAGTTTGTGAGCAGCAGCAGAAAGAGTGAGTGATGAATGCTGTTGGTTTTGTTCCTTATGTGAAAATAGTTTATAGTTGGGTATTTTTCTCTGCTGGCTGCCATCAGCAATAGAAGTATCAACAGGAGAAAAATGGGTCGCTTGGGTTTTAGCATTAAGCAGCAAATCCAGGGCCAATAGGATTTAGCTGGGATGTTAAGGTTTATTCAGTGCATTTAGTTAATGAAGTTGGGGAGGGGAGGAAGAAGGAAAAAGTCAGTGTCTGGGCTTGGGGGAAGGGATGAAATAGCCTGCTGCCACTGAGTGCATCCTATGGTGACTCCTCCTGATTGATAGATGCTCCACAAGACAAAAACAACTCAGCAAAGGAGGTTTTAATTAAAAAACAGCAACTCAATGCCAGCTCTTTTGGATTAAAAACAAGCAGAAAATCTTTGTAACAGACATCTACTTGGTCTTAAGGGTGCGTGTTTTTACCCCTAAAGGTGCTGTGCCCATCGGCTGGTGAGAGGGAAGAGGGAGATAATAATATGTGCAAGCATCCTTGAAGTGGCCATAGAGCCATGGGGATATTCAGCAAGAGCAATTGTATGTTAATATTCATCAGTGAGGCACAGAAGTCAAGTTCAGGCTAACAAACTCCCTTTTGAGCATTTTGCCAGATTCCTAGCAGACAGCCCATCATCCGCTACGCACACGGGTGGCCCTTCGCTGGGCTCACCCGTATTCTGAAGCCTTTGTGTCCCCTGCCAGAGGCTGTCATCTTGTGTACACACATGCTGTTCAGCATCTTGACTTGCCTTCTGAGCCCTGAAAGCCCTCAGCACAGAGACACAAAAAACAATTAGCATAGAAAGTCATTGTTATTTAAAATATAAAGGGCTATTATCTATATGTACAAAAAAATTTGCAAACCAACATAAATTGATCTCTTCCCCCAAGGGAGTTAGTTTGTTGTTTTTTTTTAATTCTGGTTCTCTGATTCTGGCTCCCACTTGGGTCAGACCTTGTTTTCCCCAAAGCTGTAATGGTCATTTAGAGTCGGATGAAGTTTTTTTCTCCTGTGCACCTCTTCAGAGGTCTGTGCTTGACCATAGTGTCTCAACGCTGCTGGGAGTCATTGAGCAGCAATTCACACTGTCAAGACTCAGCCACTGACCTCAGCAGACTTTTCCTCCTATGTGTGATGTGGGCATCGGTAGCAGGATCTGACTAACAGTATAAAATAAATAAGCAGCAGGTTTGCAAAATTTATAAATGTACCTGTTGTTCTTGGCATAATCTAGTTGCTCAGACAGCCTATAGCTTGATACAATTCTGTGAGGAGGATGCTGCAATATTTCTTAGCAGGATTTATTGCAGTGACACCTGAAAACTTTCACAAAATGGTCTGGAGAAAAACTTGAATGTGTGATTTTTGATAGGTTTTTTTTGGGGTTTTTTTTGATCTTACAAACTTTTTAAATTAACTATTTTCAAATCATAGTTTAAAAATAAAGTAGTGAAAATGCTTAGGAAAACACTATACAGAATAGTTTAGGCACATGTCTGTGATAAGAAAGAAAGAATTTGATTTCATTAAAATTAAACGCACCAACACAAGGACTTGACTGTGATGCTTACAGTAGGGCTTTATGAATGTTCAGCCAATTTTTAGAAAATGGGGGTGGCTGTGTCAGAACAGCAGTCCCAGGCACGGCAGCAGGAGTCTGGGCAGCTGCACACAGAGAATGTGGAGGTCTAGGAAAATACTTCTGTCATCTTTTATGTACAAATAGGTATATGTTTGTTGGTAAACAAATACAGATGTTATTGCTGATCTTAGGATTTTATGAAATGAAAACAGTCTGATTGTCTCAGTGGCAACAAGGGGAGTATATTATCCCACATGCAGAGCATGCTACAGAAAAGTGAAGAGGGGTACATCCCTCAAAAATTGAATACTTTTTGGTACATCTACATGGTAATGAAGTGTTTGGTGCAATGCCCACACCATCTAGTCCTGTATTTATGGTGGCCTATTACCTTTACCACTGTTGGCATATATTTTTTTGTCAGTGGGCAGTAAACAACTAGAAGGACAGAATCTGAGACTTGAAGACCATAAAATGACTTTTCTGTGATTTCATTCAGTTAACGAAACTGTGTGCATACTTTGAGGATCTCATTAGCATAGTTCTAGCTACATGCCAGCATCTACCCAGAAGAGCAAACAGAAAATCGCTGTCTGTGTTGTAATATTAAACATTCTATGGAGTAACAGCAATTTTTTTACATGAAAAGGCTGTAAAACATTGGGGGCTAATGCAACCTTTGTAAATGCTGCAAATCCACTCAATAATTACTATATAGGCTCAATAAATACCATATAGTACTGATTAAATACTGAAGGTCCTTGATCTGCATGGATCTGGTGGAGGTTTCCTTACATATGATCAAAGTGATTAAAAAAACTGTTTTCTTTCTTTAGAAGTGTATGCTATACCTGTGAGAGTAAATTAAAATAAAATGTATTGCTCCTGCAGATAGGAAGACATGACAGTTCTGCCTTTGTTCCACTAGCCGAGTTTATAGTATTCATTCACTGCGGTGAGAATCAGCTTTGGAGTTCCAAGTCCTTTTCATTCAGAAAAGTTTAGATAGGTGGGTTTTGATTGAGTAGTAGGGAACATCAAAAGTTGCACCATTAGATTTCTCCGTGAAAAACAAGGGCTCTGTGCAGACACCAAGAGAGAGATGCACTGTGTTTCCCCCTTCCTTCTTTCCCCATCAGCATTCACAGTGCACAAGTAGAGATGCCTGCTAGGTATTGAAGAGGCTGTCACTGTTAATTTACTGTGAGCATCCCACAGTGACTGGGGTGGGGTGGAGGAAGCTGAATAAGAATTATAAGCACTATTGAAACTGGCTTGTAACAAAGTCCAGTGTCCCTTCAGTGTTTCTAATGTCAGATAAGTATCTGACACGGGAATCTGATCCCGTGTTTTAAAATGCTGCTTAAATTTTGGAAGCTTCTGTTTTTTTGTGTAGGACTGATACTTTTCTGGCAAAAGACTCCAGCATGAGCCATGATGGTGAAACCTCCTAAAGCTGTTCTTTTTCCATTGACTAGAGCAGTTCCCCAAGCAGCCCCCAGTCCTGACAGAAACGGGTCTGCACTTGGAGGTGTCTGCTTGGAGGTGACCATCGTGCTGGGTGTGGCTTTCCCACACTTCCAACCAGTGTTGCTGTTGGCCTCCTGTTTGCTTACAGGAACCTGAATTGCCAATGTATCTCTAGGAGCTTCAGTACCTACTAATCTGTTGGCAAGACCTGTTATAACTTAATATGTGATGTCATGGTATTCCTCCTCTTATTGGTAGCTAATGTGTGTTTCTAAGTAATTTCCCCCATGTCTTGAAATGCACGCTTTTAGAAGGCACTCATCTTGAGCTGTGACACAGTAACTTCAGGGATACCTGTTCCTGTTCCTGGCTGTGGAGCAGAATGCATCAGCTTAAACACTGAAAGTGCAAATTGCTTCCCTCTGCAGCTATTAAGACTGTCATGACTGAGTGTAGGAGTAGCTCACCTATTTTGTTCCGTGTTGCTGCAGAGTAGGATCATATCTATGGCCAGTTGTTGAGTTCCAGCTGACGAGTGATACCCCTCAGTGGTACTTCCTAACCAGTGGGTGAAACAAGCTCCTTGCAGTTGTGTGAACATACTTTCTTGTGCTTGGATGACACTTTCTGATTTCTCAGAACCATCCTTCCTCTCTTCCTGGTTTCTAGTTTCAATGAAAAGATGATAAAAGGTAGAAGTATAACCACTTAAGTGACCTATCTTGATATTTCCATATTTTCTGTTATTACCCTTTTCCTGTCAATAGTAGCCTTAGCCACAGGGATCTCTTTGTTTACTTTGGTTTTTGAGTGGGCAATTGTATGGATGCCACTTGTGGTGGATTACATATATATGTGTGTATGTATATACATGTTTATATCCAGTTTTGTTGGTAGTTACTTCTTGACCCCAGATTTGCTAGCAGGAGATTGCTGACACACAGTTTGGACTTTGGGCTGTGCCTTGTCATTCCTGGGTTTCCTTTTAGGGTGATCTGCTATCCAGGACCTATTCACTTTTAATCCTTTTTATCATCTGAAAAGAAATCTCCCAGCACTGTGACCTTTCCTTGCCTGTTTCACTGCTGGTTAAGAACAACCCCAATCATGCTTTGAGTGGATGTGTGGAGTTGCTGGGCTGCTGGCAATAAAATGCAAGAGAGGCCTTACAAAAAAGTGTACAGGAATGTATTTTACTGTGCTTTTATTAAACACAGATTATTTTGCATAGGTGGATGGGCTTTTACTTAGCTCAGGTGTAAAGGGCCCACCAATATATGTCTAAACATTTCTAAAGCAACTTGAATTTCCCTAAGAGAAATCCATTAAAGTTCATAAGAAAATGGAGTTTCCTTTTACCTTGTGACCTTTCTGATTTCCCATCCCTAGACACGAATGACCCAGTCTCCAGTGATTATTATTATTGTTTTTATTATTATTATTATTATTAGTCAATAAAGTTAAAAGCAGATCATGTATATATTGAGGGATAAATAAAAATGTAAATAGTCATAACTAGGGTTGCCTACGGCTACTAATAAAATGTTGCCTACATTTTAGCTCTGAATGCCTCTGAGATCATACTTAAAAATACATCAAAATGCAATTCTCTCAATGAGAATATAGCTGAGCTGCCAGGAAAATAATGTTATTTCTAAATAACATATTTAAAATATACAGGACAAGCTTGAAAAATTGCAGATACACCTTAAATCAGTTTAATTTCTTGTTCCTATGCTCCTAATGCAATTCAGATACATATATTTTATTACATGAGGGGATTATCTTATGAAGAGTTTGAGCTTTTTGCACAATCCTTTCTTGGTTGTGTTGATTTCAAAGATATTAATTCTTACTCAATTGGAAAAAATTAACTGGTATCTTCAACAACTTTCTCAGGTTTATACTACATTAAATTTTTTGCATGCTTTTGTTTCTAGAATGTGGGCAAATCGGGCAAAATGTGGACCTGTGTTTGCCCTAGTTTAAAAGGAAACTAATTTTCATTGTTACTCATGCTTTCTGAAAAAAAGTTTGAGAAACATTGTTGCTTGGAATAACCACAGAAATGTTTCAGTTTAAGTTGTTTTGGATTGGTACTTTTATTTTCTTAATAGTAATTGCAGATTTTTGGGGGTTGGCAATAGCCACAGAATAAAACCACTTTGCCCCTGCAAATATGTCTAAAGCTAAGGGAAAAGACGTTTTAAAAATCACATCAGCATAGATTCAGTCTAGTGATGAGTTTGGCTCAGCATGTCTTCTGCTGCAAACCTTATTTCAAGAGATTATTAGTCAAAATTTGAAAACTGTGCAGACATGTCTTGCAAAAAACTGATAATCTGCCTAATGAGCCTCAGCACTCTGGGTAAAGCCAATGAACAGAGTGTGTACTTGAATGCTTTTCATTAAGAACATTTATTAGGGCAGATGTCAAATGGATAGGCTATAGTAATAAACAAAAATAAGGTTGTAGCTTATGTTTGAGGCAAGCTTTCATGTCTGCAGCCCTGAATAGCTGCTGCCTATAAAAGTCTCTCTACACTTCTCATACAAAAGAAGAACTTACAGAAATGTGTTTGTTCAAATAAATACCTTTTTTAATTTATGATATGTAATCAACAAGATATGACATCATCTATATTAATTTAACCTTATATTGTTCAGTTAATATTGTTCAGTTAGTACTTGGTCAAATTCAATAGTTTTGTGCAAGCACTGAGCATCTAATTTACATATCTACCTATGGTTTGTATATATGCATGGTGACTTTGTGACAAAAATGGTATTAAAGGAAATTCTGAGACATAAATACCTTCCTTTCATTGTAAATCTGAAGTGTCATTGATCTGTATTCCTAGCCAGAAATTATCTTGTATTTGTAACTAGTTCTATTTTAATATGGTTTACCTGGTTAGTTTTTGCAAATTGAAACAGCTATTTTCAATGTATTCCATTCATTTTCTGCCTTACATCTTTGGAACAGACTGTGAAGGTTTTCCTGAATTTTAACATGTGTACAGAAGACCAGATGTGATAAAGTCCAAGCTGTAGGTAGCCTTTCCTGGTTGTAACAAAACAAGGAAGATGTTGAGGATGAGATGTCCACAAAATCCCTGACACAATTTCTCCTTGATTAATCTGTTGAAACAGTAGGATGAGAACAGGTTGCTGTCTAATCCCTGAGGATTTCTGGGATCTTCTGTCCTCCTACATCCAGTTTTTGTGATGACACAATGATGTTCCCAGACTGACTTTGGGTACAAAATGGCATCTCATTGTGAAAGTGATGTGTAATGCTGCTCCAGCTTGTATCTGGGTAAGAGCTTTTTCTCAAAGTAAAACATAATTGGACAAGAGGAATCAGCTTCAGTTGTGCCAGGATAGGTTAAGACTGCATATTAGGAAAAAATTACTTACTAAAAGGGTTATCTGGCACTGGAACATGCTGCCAGGGGAAGGGGTTTTGTCACCACCCTTGGAGGTATTTAAAGACAAGTAGATGTGGCACTGAGGGACATTGTCTTAGTGTTGGTCTTGGCAGTCCTGGGTTAATGGTTGGACACAATGATCTTACAGGTCTTTTTCAGCCTTACTGATTCTGTATTTCTGTTGTCCATGGAAATTGTGTTTTCACAGGCTTTGTCTTCTTTCTCCATCCATTTCTCCTAACTTTCACTGCCCTCGTCAGATCTTCTGAGTTTTAAACCTGAATGGCTCCTTCTGTTGGGGTAAAAGGAGAAAGGATTGAGGTTGCAAAGATAGTGTCTCAGTGAGACCAGTGGAAAGTGAGTGTGGTATGTCCATGAGATTTTAAATGGAGTGTTAAAATCTTTGCAGTATGTGTGAATAGAAAAAGCTTACCTTGGTATGTGGATTTTTGTCCACATCCCTGAGAGGAGATAATATTTTTATTGACATAGGAAAGTGTAGTGGTTAGTACAGGAACACTACTGTGTCTATCTCCACTTTGCTTCAATAGGAATAAACTTTTCAAAACTTGTGTATTTTCATTTCAACCACTTGGAACACTCAGCAGTGAAATAACTAAAAGATCGTATTCTAGGCAGACTTTCCCCCTCACCACCCCCCCACCCCCATTCAAACCAGCCTTCTGGATCTCATATTAATAATGAGGCCAGCTTCTTGTCTTTTTCTAGATCTCTGGTGCTCTGTTGAATGTATTGGAAAAGTCACATTGGAGATCGATGATTGTTTTGGAAGCCTGATGTGTTTGCAAGAGAAGCTGATCTTTCGTGTGCATGTATCCCCTTTTTTCAGTTTTGGGCTAAATCTCTACTTACTCATTCCAATTTATATGAGAATGCATGTCTTACATTGATGTTATTTGAAAATTTGCAAGATGGAATAATTGGGAGCAAGTCTTTTCTTGCTGTTTGAGGCACATTCTGGGCGCCCAATGTACCCAATCTTTATATGCTATGACGGGTCATTTGCCATGTCAATGGCATTTTTCCTATCTGTGGTTAGTTTTAACAACCTGCCTCCTGTAAGGTGGAGGAGGAAATAAAATTACTTCTTTTAGACAACCTGTTTTCTACGTTTATACTCAACTTTGATGCCTCTTTTGAATTCATCTCTGCTATTGGGCACCCAGAAGCCAAAACAAACTCCAGTTCATTTGGCAGATGACCACAGGACTGGGTTGTGTCCTGTGAGGCACAAGACTCACATGTTTTACTTGGAAATTCCACATGTATGAAGTGACTCAACCTTGGTTAAAATGCAATCATTTTGCATGCTGCTGTGGGATATTCCGTTTTGCAAATGTCTGGCCTACATTCTTCTGTTCAGTTTTTCCTTCTTTAGCTCAAGGAAGTTGCTTGTCATCTTACCCTGTACCAGGACTCTCAATAATTCTCTTCTTTCATCTATATTGTTACCTGTAAGTTATTTATAGACTATGATCATATTCTACTCAATCCTCTTTTCTGGATTATAGAACTTTAGCTTCCTTAGTCTGTCTTCATATTCAGTGTCTTATCCTCCAATTCCTATATCATTTAAGTTAGACTTCTTTGTATATGCCTAGTTATTTTATATCTTTTTTTGCAATATGTGAAGATAAGAGCTACATGCCATATTCCATTTGTGGTCACATCGTGACTTTGGAATTATTACCTCCTTGGATTTATATGAGATAAATGCACATCAAAGACCAGCAGTGGCTTCTCCTGCAAACAGATCAAATTTGCAAAATATTTTTTAATCTCCAATCAAATATTGAGCCTTTTTTCAGATGGCATCATATGCTTCTAAACATTTAGTTTCCCTGATATTCCAGCCTCAAGCAAGAATAGCTTTACTTATTGTGAGTAAATATTCCCTTGTTTTCTGCATCGGCATATTTCAAATGACTGTGGATTACTATTCTCTTGTAGACAAAGACAAATCAAATGGGAAGGTGGAAAATATTTCCTCCAAAGTAAATGAGCTTAATGTTTGTGGACTTTAAAAAAATTTAATAAATAATTCATCTTTACTGGAAATATTTTTGGGTTTTGGTTAATTATCATGTGGATTTGTCCTTTTTTTTTAATTTCAAGAGAGCAACAAAATTATAGTTCTAAAATAGAAAGAAATGAACTGCACATAAGACCAGCTGCTGGCAGGACTCCCACAAAATCAACTTCAGTTTCTGTGCTTAGGAGGCCTCTAAATTTTTAGATGCTTGGTTGGTTTGGTTCTTCACTCCACACATATGCCCTCAGTGCATCAAACCTCTGAACTGTCTAATATCTGTCTTGAATTCAAAATGTTTTCAGTTTGTATGACTCAACAATGAATTACATTTATAAATCAAATTACATAGAAATGTTGTGGTTTTATTAATGACATCTGTAGTAACTTTCATAATTAAGAAATATTTACTTTAGCTTGCTATAATTTACTTGTAGTGTACATTTTCCAACTCAGTAGTCTTTTTCAGCTAAATTTATCCTACTTGTCTAATTCTTTCTCTACTGCTGCTGCTCCTCCCTTAAGTAACATTTAGAACCTTTTACTTCCTTCAGAGCTGCTTATCTGTGGAAAAGCTCACACTACTAGCATCTTGTATACTTGCTTGAGTGAATCCTAGAATTTCAGAACTAGTAGGAAATCAGTTTGTTGCTTGATTATCAAATTCATCTACCCATTCAGTGTGTAAACTCCTAAAAGATTATGTGCCGATTATATTGCCATTGGTTTCTTATTCTTCCCATCCAGAGTTAGCACTGTCCTGAGTGGTCTCATTTCTTATTTTCTTCCATACTAGTCTGTGCCAGAGATTAATATGTTTCATCATCTTCAGTTGGAAAAAAAATTAAGCATTGCTGTAATATTTAAGAAATATTTTGCTGCAATGATGACTCTTGTTGTAATTTAGGGAAAAGTTGAGTAAGGCCAGCTGTCTTTAAAATGTGCTTGCTTCCTCCTGTGGTGGAGGTCCTTGCCAATTCTGGCAAATCCCTTTTGACTGCTAGGTTATCCTGGTTATTTAAAATAATAATTTAAAAAGTTTTAAGTGCTTAAAGTGCTTTAAGATTAGTGCCAGAATGAATGTCATTAAGTAGTCTAATGAATCCAGTGTGTTCCCTTTTGAAGTTAGCAGTCACTGAGATCTGGGAGAGCAGTGTTAGTACTGAAAAGTTGAAATGTAGTCCAAAGGAAGCCCAAGGAAAGGGAATGTACTGCAAAAATTGAACTGGAATTAGAAAGTAACAGGATTTAGGGAGAAAATTTAAGCCATTTGGAGAAAGTTTTCAAGCCCCAGCGCTGGAGTCTTACACCTTATTGCCATTGAATCTGCAGAGACATGGCTTCAATTACCATCTGCTCGGTAAATGAGTGACTCCTTCCTAAAGTCTCTCTTGGGCTATAGATGGGGAATTTGTCTTGCCAGACTGTGCTGGGAGCTGAGGGGTTGAAGATGGTTATTTCTGGTTTTCTTCCCTGATCTGTAGAACAGGTCTCTTGAATGCCCATGACATTGCTGTTAACAGAAGGGTGGGGAGGGGCATTCCAGAGGATGAGCGTGTTCCATGAGTGCCTGAGTTTGGGATATTGAAGGGGCTAGTTATTTATTTGGTGCATTTACTTGACGTCATTTCAGATTAATAGCCTGCCCAGGAGGTTTGTGCTGTAGTACATAAATAGCAAAAGAAAAATGTGTGCTGAAAGACAGACGTGTAGAGATAACAGGTTCTCCAGATTAGAAGAAGCCATTTGGTTTCTACTTGTAGAGCTGAAACTCTCTGTATTGTTTGGTTCAGAAACAAATGTTGCTGCCATGTTACCGTGGTCAGCTGCAAAAGCCTGGGAGTGCCCTTCCAGCCCTGCAAATCTGTCCGGCATCTGGAGATCAGGCCAGGGAACAGAAAGTGTGAGTGGGCTCCACACCACAAGTGTGCATCCCCATGGTATTTATAGGTGCTTACAGCACTGGTAGAAGGCAAGGCATGGGCAGGGAGCGTGTGACCATGCTGCTTGTGGCTGAATTGCCATAGAGAGAGGGGAGAGGTGTATTTTGGGGCTTTTTGTTTTGTGGGTTTTGGTTGGGTTTTGGTTTGGTTGGGTTTTCGTTTTTCTGCATTTTGGGGCTTTTTTTCTTTTTTCTCTCCTTTCTTTTTTTTTTTTTAACAAAACCACCTGGCTTGGTTAGTCTGCTGAGTGCAGGCAGTGGTGCTGCGTGGATTGGCTGTTGTTTTATGTCTTCACCTTCTGGGATGAGCAGAAGTGGCCATTCCACAACTTCACCTCACAGGCACTGGAAATGCAACTACGTCTGCTCCTGAGTCAGCAGTTGTTTTTTGGGAAGGATTACTTTGCAAACAAACCAGATGTTCAAGATCTGAGCAGTAATTTGTAGTAGGTTTGCTTGCATGGTACTCAGCTGCCCTTGCAAGATTAAATAGGAAAACAGGCTCCTAGTCACAGAGTTTCCTTGGGAGCAGGGGGAAGTCTGTGCCCATTAGAGGATCCAGAGATGAGCTGGGCATAGGACATGAGTAACCACTGTGTGTAACACTCCCCTTTCTGTTCCCTCAGCTGAGGCCGTGCCTCCTCATTCACAGGCTGAGGAATGAATCCCAGGCTGAGCTGAGACCCAGCTGCATTTGGGACATGAAGTCCCTAAACGTTGCTGGCACTGGGCTGGGAGTGAGGCAGCTGGGACCCACTGACTGTGCATTAATTCATTTTGACAGGGAATCAGAACTGGAAAAGGATGATTTTCTGAAGAGTTAGGGCATCAGAAGGTGATGCCACTGCACCACTGTGGGCTTAAAGTTGTTGTATCCTGACTGCTTTTTGTGCCTGGGTAATCCTTGCACCTTAATCGCTTTGTCCTTTGGCTTGCAATGAACATGACCACCAGGGTGCTTGTCAGAAAGTCTGTCTTTAAATTGGAATGGCACAGGGAATGCTTACGGAGGCAGGAACTGTTCTATCCCTTCCTTGTGCTCTCTTTCCCCTCTTTCCCTTCCCTGCCCCTGCCTTTTATCCCCACTTTTTTTTTTTTTTTTTGAAAATGTAACACACAAATCAGTAACAATCATTTAGTGCACTTAAGGTAGCAAAAAAGTGATCAGCTCAGGAGAGTTAAGTTGCAGAGTGCTGTGGAACAGTCACAGTTTAAGACTGGTGGAAAGTGTACTAGTTCATAATGCTGGGAGGGCTAAGTGTCCAGGGTTAACTCTCCATTTCTCCTCTGTACCCACTGATCAGGCAGTTACCTATGGGAAGGTGGCCCTTTCTGGTGTGATCTGAGTTATTTTACTCTGTGTGTGGCAGTGTTCTTTGCAAAGACAAGCCTTTATATTTCAAATTGACTTCATTATTATGAACCAAGGGTAATACATTTTAGTGCAAGTTTCAACAGCATGTGTCTTTTTTTTTTCAGTGGTTTTATTAACATGACTTTTGATCTTCTCTAGCTAAGCAGCCCAATTGCCAAGTAACAAAGATACTCAATAAGTTTTCATAGCCACGTAAAGGAAAGTCATACATTTTATTTAATCCAAAAGTAAAAAGGGTTTTTTTCTGAAGTAATAAATTATTCTTTGAAGCCACTCTGGACCAGATTCTTACAGTGATGTATTTATTTGAACTCTTTGCATATTTACAGTAATACAAATATGAACATTAAATGTTTTAGGATGTTATAGCTTGTTGGAGAAAAAAAGTGTACCAGTCTCTGTTCTGCATCTTTTGTTATTGATGAAGATTTCTGGTGTTATTTCATGTACTTGATCTGGATGTCTCTGATGTCGTGGTTGTTCCCAGTTGCAAATGAGAGGTGTTGACTCAGCCACAATGTTAGTCAGTCAGACAGAGACTAAAAGAAAACTATTTTATTTTTCTTGATCAAGTGCAAGAGTAGATGCATACAGCTTTTCTGATTCTTGTGCTCAATAATTCCTCTCCCCCAGTTTTTGATCCATTTTTGATCCTCACAAAGAATCTTGAACGTGAGCCAGATTTCTCTGGGAAATTGTCCCCTTGATGATGATATTTGCCAAGAAAGGGATTTCCACAGTGTGTTAGCAAGGGAAAGAACTGTTAACACTCTGTAGATGGGGGAATGGCTAACATGAAAACCACCATGGAAAAAATGAGATTATTGTTGCCTGTATCATATAAATACATTAGAATTCTTTCTGGTGATTCCATCAACCTATCAAGGTTTTTTCATGTTTTATATCAAATTGCACTATCTCTATGTAAGAATTGTTCTGAGTATTTTTTGAATTATTATTTCCTGTGTAAAATATTGAGAGGAGGGGTTTCTGTAAAGAGCCTGCATAATCTTCGAGGTTGGGCCTTCACCAGTGCATGGTGGCTGTATTGTCCTTTCCTCTCTGTAGTACAGTGTGTCACCAGCAGTGATGATGTGTCCATGACAAACACCAGACTTAGAGCTGAAGCTCAGACCTTCAGTCAGAATTTGGAAAGAGATTAGGAAAGAGGAAGTACATAGCCAGGAAGAACCCTGTTCAAATGATTGTTTCTTTTAAATGCCTCCACCAAGAACACTCTATAAAGAGCTGTAGGGATGCATGTCTTCAAAAAACAAAATGTGTACAAAACATGGATTGAACTAAATGTTCCAGGAACTTCAGTGCTTAGTGGGCAGAAAGATGCTTTTGTTTCCAAGTGCCTGAGGGGGTGTCTGTCATGCAGAAGAGTCTCCTCATAGACGACATAATCCTGGCAGGGCCCTTTTTGTGAGTCGTATCTGTTACTAAATAGGTGCATGAGAGTCTCCCAAAGGAAATACAGAGAGGATATACATCTGTCAGAGCAGCAGGCCCTCCCCTGGCTCTAGTGAAACTGCGGGAAGGAAAGAATTCTGCAGGCAATTAAAATAAATAAAAAATAAGTGTTCTTTTGGTTGGTTCCATGTCTGGTAATTCTTGGACAAATGCAGGTGATGCTCAGGACACTCAGATATGCAGGACTTCTCCAGGGTAGCAAGTATGTACCTCCATGGACCCAAGATTGTGTAGTGGCATTTCATTTGGTGCTGTAAATTAAGTCCAGACATTCTGGCTCTGAACCAAGACCAGGTGCAGATCTCACATGCTGAAGGTCAGTCTCGGGTAGACAGACATTGGTGCTGTCCTGTGTAATGGAAGGCTGATAAACGACACAACAAAGGTTTGTAATGGAGTTTGTACCTAAACCCATCCATGGCAAAGAGACCTGAAAATGTAAGCATCTGTGGCTCCAGTTCAAAGAAATCTTGTCTGCAGAGCATGAGTAGGTTGTTTCTTCCTTCCCCCTCCTTTTGAGGAAGGCTGTGATAGAAGTTTTCTAAGCAAAACAGCTAAATTCTGATAAAAAGGTGTCTTTTAAAAAAATGTTTTTCAGCCGATTCGTATGTGAACCATATCTCAGAAACCCATGGCAGGTAAAGATGAAAAGCAAGCATTTTGCCTTGGGCTTGATGTTGCTATTCAAAGATCTACATAAGCACTGGAAAATATTTAGGGATCTGTGAATTGAAAACAGTTGAAAATCACTGACCTGAAAATAAATTTCCTTGTTTTCAGAAAACCAGTAAGTCTGAGTTAGCAGAACATTTCTCTATGCTGATGTTGATGTCTTTCCCTCCTACCCCCATCCTTCTAATGGATCACGTGATTTGTAACTAGAGTGTAGCCTTTCATTTCTTATGGTCCTTCTCTAATGAGATCTTTCTGTGTTGAAAGATCAGCACGGAGCTTTCCTAGACTGCTTGTACAATTATCCAATGTACTGCAAATTTAAATGCAAATTAAAAGTTTGATTAGTTTAAAAAAAATTGTTTTCCACTTAATTTTAAATGATCAGTTCTTGCCAAAGAAGTCTCCCATTAGAATTAAGATGTCTTACAGTTCTGGGATCAAGTTTTATTTCTATTTATGTTCAAAGAAACCCCAAAAGTGACCACTGTAAAAGGAACAGATGTGTCTACACTAGATGTCATAATTATCCATGACAGTGTAGGCTGCATTTGGAACACATGTGCTACAGGCACAGCATTCGAATATTCTGGACCTCTGACCTTAAGCAGATGTCATTGTTTTAGTCATACGGACAAGCCAGAAGGAAGGTCAGAGCTCATTCATGTATGTTTATAGTCTTTTATTTTATGTATACATGTGATATTTTTTTCTTGAAGGTTTATAGGAAGAGGTCAGCACTAAAAAGTGGTTAGGGTGGAATTTGGCTTTTTTCTGACAGAACACAGTGTTTTTGGTGGTGTGGCATTGTTTTTCTTGATTTGGGATTCCCTGCTGCCTTTTTTGCTCAGCATGGAGCCCGTAGGAGGTTGCTATTACCTGAATTATGCGCTGAAATCACTGGGATTGCCTGGAGTGGACATCAGCCCAGACTTTGTTTCCCTTAAAGTAGCTGTCAGCTCAAGTAACTGTCATCTTCATGGAATGTGCTCATGTCTGATCATAGCCTTTGGCAGCAGTCTTGAGCAGGGAAACATTATTTCAGTTCAGGTGACTGGGGCTTGTAGGTGTTGCAGACCACTCTGAATGCAAGTAGGGAAGCTGCAGCTCATGGAGTTTAATTGTACTGCATTTTACTGGAGCACTGCTGTGATATTGGTGACCTTCTTCCTTTCATTTTACTGAAACCATATAATTTCATTTTGTGATGTTGCCTGAAACCAGCAGGTTATCTAAATAACCTAAATATGCCAGCCTCAAAGCAAAATTCTCCCCTTTTCCTAAAGATCCTTTCACTACTCTCACTGGCAATCTATCTCTTTTTTCTGGGAGCAGAGGGAAAAAAGCCATGCTAACCTCAAATCATTTTGTAATTGCTAACACAGCAAGTGAGTCTAATAAAAATAAAAGGACAGCTGAGCAACAAATTAAAGGAAAGGACCTGAAAGGAAATGAAGATATGAGTTCCTTTGTGGAAATCACCCTTTTCTTACATTATATGTATAGGGTGACAGTGACATTTTAGCTGAGTATTTAAACTCTGGAGTACATGCTTATGATGCCAGGAGAGCAGAATGACTGAGGCTGAGAATTTCTCACAGCTAAATCACAGACCTATTAGAGCTGAAGCAGCAGCCAGGTAACACTGTGGTGCCATATTACTGGTAAGAATAGTCAGAGGGATTCCTGACAACTTGTTTCAACTTTATTGAAACAAATGCTGCTTTCAGCTCTTTAATGAAAGCACTTGCCTTTAAACAGTAGTCAGAAGATGCTTATAGGTTATGAGAGGTACTTCTGTAACTGTGTACTTTCCTGTCCCTACAGAAGGATATACAGCATCAATATGACGCCCAAAACACAGGTGAAAAACAGTTTTCTGTATGTACAATCTTAGTTCTGAAGAGCTCTCATGGAACAGCATGGTTGCAGCAGTCAGTGTGTGGGAGCTGATTCCACCCATCATCCTGTAAAAACTCTGGGACTGCTTGGTCCTCTCCAGCCTGGTCCTCCTGGGACTGCTTGGTGCTTTGCCATATGCTGCTCCCAGGTTCAGTGCTCAGGCAGAAACCCAGGCAAGAATGGCTGAGCTGACACCAAGTTGCAGCTGCCCTCTGGCTTTCTTACAGTCTGTGCTTTTTCCTGCCCTTCGTAAAGGCAGGGTAGGCAAGCCTGGATTATTTGTAAAAGGTTTGTTACTTTGTTATTTATATTTTAGGGAGAAAAAAATCTGTAAAACCTTGGAAACTGTAGAAATTGACAGCTCAATTCCTCCTTCTACCAAAACTCTCCTATTTCTTGAATTATCGACCCTCCTGTTGTGCTTTGGGGCTGAAAAGCACCAGAGAAAGTTAAAGGCAAACATTTTTACTGTATGGATCTGTCTCTGTCCTTAAAGGAGTCAAATGAACTGTGCTGGGTTAAGGTCTGTTTTATTGTAATTTTTGGCATGGTCCTGTGGAGCTGCATTCTGTAAGGCTTAAAGTTGTTGAAGTTTAAAGGAAAATAATGAATTATGGAGAAGACATATGAAAGTTCACTTAGAGTTACTTGGCACCTGTTTCCAACCACAGGTGGAAGGCAGCATAATTTGGCAAAAAGATATACAGAAATAACCCCAGGAATTGTTTCTGTGTGGCGCTAGACCACATCAAAATCACGTAGGGCATGACAGTATTTAGATCAAAGCATTAAAGCTGAAAGGTCATCCAAACCTTATTGCACCTAAAAAAGATCAAGTAATCCTTGTAAAAGCTTTGGCACAGCATTGTTTTGGTGGGAGGTGGAGATAACTCTTGAAAAAACCCAAAGTTTGCATTGATTGAAAGTAAAATTGAGATTTGCAGGTTGGCAAAAGCCACTTTTAAGGGATGAAATTGCATTATGTGTTCTTTTTTTATAGAGAGAAGATTAGTAACCTGATAGGAAAATGTCATTTAGCTTCATTATACAATATGTGAGTAAACAAGTGTACTCTATGAGTTAGCCTTGCAATATACAGCATTGCTCCTACTGCTGGGTATAAGTCATTTAGGTTCCAGAACTTTGTGGGGGCCAGAGTAAAACGTGTTTGAAAATCACTGGTATTCTAAAAGCCCACTTTCTTCCCAGTTTGTGCTGCTCAAGTTCTTAATACCAAAGCAGTGGAAGTTTAGGGCATGGTTTGTGTTCTCTCATAAGTGTGTTACACATCACAGTTGCGTCTAAAACATAAGAGATCCATGGGTGGAGGGAAGCTTTTGACTTTCCAAGGCCCCTGCTGGTAAGAAACTGTCCCCCACTATTCAACATCCTCATTAGAGAGGAGAAGCTTTTAACTGGGAATTTGCCTAGGAATGGGGGTTTAAGAATTCTGCTAGCTTTTTGTGTAACTTGGCTTTTTTAAGAGTGTCTTACTAGTTCAACCTAATACAGTAGCAAGTGATGTTTGGTCTAGAGGAAAGCTAAAGAAATTGTAGGAGACGAGCCAGTAAGTTGAAATGGGATAAATCCTTTGAACAGTTTGCAGCTTTAATTTCTGTGTTAGCCTGTAGAGAGACATACCCCTGTGCCTCTACTGTAAATCTTGCAATGTTGAAGCAAAAAATCTGTCTTCTGGGCCACATTGGAAGAGCCCTAAATTTTGCTTTAAATTTAAATCTAGCCACAGTCTGCAGAGATGACGATACACTTCTATGGAACAAATGCTAAAGTGGGAAGGATCAAAACAATGTGACTTCAGTTCCAATTTCTTGTTGATGTCCAGACTATAACAGATTTTGGACTGACTCCACAAGATAGGTATAAAATAAAGCTGGTACAAATTAGTGATATTTGTGCTCTTTTTGCAATGTTATACTGCAAGAGAAAAAAGCCAGGCAAGTTCTGTTATCTGTGCTGCCAGTAGGGAGATTTTCACTGACTGTAGACAACTGCTGTAAAAGCTTTAGCGGGTGGTAAACCCATCAGAGGACTGAAGGAAAACCGTTTTTATCCTCACTTTGGCACAGATGCTATTCTTTTTATGGAGAAGAGCATGGGGAATCTCTTGGCAAGTAAATTTCATGAATGTTGCACCTCTTAAGATTTCTCTCATTTCTATAAATCTCACAGAACAAGGGGGTTTTTTTCTGAAAGGGGATTTATCGTTGCTATCTCCTAACTGCCTGTAAACAGTATGTACTTTAAATATTTCATAGCTACATGAAGAGATTAGGGCTCAGAGCACTATGGTTTTATGCATATTATGGTCAAATGGCTGTTATGCCTTTAGTTTCATAATATGTTTTACCTAGAACTTTGATTATCAGGACATATTTTAATAGATAACTTCTTTACACCAGGAGCAAGAAGTGAATACATAAATTTAAAAAAAAATCCTCATGAATCTTTTCATGTTGGTCCCTTGTTTGTTTTTGGGTCATGGAAACCTTTAGCAATGCATGAGAATAATCTGATTTAATGACATGAACAAAGAACTAGCTCTCTGTTTTCCAAAGTTGCAGCAGATGTAGAGAGAAATTATAAATAATTTTCCAAACCTAGTGTATAAATTCTTAGCAGTGACATCTTGATCTTGGATGAAAAACACAGCATATAGATACTAAACAGAACAGCTCACTCTAACCAGATGCAGGGTCATCCATTAGGAATACTTTATCTGATTAGTATTGTTAATGGAAGGGCTTATCCGGCCATTCCGTAAAAGCAGATCTGCTGTAGATCATGATTTCTTGTCAATACAATCATCAAGGCTATCATGGTTGTGACAGCACAGTGTTAACCTAGTAGAGAGAACTGGGCAGGATAATGTACCAAGCAGTCAGGGAAACAGAGACCCTTCCATTGATTTCTCTTCCATGCATAGCATTGTCCCCTGCACTACTCCTTTTCTGTCATTCCACTTGGCAAGACAGATTACTTCAGCATCTTTACTTCACCTTCTGATATATTCAATGGCTTTATTGTGATAATTTATAGTAGTTTTGATTTTTGTATTCATCATGGCCTTGATAAATGGAAAGGTAGTACAGAAAGGACATATTTCTGGAACTGATGGAGGTACCATAGTTATATTGTAGATTATTCCAAAACATGTAAATTAGGAAGCAAACCAAAAACTCAATCTTCTGCCTGAAAAAAGAATGATCTTGAGATTTGGATATCCTAAATTAACTTTGAAGATGTCTATCTAATATTTTAATTTTGTATAATACACTTCTGTTGTTTGTTGAAATATTTCTGGCAATAATCACAGTATTTAATGATCCATCTTCATTATAAATAGTATGTTTAGATATTGACATCTGTCTTCATTATAAATTTTATGTTTATGTATTAACAACTAAGCATAATTTTAATCAAATAGAATTTATGTAGATATCAGTTCAATAGGTTATATTTTGCCTGAAGTTATCTATACTACTTTTGATTTGGTCTTTGAAGCCACTCTTCTGTTAAAATATAGTGGATTTCTTGTTGATTTT
Organism: Pyrgilauda ruficollis; assembly: GCF_017590135.1. Classification (NCBI taxonomy): domain Eukaryota; kingdom Metazoa; phylum Chordata; class Aves; order Passeriformes; family Passeridae; genus Pyrgilauda; species Pyrgilauda ruficollis. The sequence goes on along the minus strand of NW_024509877.1, from coordinate 185,064 downwards.
TAATAACCTGGGAAAAAGAAATATTCTGTTTGGAGTTAAGATACATGTTTTTAAACAAAATAGGTTTTTCTTAGCTATTTGTCTAGCTCTGAGGAGAAAAAATTTGTTTTTAATGTGTGATACTGATAGACTTTAAAAGCTCTTACAATTGTAAATTCCGTGGGAAATAATCCTAAACTAAGTGAGGCCTACTGTGACTGGCATGCATGGTAACAAACACAAGAAGTTGCTGTGCTGTAAGAGAGCTCTAAAACCTCAGTGCTTCTCTCGGTGCCGATCATGATCCCAGTGCTGCGCTGCCTTTGCAGCTCCCATGTGAGATCCTGGCAGCAGGAAGTCAGCTCTTTGTTGCCATGGTTGTAGAGCTGCACCACTGACTTGGAATAGCTGATCAAACCCATTCCTTCTCTGTTTTCAAGAATAAGATAAAGATTCAGAAATACTTTGAATTTTATATACTTCCTGCTAAGACAAGGTGATTTTCATTGACATTTCATTGTATTAGGGGGTTGTATTTCTTTTCCTAAAATTGTAACTGAGCTTACCTACCTAATTTTAGGGGGTTTTAAATATCCTTTTAAGTTTCAAATATTTCCCCTGCTATTATTTTTTTTCTTTTTCTGTTTCAGCCTTTACTGCATACACTTTCCATTCCTTTATTCTTGTCAGAATTCTAACTGTGCTTGAATTTCTTAGATTTTTTTTGTCCTTTTCTTTATTTCCCTGTCTTTTTTATCTTTGCCTTTCTGTTTTTTCCCTTCCATGTTTTCCTCCCCTAGATGGGATAAAGTACTTTATGTCCCATTCACTTGGTGTGGCTGAATCTGTCCCTTACTGTTCACCGGCCTGCCTCTTTCAATGCTTAGGTAGGGGTAGGGAGTGTAATGAGAAAGTTCTGAGGAAGGGTCTGTCATAACCACAAGGAGACAACAATTAATGAAATCCTGAGTGTACTGAGAGCTGTAAAATCTAGAAAAAATACCACGCCAAAAAAACTCATCAAAAAGAAGATAGTAAAGCCTTTATTGAAAAGCCAGACTGCAAAAGGTTAAAAAATGGAAATAGAGGGTTTGAAACAGTGTTTGTAAAAATGCTTATGGGAAGTGGGTTATCTGGACAGTTCCCATACTTTGTAATGAGGGAAAAGAACAAGTGAATTCAGAGTGAAAAAGATGGAAAAGAGGGATGATCTTCAACTGCATGCACAGGGGCAAAGGAATGCAAGAGTAAATTTCTAATAGGCAAAAAGATATCAGAGTTCATGACCTGAAAATCAGTGAGACTTATAATGTCAGAGAGGAGGGGCTGATGCTCTCTTTTGGCTGAGATGAGAACATGGAGACAGCTGGGGAAGAGAAGGCTCTGGGGAGACTTAAGCCTTCCAGTACCTAAAGGACTACAAGTGAGCTGGAGAGGGACTTCTCACAAGGGTCTGTAGTGTTACTACATTGAAGGAGGGTAGGTTTAGATTAAATGTCAGGAAAAAATTCTTTACAGTGGGGCTGGTGACATACTGGAGCAGGTCACCCAGAGAAGCTGTGGATGCCTCATCCCAGGCTGGATAACGCTTTGAGAAGCCTGTTTTAGTTTTAGTTTTGCTCTAGCTCATGGAAGGTGTCCCTGCCCGTGGAAGGGGCATTGAAACTACATGGTCTTTAAGGTGTCTTTCAACCAAACTGTGTGCTAATTCTGTGAATGAACGAAGATGATCAGACATAGCAGAAACCAACAAAAAGTTAACAGAAGAAAGCAAAGAGCAATTGGATCTATTGTAAAGAAAGAATAAAGGAAGCAGATGCTCTGAGGCAGTTAGGGTTGTGATGAGAGCCCTAGGAGACTAGCAGATGGACCGGGGTTTTTTAAAAAAGCAACAAACAAAAAAAACCCAAAAGCCAAACTCCAACAAAATAAAACAACAACAAAACCCATTAATGATATTCAGGGAATTTGTGGGCTTAATCTACCTTCAGGAAGAAAAACTCATAAGCAGCTAGGATATCACAGTCAAATAGATAAAATGTGAATAGTTGTAAAGTGCATGGGTAGACCCTTAGATGCAGTAAACTAAAAGGTAGCTGGCACTGAAATTTTAGCTTGCCACAGCTCTTCCTGTTACCAGAGTGTGAATGCCTTGCTAAAGCCTTGAAACTTAAGAGCAGCAAACCTGAGTTTCTGTGCTGCAGAACATGTGCAGAATGAGCCTAAACTGATGCAAAATGCCTTTTGTATCTAGTACCTCTCATGTCTTGTATCCTTTGTGCCTCTTCTTCATTTAGCTTCATATCTGAACACTTGAAACCAGAGTTCCCAAGTGGATTCTCTGAAAATCTATCCATGAAGTGAGATTTTTACACACTTATCACAGTATTTCCTTGCATTTGGAGTTCCTCAAGATCTAATCAATGGAATATGCTGAACTTCTAAGTCATCTGTTTATAATCAAATCAGGAGATACCAACACAGTCAGAACTGCTGTGCTTTTGATGACTATGCTCTGAATTTGCACTAATGTCCTTAAGAACAGAATCCAGCAACTTGGTCTGCATGAATGTACGAAGCTTAGGAGTTTTTCTCAGTGAATGAATTACATATTCCTTGCTAGACACACTGAGATACGAATTTCTTTGAGGTCTTTGTATTGTAAGCTCAAGGGACTGAAAGTGACACAGCAGTCATCCATGCCGAATTATATGCAGAGTACAGCACAATAGCCTTGACACCAGTGCATCCTCTAATGTGTGCTTAACCATCCTCCTGCCATATTTGACTTAAAAGCAATTGTTGTCCTGTTACTGGGAATGATAACTGCACTTCCCCTCCCTACCCAGCATCTTGACTGCACAAGCTACTGAATGGAATATGCTCTAAGTGGCCGTATTTTATATTAAAATTTTATTAAATCCATTCTGTAGGCCACTCCAATGTGAACCATAATTATATTATTCTGTCAGTAACTGAGGTAATATGATAAGAAGAATGTCACATTCTCTGGACTGCTTTTAATGGAGTATGTATTATAGCTCTGTGCTTCACATATTCAGCAATCCTCACTTAAGAAAGAAATTTGATACTAAATGGCAGCTTAAAGCTGTAATACTTGGTGGGTCACACTCTTCCAGCTCATGCATTAGCATCGTTGGGAGTAATGGAAATTATGCAAGATGAAAGTCCAGTGAAGGATTTGAAAAGAAGCGAGGATGGTGATAAAGCTTCCTCATATTATTAAACATTTTTCATACACACTCTTCGTTATTGCAGGGCAAGTGGGGGCACTTTAGTATTTTGGTTGACTTCCTCTGTGACTTATTTTCAACTGACCTCTCTCAATAGATGAGAATGGACGTGGTTTTCTGTGGCAGTTTGTCTTACTGCAGCAGAGCTGGCAATAACATTTCATAGCCTTCCCTTGGAGAGTTCAGCTCCTCACATACCAACATTCTTGTGTGGCTCTGTGTTTTCAGCCATCTAACACAGTTTTGGTTTTTATGAGCATCCTTAAAAGAATAAAAGGGGAAAGATCTTGGTGAGAAACTAGAGATCTGAGAAGAAGGTAAGCAGTTAGCATCTTTCAGGTTAAAGTATATAGTTTCCAAGTAGGAATTCTGTGTTGTGGCTTCATCGAGCTGTGGGTTACAGCAATCTGTTTCAAAAGTAATGATTTGTAGTTGGTTATCTGATGCCAAATCACCTGAAAATCAATCTACAGTTGTGGATTCCTACATCTACAACATACAGTTGTAGGAAAACAGATCTTAAAAAATAACTCCTTGGGAAAATGTATTGAATTTAGTGAGCCAGCTGCTTAGATGAGCAGTAGGGTTATTGCAGATGCCAGATTTAGTTTCCTTTACTATGCTGCCGTTTCTGGGAGGTCATTTTGTCTTAGTCCTCTCTGCACCGTTGATCTCTTTTCCTTGAGCACGTACAACAATAATACGCATTGTACAAGCATTCTCAGACAAACTTTCAAGAATAAAGGGTTTGTGCTTTGGATCCAAAGAAGAGTTGCTCAAGTCCTTTGCAATTAGGCTGTGAAGGGGAGGCACTGGAAGTAACAAAGGAGGTTAGTGGGGCTTTTCCCAACTGAAGAAATCAATTTTCTGTGTATTGCCAGTCAATGTATCTGGCTTCTCCTAGGTTTGGGAGCTCTGTGTGCAAGAATTAACAGTTATGCTCTGCGCTCTGATGGAAAATGTAGTATGTTACTGTTGGTCTTTGTTTTCATATCTGTGCCAAACAAGCTAAAGCTGTCAGAGAAAAAAAAAAATTAGTGACCTTGTCATGCTGAGCCTTGAAATGGCATTGGAGCAGCAGCTGATTTTGGCCAAGTTCTCTTGTACAAACACCCTCAGCAACATTGCAACATGTGAATAAACAGTAAGTGTTGTTCTAATAACAACACAAAGGTTGAATATAAAAATAAATAAAATCAAGGATAAAAACTGCTGACCTGAAGCCCAGTTCTCAGTCACAGAAGTCAAGGGACTTTCAGCATGTTCCAAAGCAAGCAGCTTGTCAGGCTGACCGTGATTTGTATTTTTCCTGGTCCCACTTGTATTTGCTCTCAATGCAATCTTATAGTGATCAGTGTTTGCAATGTGATCAAACATTATTAGCTCTACTAGATGTGGGTCTTCTTTCACTGATATGGGAAGTGCAAATTTTTTAGTTGTAGGAAGTTTTATTTTCACCTCAGCAGTAGGATCACCTTTTGCAATAATGAAATTGTCTCTTTGTTCTAGCTGGTGCTTCTTGTGGCTGTGTCTCTTCTTGTTGGGCTGGGTTCTAAATGTGGGATGTCACTGAATTCATTAATACATGGAAATGATTCATTTAAGGGAGGTTTCTTTCCCCTCTGTACATGCTTGCTAATTAGCAGATGAATTTTGATGTTCTAATTGATCTGCTGCAGAGAGACAGCTGTGTGCCCCAGCTGTCCCCGGCTCCGGTGGGCCTCCTCTGCAGTAGGGAGGCAGCAGCCCCGCTCCTGACAAATTGATTTAACTGGAGTGCCGTGCCTTGGGGGAGCCGTGCTCCACGCTGTCGCTGCAGATGACTGCAGCCTTTGCGGATGGCAGACACTGGAGCGCTGTAATTGCCCAACAATGTCCTTTCCATTGCCTTGCTGAAATTCAATTTTTCACGCCTCACCAAGTTTTCCAGTTCCCCTTCCTGCCCCTAGTGTGGAAATACTGTATTCTGCCTGACTGCCATTTTAGGTAAAAATTCAGATGCTCGACAACAGGGCTTAAATTGTACTTAATATGCTAATACTATGTAATGTAATGTGCTCAGTCACATATCAAAGTATTTGCATTTAATTAATAGGAAATTGTTCTCTAATGGTGTTGTATTTAGCAGGTAGTCATCGCTAGGAACCTTTCACACTAATCTTAGTGCATCAGTGTTCTTCCCAGTGCTGTACAGCTTGTGTAGGAATGATGGCTGTGGTGCCCTTTAAACATTTGCTCTTTCAATTTTAAGTATAGATTTTTAAGGCTTCATGTCCACTTACACCCCATTTTGTCAAATCTGGTAATTACTTTTGATGTAACAGGTGCCTCTCCACAAAAATGACAACTGTGGCCCCAGAAAGTACAGCTATCTAATACATCTTTCATGTCACTCTCCCTCATGAATGGATTTCCAAGCTGTGCACAGCATCATCTACCCTTTCTGGAGGCTATTGATTTGGCCTGAATATACCTCTGGGGGAAAAAAAAGCCAGCACCACAGAAAGTGCAGTAATGAATTCTAATGTGTGCCACACCACTACCTTTATGCATATCTGATAGATAACCAAGCACATCCAGCACATTTATGGGTGTGCAGCTTCATAGACTACTAATAGGTAGCAGCTCTTCTGGACATTCACAGGTTTTGTGTGGAGGAGGACACAGAGGTTTCCTCAGAAATGGCTGTCCATTGTGTTTGCAGAAATGTAATGTCATTACTTATTATTATTACTATTATTTTTTCTCAGTATGTACCTCTTTGTGTAAATGTGTGCAAGTGACAGGGAATCAGCAGAAAGGAAAAAAGAAGGGGTTTATACCATTGCCTGTTAAGGTAAGACCAGCATATATATGTATGCAGGTATTAAGACATAAGGCTGCTAAAGATTTTGTCAAACTGACCATGTGTTCAGACATAAGTGAATGCCTCTAAAAGTTTTGAGAAAAATACTTTTCTGAATTGCACAGTCCCAAAGAGCTGCAGAAAGTACATTGAGGGGAGAAGTCAGGATTTCATCCATCTTGTATGCCACAGTTCTCCATCCCTGCACACACAAACAGAACAGTATGGGTTAAGCTTAAGCAAATATTATTTAGGTAAATGTGTATTCCTTGATGGGAAACAGACAGTTTTCTTAATTGGCAGTGCTTTTCTCAAAACTCCCTATCTTCAGGATAAATACTTCTCCGTCTTAAGGTCAGCCCCTGTACCACATATTACTGTTATTTTCATTCTTCAATAGCCTTTCTTGTTTTATTTGTTGTATTTCCAGTGAGATAAAATGTAAATAATTAGGCATTTTTCCTTCAGAGAATGGCAGAAGCATATCTTGCATAATGAGTAAGATGTTTTGTGGTTAAAAATAGTGCTTATTGGTCATTTTATTTCATTTTATAGCAGCAGCTGAAGATTTACTGAGTACTGCTTGGTAATGCTACATGAAATCCATGGGCTAAGGAAGCAACCTGAACTCTTAATCTTTGGCAGCATTTAAAAAAGTGATGCCCCATGGACCATCACCAGTAGAACTGGATTATGCTGAGCTCATTTATAAGCCTTAATGGGTAGAAGGATATTCTTAGGAATGAGGTTTTCATCCCACTACTGTGTGTTGTAGCTCCAAGGGGTGTAGAAGAAGGTGTGTGTGTGTTCTCCTGACATGCCTGGGATCTCTAAAATCTGAATTGCCCCTTGGGGACTTCTGTGTTGATGGTTGTGCCTGCAGATGGCTGCAAGTCACAGTTGCTGCTTCACTGGAGTGGGAATGGTATGGAGGCTGTATTGGCTCACCTTTGTCCAGCCATCTTGTGCAGGGCATTACTCTGCCAGCCTGCTTGTGGCTTCATACCAGCACTGCAATTATGGCTGGTAACAGAAAGCAGGAGGCCACAGTAGGGGGACAAATGAAAAGGTCCTGTATCCTCTCTGAATACTGTGAGGCAGTTTTATCCCAGAAAGGCCTGAATAAGGCAGAGAGGCACCCTTCGGCGCATTGCTCAGGATAAAAGTTCTGATGCTGTGACCACATCTGGCTGTATGAGAACCATGTGCACGTCAGTCACATACACTGACTCAAGGTTGTTGGAGTACAGGGTATTATTTGTTGCAGGAAATCCTTCAAGTCTTGAGGTCTCCATGGATGGTCAGATGTTTGTCCTGATGTATGTTCAACTCTTTTTCACTGACCGACATCAGAGGAGAAAATATCCTAGCAATCGTGTTTTGTTGTTAATACTGTGCCGATGTGCCCCTCCACAGCTCATATTCTAGATTCTGTCATTGGGAAAAGCCAGTCCTTCCCTCCCTCCCTTCCTCCCCTCCAGTTGGGATGAAAAGCCAGCAGCTACCTCTGGCTTATGCTAAACCTCTCTTTGCTTTAGTACACACTAACAAGGCAGGCTGTTTCATAGGAACACTGGAAGTTGGAAAATGTGGGGGTTTTATTGCTTTAAGGATTAATTTTCTGGGATGGGATTTTTTTTTCCCCAACAGCCAAAATGGTTTATATTGAACATTTTAGGCTGTCACATCACTACAAGGTGGTACTTAGCTACTTAGCTACCAGCAGGGTGCTGAAGATTGCCCATCCTCTTATACATCTCCATCATAATGTTTGGCTGTTGTGTATCAGAGAGGTGTTTATTCCAGCATATGTCGCAAAGTACCATTTCGTGCTGCCATTATTTAGTTTTGTTTCACAAGAAGTGAACAAAATGGTAAAGGTACACCTCCAATAAAGCTTCCACAGTGTATTATCACAGCTAAGGCATTAAGGAGCTGCCACTTCAAGAAGGTAAATGAGTACAGACATGAAAGAAAATGCAGTGCTTAGCTCTTTTATTTTGACCAGTGTAATGTAATTACTTATACTAATCTTCCATTATATTTCCTTGACTAGCTGAGACAGGGACCTAATTGTGTCTCTAGCTGTTGCTACTGCAAAGTACCTTTTAAATCATATTAACATCCATACTTGATCTTCCTACTGGTTTTGACGTGTAGATCACAATATCCTGTTAAATTACTCAGCAAGAATGGCTGGCTGGTGGTGTATCCAAGCCACAGCACAGCAATGTATCTAGTGTGAGTGATTTGGTGGAAGTAGAGAGGCACTGACCCCTTTTCTCTGGGAAAGCACTTGACCTTCCTTTTTCAAAGCATTATGCGTTCTGTGCAGCACTCTCATCTAGCTGGTACTTCAATACCAAGATGCCAGAAATAGACAGAAATTAATTATTCTACTTTTGGCTGTTCAGGAAACTATGCTCCCTTTTCTTTGGTGTCGATCTAGCGGTAGTGATGAACACATTCTGCACAAGCAGGCTGGATTATTGTAACTCACTGAAGCTGAAGATAAAAGCTACATAGAATCTTCAGCTACCGCGGAGCGCAGCAGCCTAGCTCATTAGTAGGTGCAGCACTGCGAGCACACAGTGCCAGTGCTGTGCATCATCAGCTGGCATCCCATTTACCTCAGCAGCCAGCTGTGGGCTCGTTCAGCACATAAGGTCACCAAAGACTGATATGGATGCTGTTTGTCTACACATTGCCACATTGCCTCTGGTACAGGGCTGCCCATCATATGCAGAATTAAAACTCCCTGCAACTGGACATGACCAGTTTTGGCCAAAGGCCTTTTCCAGAATCTGAAAGGCAGTTACAAAAAATAAAGTCTCTTCTCTATTTATAGCCTTTATGTTCTCTTGAAGAAATTCTTCCTCCTGCAGTAGGAGAAGACACATTTAAAGATGTGTACATTTGAAAGGAAGGATGGTAAAACTTGGGAACAGAATAGAGTTCACTCTGGAGAAGTCAGTGAACTTCCAGTTATGACATTGCCATAGCATAGTGATGTAGCAAAAAATGTCACAGAAGTGCTTTAGCTTGTGTTTTACTGATAGATACACCATAGTGTACCATGGATGGATCTCAGTCTTGCTGTCAGGACAGGCATCAAGAGGTCATCTAGCTCCTATACATAGCCTGGTTCCTACAAGAGCTGGAGACTGCTTCCCACAGTCCAAAGGGAGCTGTTGTCCATGCAAAGATTTGAGAAGGCTTGGAAGGCCGTGGCAGAGGGTCACAGCAAAGGCTGCAGGGAGGATCAGGAGGGCTACAGGAAGGTAGCCCTAGGATATGGCAGATGGCTTTTGGATGATGTGCTGACAGAGGATCTTCTGAAGAAATTACATTGTTTGACTCTGACTCTGCTGTGTGCAGGGAAAGTGAAATTCTGTCATTCCGCTCTGTTATGATGCCCTGTCATGTCAGTCTCAGAAATACAAGACTGGAGGATAGAGAAGTTGTGAGAGTGACTCCTCTAGGCCCTTGGATGGGAGCACCAACCCCTACCAGTCCTTCTTCTTCATCTGGGATGGAAAGCCATGCTACAGGAGGAGAGGGGCTCATCTCTTCCCATTTGCCTTGAGGACCACCATGCTTCTTACACGGCTTCTGCTAGAAGGGATCTCTAAAGGTCATCGACTTCTGCTAGGATGAATTATTTATAGCTACCTTATCGCTTTCAGAATTTCTTCCTTAAAAATCTACAGTGAACTGGATTGCATGCAGTAGTGTATTTCTCTGTTTTGTGATCCTTTTAGTTGGAAGGTCTGCTCTCTTACTAATCAGAATTACAACATTATTAGTTTTTTCTTCTGTTTTTTTTCCTTTTTCTTGGTTTGGTTTTTTTTTTTTTTTTTTTTTTTTTTTTATACGGAGAAAACCAGCACTGTCCTCATTTATAAAACCTTTTTCTCTCGGAAAGCTTTCATCTTTTAATAAGACAAGGAAACCCCACACTTCAGTCTCTCCTTCCTGATCAGACCTTCAGGAACTCTCTTAAATATGTTGCTTTCTTATACATTTTCTTCAGTTTCTCCACACTTCCTGCAAGGGCAATGCACCAAAACATCAAATGTGGCCTCCTCAGTGCTGAGCAGAGCACAATAATTGCTTCCTGTTTTCTTCTGCTAAAATGTCACAGAATGAGAATTGTCCCTCCATCACCCCAAACAAAAAGCCGTACTGTATTGGTTCTTGTGCAAGTCATAATTCATTGTCACTTGCACATCCAAGGTTCTTTGGGGGTTTGGGTTTTTTGGGGTTTTCTTTTCTTTTCTAGTTTTACCCCATTGTGCATTTCTTGTATTTTGTACCAAACATGAAGGTGTCTGCATCTAAGGATGTCAGATTTCTTTGTGAACTTTTTGTTCTAATGAAAGTAGTCCTCTGAATTTTGATGTATTTTTAAGGTCAGGAAGGAATATCAATAATTTTTCAAGAGGTATAGCGGTCTTAATGTGATGAATAACACAGTCATTACAGCATCTGGATTTAAAATTGGTGAGAAGAAGAATTGATTCTAGTGTTTTGGACCATGGTACATGTTAGGGTAGAAACAAATGAGAATCAGCTGTTGTTTTCCATATGAAGCCAAACTGTGGCAATGAGTCAGAAAGCCTGACAGAGTTCAAGCAAATTGTGTGGGTTTCCTGCTGAAATAAGTGGCATGCCCTGCAACGTATGACATGTCTTCCTCTGACCCAGGACACCTTGCTTTTAGCAGCATTCATCTCTGCAATTTATACAGGCATTCATATTTCACTTTCTCCATTTAATCCTAATAACCAGCTTTTAGAAGAACATGACAGCATAACATATGGGTGGTAAAGCTGCTCATAAACCATAATAACATGGCCAAAAAAGCTTAGATAGATAGATGCACTATGATTATTGTGGCATTCTCTGATTAAGAGGTATAGCTACTTATTACAGCCATTAGCTTGGTGACTTGGAAGCAGACTGAAGCCATTATTTGAAAAACAGGTTGTAAGTCCAAATTTTAAACAACTGTGTACTTACTAGATGTAAGAGATATAATTATGTTTGCAATTCTGTTCTTCAGTGTGCAGATGGTAATTTTGTTCATTTGTGGTTTGCACACTGATAATGTTTGCTGTAGAACTGGCCTTGGCAGGATTAAGTGTGTGTTAACAGTAAGTAGGCAGTCTGTAATACATGGTTATAATTTTGTTGATAGGGTTCTGGTGGGATGAAAACCAACCAGAAACGTTAGTCTAAATAATTTCTTACTATAAACAGGATTCCTCTGTCTCTGTGTGTGTGTGTGCATATGTTGTTGTAGCTTATTGTTTATTTTTATTGTGTGAAGAATTCTTTCTTTTTTTTCCTTCTCATTTGGAAACTTTTATGTTAGCTTCATTTTCAGTGTAGGCAGTATCTGCAAGTTTGTGCCTTTAGGAATAAAATTCAATTTCTACTCAAAGTGATTTGAAGTTTCCTATTAGTTTTAGGGGTTCACGTATGTAATATATATTTATGAATGTGTATATGAGGGAGGTATAAAAAAGAAACCATCTATTAAAGGTACCCTTTTGATTTCATATTTTCTCAAGAGTTATTCAGCAGATGTTTGAGAACAATTAACAGTGTATTTTCAACAGTGTCTTTTCCATTCTTCCAGACTGAAAGGGGAACAGATAAATATGAAGATCAAATCTGTAAAATGCTTTTATGATATTGAGATTGGGTGTTAGATTGTCGTGGTGCAGTACACCTATTTGTACAGTTCATTGTTCAGGTTTTACACTTTTAGAATTGTGTGGCACTCTCACTTTAATTAAATAGATGTAAAAGAGGAAAAAAAGTAGTTACATAGCAAGCCCAAGAGGCATAATAAATAAATAACATTTTCTATTGTTTCTTGTTGTTTAGCCAGTACAAAGGGTTTTGCAATGTACTAAGGAAAAAGGGCATAGTACAGCATACTATGTAAATGTACATTAAATATATTACATACTATATAAATTATATACAAGTGTACTTATAAAAAAATAGACTGCATATTACAATGATCTATGCATGTTTATATGTTAAAAATTCTGTATAATAACCACAAATTTTATTACTAAAAAATAAAAAGTGTCATAGGATGTATTATCTTAGAATGGCCCAAATGTAATAAATTCTCAGAATAAATGAAAAAATAAATAAATTAAAAAAGTCTGGGCTTTGATATTATGCTCTAGCAACTCAAACAAGATTTTACCAAAAGCATCATAACTACCAGGGCCACATAAAGCACATATGATTAAAAGATCTCATTTAGTATCACCAAAAGGCCTGGCTACTTAGTGTTCTTTTATTATCCTCTAAATCCCTAAGTTTGTGAAAGCAGCGTTATGGGTAAATGAGAGTGTTTCATCTCAGTTTGCCATGCTCACAGGAGAAGATAATCACCCATGGTGCCCTTTGTATCCTGTTAGGACCAATCCTAAAGGATCTCCCCTTTTACCTGTAACTCGTGGGCTTCAGCCTGGTGTGAGCAGACCTTCCTCCATGTGAGGCTGCAAGTGGCACTTCAGGAAAACACACTCTGTAACAGCACTGCACACAGATGTGTTCAGTAATGTGTGTGCCGTGCTCCTGCTGTCTTTCCGCTCTCACTCTTCTCTCTGAAGACCATCGCCTGCCAAGGCAAGGATTTAATCTGTTCTCTAAAGAATTTAGTACAGTTATTGGCAAGGTAAATGTAAAAGGAATATTAAAGATCACTTATATTAACATGAGCAAATGTATTCCAGACTTAATCAAAACTAATTCTTTCTAAGACTGAAATGGTTACTGTGATTTTAAAGGAATATATTATTGTTGAGAGAATGTTAGGCCCTTTGGCTTTTGATTCCAGATATGTTAATAAGTCCTTTATTAGGTATTATTAACACCAATTTATTATGTGCTTTATAGATGTAGCCATTTCATTTAGAATAGGTTCAGTTATTTTTTAACTTTTGTTTTATAAGCCAGTATAGAGTCAACTATATGTGAATTAAAAAAAAAAACCCTGTGAATTAACCTAAAATATTCTGAAAAATCCACATTTTTTTAAGAAAAGGAGTGTTCATTTTGTAACTGAGAAAAAGTTCCACTTTAATACAGTGTAGTTAAACATTTGAATATGATCAATAGCGCACAACATGCATTTGTTTTCTGGACTGTGAATAAACTTGCCTTTCATTGCTCCTTGTTGATCTAATTATTGATGTAAGGCTGTTGATACTTCCTTAAATTGTTACAGCTTTGGGCAAATAGTCCTAATAGAGTCTTTTTTCTTCCACCGAACAGCAAAATGTCTGTCCTGTATTTGTCCCCAAAGAGCTACAGCATTAAAAAATATATCCCTAAACATATATTGCAAGTAATATTTTCTTTTTCTTCCATCCTGGAGTCTTCTGAAATTCAAAAAACCTACCTGCCTGTCATGCAGGCCACCCTGAAAAGTAGCAGCTTTAGAAGGCATAAGCCACAACCCTCCTTTTTTATTCCTATGCATTTTTGCTCCTCTGAGTCGCCTGCCTTCCCAGTTTTAAATCCTAGGTAATGCTTTCTTTCTGCCCTTTTACCCTTCCCTCACTGTTGCCTCTTTTTGCAAGAGCAAAGTCTTTTTTTCAGACTAGGTGTTCAAACATCTGACTCAGTGGGACTTTGATAGCAGAGAAGGATGTGGCCTCAAAAAAACCCAAACAGGATGTTATAATCTGTTTTCAGACTGTCAGAAGAGATATGGCTGATTTTGAGTCAGTCAGCAAAAACTGGCTTTGACCGTCTCTGAAGCCTAAAAATGTTCCCTGAGAAATAGTGATTATTAAAAGAAAATACAAACTTGATGAGGCAGCAGATGTCTATGCAGGAAAAAAAAATAATGTAAGTCTGGAGATTTCCATAATATGTTTTTTATATAATCATTAGCAACCATCTTTTGTACAGTAGATTGCTTTGTATGGCAACATAAGTGAAATGTTGGAAAGCATGTCTCAGACACTTCTCATTTATTAGTCACTGGCTAATAAGTGACGCTTTTTGGCCCTGTTTACCTGTGAATAAAATTTTAAATAGTCGTAGAAAATAATCTGAATTACGTGTTAGTGACCAGATGAGAAAGATAACATTAAGTAAATAACAAATTAACAGGCCAGTAATACTGAATGTAATACCTAGGAATGCAAGCTCTGCCATAAATGCTGCCCAATAGCTGTGGCTTTGCAAGCAGAGTCATAGGAAAGAGTGCTACAAGGCACCTCAAAAGGGCATCTAGTGCAGCCCCTCTTTCAGAAGGATCATCTTTCCTTAATCATACCCTGAAAGTCATCATGTTCCAGTTTGTTTGAAAAATTTGCTCCCTGTTGTGGTCTACAGTTTGTTGCCCTCATGAAAAGTATGGGAGTTGCAGTCCTGGGGTGATTTTTTGTACAACAGTGAGAATCTACTCTGTAGCTATGGCAAAAACGTACAGGAAGAGGGACAGTCACTTCCTTGCCTCAGACCTGGCTCGAAGTTACTGGAGCAGGAAGGGGAATGAGATTTGGATTTACTGCCTCTTGTGACAGGAACATAACTTTTCCCCCATTTCCCAAAGCTGGGCTGAGCAGTTGTCTGATGCCTGTTCATAACTTCATATACAATAACCAACATCTCAAGCTCTGCCTGCAGCCTGATGCAGACTTCCAATCTTTGGTGTGCTCAGTTAGATGTTGCTTTTCTCCACATTGACAGAAAGGCAAATGATATCTGCCAGAGCCCTGCTGTTGCTGGAGGTGGTGAAGCCATGGAGCGTGAGTAGCTAAGTTGGTGTATCTGGAAGGAAAATCTTCATGTGCTCAGGAGCATGGGGTGGGTATGAAGTTGTCTGGAGTAGTGATGTAATATGGTCATGTACCAGCAGCTGAATTGGGAAGAAGGAAGTAAATAATTCTAAAAGTACATAAATGCCCAGCACACATTGGCAGATGGGACAAGGCCTGTTTTCCCTCAGTTGGTAAGGTAGGTGGAGAGCTTGTGTATGCTGGAGTGGAGGGCAGGGCACTGACCACTGTGTTGCACATGTGCTGTTCTTCAGGCTTTGTGGCACTGCCTTGGGGAGGTAGCAACCCTCCTGTCTCCTAATGCACATTATCCATAAGTGCTCGTAGCTAAACTCAAGGAGTTGTCTTCTCTGCACTGTGGTGGTGCCCACAGGTGCTCTGTGGGTCAGGACTCTGTTGTGCTTTGACGCTTAGGGGAACTCCTTTGGCAGCTGCAGTCGCATGCAGATGGTGCAAGAGACTGGGGTGCCTTCAGGGAACGCTGATATTCAGCTTGCAGTACCTTGGGAGAGCACCTGGTCTTCCCCGTGACCTTCTTGGTGCTGACTATTCCTTGTTACAAGGCTCAACTGGATTAGTGTCACGTGAAGAGACAGCAAGTTCATTCATGATCTCAGCAAATGCACTCCTGGGTGAAGATGGACACAGTGTGCGTGACCAGCGGAGATAGCGAGGATTGCGGGACTGGAAAGGACTGGTACTGAGAGCCAGTCCTCCTATTGCTCTCTGAGTCAGACTCCTCAAGGCAAATGCACTGAAATGCTTCAGTCAGCTGTGCCCTGTACCACAGGCTGATTTCTGTCTGAGTGCGTGATGTGTGAGTAACTAACCACCATCTTCTGTGACGATCTTGTGCGTTCCTGTGGAAAAGGCTGGAATCTGCAGTGCCCAGCTGAAGGGAGAGTTAACTGCCTTCCTTGGATGTGGGTTACATCACCTCAGCATTGAGGGGGAGCATTGTTGTTGCCCCCCAACTCCAAGGCTTTGTAGACTACCAGGTACTCAAAGTAGCCTTGTAGTAGGTTCCTGGTTTCTGTCTCTCAGGTGGGCACTGCACACCTCATGGAAAAATTACACTGGAAAGAAACAGTAAGGAAATAAATGTATAGCAATTTAATTAGAGTAGAACTGCTTAGTTGTTCACTTTCCCCTTTTATTGGGATTTTTGGGAACACTTTCTTTTTCCTGAAAGTAGAATTTTGCACAAGTAATTTCTAGCTTTTCTTTTCCTACTAAGGTTTTTTTTTGCTCTTAGTTCTGCCTTCTCAGATGTTTTCTGATGTCCTTTCATCTTGGTGGTTGCCGTACACTTGCTTGTGAATTAGAATGTATTAAAGAAATTATATGGACATGCTGTCTTTAGTGTGTAAGAGGTCTTTATTCCCTGCAGAAGCTAAGTGACCTGTGGTAGTTAGTACATTTCTTTCAAAGACTCCAGGGAAGAACAATCTATCAGCTTGTAAAACAGATAAATGAATTCATTTGACAAAGATCAAGCAAAAGTCTTTGGGAGAGAGGACATGAAGCAAGGTTTCTTATAAGCCTGGTTTGGTAATGTGTGTCCTAGACCAGCCACTGTGTCTGATTAAGGCAGTCAGAAGCATTGAAAGGGATGCTTAATTTTGGGAACTGCAGAGGTCATTTCTTGGAAGCTAGTATTTTCTGTGTCAATTATTTTTTCTTATATTTCTATTAATCGTTTGCTTTTGATCACAATGCATTCTTTTTGGGGTTATATTGCTTTGAGGGAGCGTTAATTTCATGGTGTGAAATGGTAGTGCTTCATCCAAAGAAGGGCTGAATTCTGGTACTAAGGTCTGTAGTGTCTTTCATAACAAAAGTAGCATCAGGTCTCCAGTCGATGTAGATCACAGGGAAGTTCAGAATTGCATTTGAACTAGATTGCATTCTAGGTTGCATCCTAGATTTCATCGCAGACCTTAGTTGCATTTTACCTTTGTAACAAGCTGTCATTGCAAAATCCTTGGTTTTCAATACAAGCATGATGGGCTTGTAGCTGTTCAGACCTGTGCAACACTGATGGTTGTCTCAGAGGCATCAGCCAAGGACCTGCCAGCCCAGCAAGTACACACTTGGTAGGTTTTGCACTCCTTGTGCTTGGTTCAGTGAATCCAAGGTGAATCAGGCGAGTCCTGAGGTTTCAGTGCATTGTTACACACCGGCTGCAGCACCTCATGGAGGAGGTACAGTAAAAATAAAAAGGCCCCAGCAAGGGTTAATGTACTGGAATGACTGAAATGATCACTGTTGATAAATACTTTATGTAATTAGTATAATACTTTCTTCTGTTAATGAGCTGGAGCTGGGGTGGGGTGCAGCTGCTTGGGGGCAGGGAGCACTGAGGGGGGATTTGAGACTGTTTGACAGCGCACGCAGCCTCTAATAATCTACTAGGTTATTTTTAATTCCCAATACTTTTTCAGAATATTTGATGTAGTCCTTTTTTTGTGCTTATTGAAAGTGCCTCTAATGTTTTAATCCCACCCCAGTGGAACAGAAAGTGAATAAACAAGGAAATGAATGGAGATGTATGAAATTATGATCTTAAACTTAACAAGCCTGTTTGTTTTTTCAAGCTGCTGAATAAATCCTCTGTGATTTGTGCTGCAGAGGTCAATGTTCTGCTGTAGGAAATGACTGGTTACATGTCAGTATTCTCCAAGAGTTCATCTCAATTACTGGATTTGTCAAACATGACAAGCCTGAATGACTCTGTGGTGAAAATAGCACACAGTTTGACTATTAAAGTAATTGGAGCATTGACATTTAACCAAACTGCAAGAGAATTGCAGTAATAAGTCTGAAGAGCACTACCACAAGCAAAGCAGAGACCAGTATTTTTATAAAATAAAATATTATATATTTTACTGGTTAAACTGGTGCTTTTTTGTTTTTTGATTAAGGTATGTTTCAGTATATTTTTAATTTAAATCATACAATTAAAAAGAAATAGTAATTCCTTCTTGCTGCTTTTTTTTGAAGAAGTACTACGATTTGTATAATTGGAAACTGTTAATTTGATGCACACCCTGGTTCAATTTTAATATTTTTATGAATAATTAATATGTGTATTTTTAATCTCCTCATGTATGTACACTATAAAGTTAAAAATCTATGTATGTATATACATGTATGTGCAGATCATCATGGGATGATCATCACAGTATTAGGTTATAAATGTGTCTATTACTCGATCTCCACTTGCTACTCTACCTTGCTAAAGAGCTATTTCTGGGCTTTCAAGCCTGAGATGTGGATATTAAAACTCATTGCTTTAGTAAATGCAAAAGAGCTTTTCTAAAATCATTTGGAAGTCATTTACTTGTCTCCATCTGCAATGAGATTTTAATTTTTTTAAAAGATATTATTTCTGATGGTAAATTCTACATACATCAACTTTTTCAATATAAAGGATTTTGAGAACAATGCAACTGTCAGTCACTGTGGCTAATTTGGATTTATACTTGTGGATCAGACGAGATTTTACAGTCACCAAAATTGTGTTTCAGACAATGGCTTAAACGACAGCCTCTTCCAGTGTCTGGAGTAGGGACTGAAGTAATGATGATTTATGACAGTAGTCTGAGGGGGCTCATCCTCAGGTGAGTTACCTGCATTTTGGCACATTAATTTTACCTTATCTGAACTTGAAAATCTGTTCTCTCCCAATTACGGGAGCAATTCTTCATGTGGAAATTGGGACTCATCTGTTCCTGGTGAAGTAAATCAGACAAAATAATCCCAAAAGACAGGGTCGGGAGCATGGTGCAACCAACAATATGTCCGAAGTACCTCAATTACATTAACTTATATTTTTTGTGGGGAACAGAGTATGATTTGCCACTTCTGCAGCCACATTGTAATTACTGTGCTACCACAGAAGCAGAGAGCAGTACTTACTGATTTAATATGTTACTTGCCTTGACTTGGTTAAGTCCCATCTCCAAAGAGCTCTTGAACATAATGCTTAAGCCTGTCTCTCTTGTGTAAAAGTAAGTATGTGTTTAAATCCATCTGATTTCAGTGAGACTCATACATATACGTGAGTTTTTAGCTCAGCAGTAAAACCCAAAATATAAATTTAACCGTGTTACTGAATTTGGGGCTTGCATGATGCAAAGAAATACTTAGTCACAGCCTAAGTACAGATTTTGGGAAGTCTTTGTAAGGACAGACTTTTCTGTATTTCCCTATGGAAAAAACAAAGGAGAATTCAAGGAAATACAGATGATGTTTGTCTATCTGTTTGCTGACCTTAGTGTGAAAATAAACTGTGTGTTAGGACCAGAACAAAATCTTTGGAAAAACAAAAGATGCAGGTAAGAGTCGTAGTTTTGGTTTGTTTGTTTTCCCCCTGAATTACATCCTGGGGTTCTGTGTGGGCTCAGGGTTGGGGAGAGGAGACCTAGAGGCTACTTCAGTTTTTTAAGTACATTCTATAAAACCAGTCATCTTCTCCTCTGTCACTGATGTAAATCCATTCCATCTTCACGTTCCACTTCTTCACTTCCACGTCTTCACGTTGCTCCTGATTTTCCTGATGGTGTATGAGAGATCAGATACACTTTCCCAAAGAACAAGCTCCTGTTCCAGAGCTGAAGTGGCACTATCCTTACCTAATATAATTCCATTTACTTGGAGTGTCATGGCATATTGCAGTTGTCCAGTGTTTTGCCAGTTTCACCTGTAAATTAGCTTTGAAGATCCTAATTCATACTGAAGTGTTGCTCACAGAAGTGCCTCAAGTTAAATGAAGTAAATAATTATAAAGAAACAGCAAGCTGTGCTCTTTTCTGGAGCGCAAGAGTCTAAAAGCAGAAACCTCACATTCATGCATGAAAGAAGAAACTTCCTTGTTAAGCATTAAATTGTTTAGACAGTTTTAGCTGCAAAGGTTAATGTAGAGCCCAAATCAGTTATTTGGAACATCAGGAAGGGAGGAATGATTTTTTTCTGTACCATACAGTGGAAAAGGGAGAAACATCCATCAGTTACATCCAGAAGAAACATCCATCTAGGAAAAAAGCATCATGATTCTGAATGAACAGTGAAACAGGAAAATGGTTTGGAACAGGTTTTTTTTCAAAGCTTCTGGAGTAGAAAGAAATCAGGTAAAAACTGGGAGCGATGTTACCTTTCCACTCTTGGGCAGGGGGATGAAGGCAGCGTGCACTCTGACATTAGGAAAGCAGCATAGTCTATGTTAGCCATCCAGCCTGTTAACCATGTTTTGAACTTCCAGATGATGGAAACTATGCAGAATTGCCAGATACCAAACACAGTAAATCAGCATCTAGCAAAAGGCTGCTGCCAGAGATTTTTGAAGCAACAGGAGGACCTTGTAGAAATTTTACCTAACATGTAGGGTTAAAGTCTGAACACAGAGAAATAATGTGTGGTTCTGGATGTGTTGTAAGAACGGAAATGCTAGGGAGATTTTGCAGATGACTGCCAGGGAATAGTCAGTAGAATCACTTGAGCAGGTGCCAGATGTGTTAGGACTTTTGAGATAATCTGCATAAATCCCAGGTGGAGGAGCACTCATTCCAAAATACCAAGTTTTTCTCTAGATTACTGGCCCTGCAAGATGACAGTTTGTGAGGCCTCAAAATAGTAGCTCTAAAATGCAAGAGTACAGTTACAAAATACACACAAAAGTTCATTCAGTTAGATTTCATTCTGATAGTTCTGCAAATTTGCCCAAGATCCAAAGCCATCCACACTGCTGCTTTTCTGAGCAGAACTGTCTGTCCAAGAAGTTTCATCTGCTTGGTAAAATTGAGTTACAAAAAGTTTAATTCAAGAGATTTGTCAGTGATTTAGCCAACAAAAGAAGGCAAATCCCAATATGCTTCAACAAAGCCTATGGTAGGTGACTTACGTGGAGCAGATGGGGAACTAGGCTGGGTTTTGCTCTGTGGACTGTGATTGAAGAGCTCTATTGATTCAGGCTGAAGCAACTTAAGAAGTTACTGCCATCTACTTTGCGCTGCCTCTGTTGGGATTTCTTATCCTTGAGGTAAAAATAGCAAAAAGTAGTGTGCCTGCTTCCCAGCCACTGCAGCTCCCAGCTTGAGGGCAGTGTGATTCACCTTCAGGTTTTATTTGGTATTGAGGCAGCCGTCAGCTGAGGCGGCGGGGAACTTGGAGTCACTAATTCATCAGATTTGACTGTGGCAATGGAGTGGTATGGGAATAGGGTGGGAGGACCAGCAACCTCTTCAGTCCCAGCTGTTAAATCCAGTAGGAATTGCTTTGCAGAGTGCTTACAGTCCCGACTGGAGAAGTTGCAGTGAACCGTTCCTTTCCTGCAGCATGGTTGACCAGTGCTTTCCCATCTTCTGGGATTGAAGGAGCCCTCTGTTAGCTGGTAACTGTAGTCATCTTCTTATTGAGCTCCTGTAATGAGTTTGTTTAGAAAACCTTGATGGTTAATTAGAAAGCTAATACTAAATACAAGTACTACATAAATAACAACAAATATGGAGCCCACTCATTTACCTACATTGTTTTAGTGTTTTCTAAGAGATAATATCTTAGTTTCCCTCCTGTAACTGATTCAGGGCAAAAGTAAATACTCTCATAGGACAAATGACTAACCATGCAGTCAATAGCTGTAAGGAAGTTGTACAGCTCAAAGGTGCTTCTGGAGTAATTTTTCAGAAACTGTCAAACTTGTCAAATGTGGTAAGCATGAAGGCATGTTTTTTTCTGTAATTCTTCCCCCTTTTTAGCAAATTTTGAACTAGAGATTTAATTAATGTTTTTGTTCGTTTGGGAGAGCATCTTTCAGATTTCCAGAGGACCTTCTGCAGGGATTTAAGTTTTGACTTTACAGTAGAAGGTATTTTGTGATTTTGGCATCATATAATTTTTGCAGAAAAAAAAACAAACCTGTAAATCCATGAATCTCATCCCTTTATTCATGCTTATACAAAAGTAAAGTTTTTAAAGTAAACCATCTCTACTTGCAAGGTTAATATACGCTTGATGTGGAAAGGCACTGTGGCATTAGTAAAGTGCTTAAGCACATGCTTAACTTTGAGTCCAGAAGCATTGAAGTACCCTTCTGAAATGGAGCAGTAACCTGGGGCTTTGTTCAGCACAACTTAGAAGCTTTCTCAAGGAGTAAAGGGTTTGATTTACCTTTCTTCCCTGTGAGGGGACACAGCCAAGATTCCTTTTTTAAGGATTGTTACTGTAGCACTCAGGGAGAAGCAGGAATGTAGGAAAGGATGATTCCTAACACATTCTGATACACTGCTACCCTGAGACAGCATAACTTAATCATCGTATTTTTTCACTAAAATTATGTGGAAATTCTTTAGGTTTACAGTATGGAAACTTTGAGACTTATACTGAGTTCTGCTTTTGTGTTTGGTATCCCACAGCACTTTGGTCTGTGAGTTTGTCACCTTCACTCATAGCCAAAGACAGTGTTCACTTTTATAAAACCCTACAAAGTAAGAGCTCTTTTTCATATTCTGACTTATTATTAACTTCTTAATAGCAGAACTCACAGCTTTCTTTGTTGTTATTTTTCTGTTAAGGGAAAAAATAAAAATTGCTTTCATTTTTACATAAGTTATTTAATCTGAGTGTGACACTCAGGCTTCAAAGAATTCTGTGCAGTACATTTTTAATCCGTTGTTTTTAATGAATTCTAGTCACTAAGAAATACTGTTATCTAGGTCAGATTTTTTGAATATTATTTTACTGTGGCTCCACATCCTGCTGTTCTTTCTCTAAATGAGCTCCCCAATGAGGTCTTGTTGTTTTACTTTCTCACAGCTTTGTGGAGTAACTTTTCTCACTGTAAATGTAGGTTGTGCTTTGTTTTTCAATACAAATGTATTCTTAACTGAACCAATATCCACCCATCTAACACTCAGTCTTAAACTTTCTTGGGGGACGAGGGAACAGGACATAAAATACCTCCAAATTTTATCATTGATATTCTTGATCCTTCCTATCTGGAAGGAATGGAAAAGAGATGATCAACCCAAAATTTATTACTTAATTTCAAAGGTGTTGATATAATTGCTTCTCAGCTAGTCACAGCAAAATGGCCTTGACCAGGAGGCAAAGCAAGACATCATTTGATGTCATGGAGAGGCTCCGAGGTTTCTGAGCATTTCTCTTTCTGGACCTTTTTTGTGGCATCTCTGTCTTTACCCTAACTTACCTCTTAGTTTGGCTCCCTGAGAGATTTCTTCATCCCTTTAACAGAAAAGCGTTGGGTCTGTTAGCCATGCCAACAGGAGGGGACACTGAGCAGTGGTCACCTTAGATCACCTAGATCAGTGACAGTGTAAAATTGCACCAGATTTCCTTCAGCTGGCTATCCTACCCTTTTCTGACATCATGTTTTCTTCAACATGTATGTAATGGGCACATACCTCCATGTTCATTGATAGAGTATCACCACTCAGCTGCGTAGTTTCTTTATTTAATTGAAATCCCTCTTCACTCGTGATGGAATGATTACTTACATAAAGATATTTCCAGGTACATGTCCTAACAAAGCAGTTCATCTCTCAGGATAGTTTTCTTCATCAAAGAAATATTAAAGCTTATAATTGTGATGATTTTCCATGTGGGGTGTGAATTTCTGACAGTGATGTCAGATCAGCTTATAGGTAGCTGAAAGGAAAAGCCAGTTTTGTAATCTAAATGGGTAAGAAGAGAAAAGCAGAGGAATAATGTGGAGTTTATATCAGAAGGAGGATGCTGAAACTGAAAAGATTAGCAGAAAGCTGGATGACAGCTGGGTGAGAGCACTTCTGAGGCAGCTCACTTGCTGCTCTCTGTTCTGGAGCTCGATGTTAGGATTCTGAATTTCCCATCTCACTGAGGTTTATGGCAGACCTCAGCAGTCTGAAAACAGGGGCTGTAACAGGGCACTCAAGGAGCAGTTGCCCTTAAAAGTTTGGGCTTAGAGAAATTCTGGGTAGAGTCACCGGTGCCAAAGCTAAATAAAACTGATTGATCCCAAGGAGTTCTGAGCTCTGTGAATGCTAGCTTGGATTAAAAAGCTTATTTTTAATCAGTAATTAATTAATTAAATACAATACTGCAACTTTACTAGAAGTTTGCAGCTAGCATTAACATACAGCCAAAAAAGAAAAAAAGAGACGTGGACTTCAGCCAACAAGAAATCAAGCCATTTCAACTGACCTGACCTGGTGTAATTTCATTTTCAAGTAACACAAGAAGGACTTCAAAAGGCCCTTGAATAGATGGTGGATAATTGACTCCTAGCAATGAGTGCTGAATATGGAGGTGCCTGTGCTGGTTATTATTAGATGTATTGTCAGCCTTTGACAGCACTGATCACAAGGCTTGTTGACACATGTGCTGTATGATCTACTTCATACCTAAGTTAAGCAGGTGGTCAACATAACAACAATACCTCTCCCAAGTCTTATTTAAAGCCTAGTTTAAAAGTTCAAGAGGGACTTAAACTTGGCTTGCTCTCTGCAAAAAGGGAAATTACTGAGGTGAGTTTTGCTGTCTGGAGGAGCCACTGGATGTGGATTTGTGTTTCAGTAAGCACCTGTCTCTGTTTAGATCTTCTAGCACTCATTACTGAAAAGGTAGTGCATTGGGACACATCTATGGAAATGGAGGCTTTTTTTAGTAGCAGTTTGAAGGTAAAGCAGTCTTTTTTAATCCTTTGCCAGGTCCATAAACATCGAATTCTGCTTTTGTAATGTAAATTAAGTGTCATTAAAGACCATCTGTGGTGCTGGATTTGTTTTTGTTTATATTTATTATATTAGTGCTGAAGACATATATCCTTAGAAAGTACTTGTACCTTTTTATTAAAGGTTACAATTCTTCTGAAGCATATTTATTTGGACATCTCTGACCAGTGACATTTTGAGATCAAGACCTTTGAGGTTCAGTGTGTAGAACAAAATGTTACAATTCTTTTGTTTCTGCCATCCCATTCATTCATTTATTGAGATGGCCGAAACTGTGCCCAGTGAATTCACAAAGAGCTGTATCTTGCCCTCTTCAAAGCTGGTGGGCAGGAATGGGAGAGGACAGGAGGGTGGCATTTAGAGAAATACATCTTTTTCTCCACAGTGTTGGTTGTTTTCCCTATGTAAGCTTGGTGGTGCCTCTCATAGCAGGGCTAGTACTTATAATGGACCAGGAAAATGTGGGTTCTTGTTCTTTACTTTCTGCTCCTCTCTCTGTGTAATCGTGCAGTGGGAACAGTTTGTCTGTCACTGCTGGTTAAGCAATAGGACTGGGATTCTTGAGGACTATAACTGCACAAAGTCATCCAGAGAAGTTTTAGGGAATTTCAGAAGTGTGTCAAACCCAGCAGCAGGTCAGGGTCCCTCTTCACACTTGGCTGTCAGCACACTCCATCCCAGTTGGCAGGGAGGGCACCTCCCTCAAGTGCAGCAGCCTGGGCTGACACCTCTTCGAAGTGTTGGAGTGGGAGCTGACGGGCATCCAGGCTTTCTGTGAGTTCCCAAAACCTATTGCCCTTTGTTTTGGAGGTAGGTGGTGGAAACACCTAGCTCTAGAACAAGATGAAGAAGCATGTGCCTCTCAAAAGGAGCAAACAATAAAACCTTTACGAACTGAGATGATTCATTGCTCAGAGCTGCTCACTGGAGAAGGGACCAGAGAAGCAAGTAGGGCAAAAGACATTAGCACACAATGTTTAGGCAAAAATGCTGGGTCCTGCTGCTGAATTCTTTAATATATCCTAAAACAGCAGTAGGGACATAGCTTTTTGCTTAGCAGTTCATCTTTAAATGAGGAAAACAGTTGATTAAAATGTATATCTTATTTGAGCATTGTGATGGCAGGCTGATACTCACACATAGAGGCTGACTAACAGTAGCCTAAAGGTAAATATCTTTACATGTGTAAGAACACCAAAAGGAATCTTATATTTAATACATCTTAATTGACAGTGATGGATTTACTCTTTTTATTTCACTAATGGACTCTGTAACACCTAACATCTACATTGTAACAAATCAATCTTATCCTGACTTCTTTTTTCACAATAAAGGCATGTTTGTAGGCAATTAATTTACTTACTATTTCCATTACCATTGATGTGGCTACCATTTATTCCTATGGCAGAGTTCCTGGTGCTTTCCACTAGAGGAGTCTTGGGGGTTTAATCCATGTTTTCGAAATCTAACTTTTGCAAGAAAGTGTGGATTTAAAGGAACTTCTAAAAATGTTTCTTTTCTTTTAAAATGAGATTCTATTTTTAAAATGCCTACAGCAAGTGTATTTGACTATTTTTAGTACTGTAAGTTGGAGCCTAATCATCCCTATGCAGCAATACCAATAAGATAAATTAAGTTACTTTAGACTTTTATTAGTCCCAGTGAAAACAATATCTAGTGAGATGAAATAGTAAAGGCTTTGTATATGTAATTTGGATATGTATTTTCAGGAAAGAAATGTAAAAAACAATTCTGCTGGCTTTGTTTGACCAAATTTGTGTACAAATACAACTAGCAGATTAACAATGCATAATGTGCTCTGTGTGTGTGAACTTCTGAAGAGCCCTCGACTCTCTATGTGTGACATTTTCAAAGAAGGCAACAGGAAGCATCATATAATCGTGTGTGTTCATCTATTGAAATTGTTTTTAAAGGTATTAATCGCATATTTCATTGAAAAAGGATCATCCAAATGTTCAGTTTCAGGAGACAATTTATTCTTTTCAAGATCTGGTTCAGAAAGTGCCATATTGTTTGGATGACAACTGGATATATTTTTAGGTTGGTGTGTTATTTTGAAGAACTGTGACTCATTATAAATTGGTTTGGGGCTCTCTTCTTCCTTTGTGTTCTTTTCTCCACGCCTTGTTAACTTACTCCTCATGCACTCCAGATATTCTCTTCATGCAGTGGACTGGTTTATGTCTTTTTCTTAGTATTGTACAATCTCCCAGCACTTACATGTGGTCAAAAATGGCATCATCAATTTTATTCTTGTTATACCATTACCCTAGAATCTTCCAAGCAGATTATCATATGTTATCAGTGTAGCAGCAATGTCCCTGGGGCTTGTCTTCCCATGCAGTATCCTAATAATGTGTTCTCCCCAGCGTCTTTTCTCTCTCTTTCTCTATCTAGCAGTGGACAACTGTTCTGAAGAGTGCTTCTTCCCAGACTTACAGGTCCAGTCCCCTCCTAATCTGTTTAGCAACACAATCACTGCTGCTGTTCCTAGCAAGATGAATTTCACTGCTGTGTGGATACAAAAATACAAGCCACAGATGCCTAGCTCTATTGGAAAGTGAAGCCTTAATTCAATAGGAAACATGAACTTTCCTTGCTTTGGCTGAATATTTAAAATGTCTTTATAAAAAAAAAAAAAACCATGTCATTGAAGCAGTTTCACACTGGTTTTATGCTAAAGCTTGCCAATTTCCCAGCTGCCTGCTATTCAGTAAAAGATAGGTAGCATCCTCTGTTGTGCTTTTTTGACCCAGATTCTTTATTCATTTACGTCAGTGTTTGCAGTAAACAGGAATTTGCAATAACCAAGTGCTGAATCCTGTTGTCTTGTGACTGAACTTTTCAATCTTTGAATATCTACCCAGCAGCAGAATAAAAATGAAGCAGTGGAATACAGCTTGAAATACTCAATAAAAATATGAGTGAGGATCATTTCAAAAAATGGTTTATAGGAAACTACACTGGAGGATTTGCATATGTTGCAATTTACAGTCACATCTGCTTTGCACAGTCCACTGTCACTTCTCTATCCTGTTCCCATCATAGCCAATGCACACAAGCCTAAATGTGGGAAAAAACCCAACGTCTGAAGAAATTTTCTTCCCTGCCCCCTCCTGTCTGCATTTTTGTGACACTGTTGTCAACCTAACTGGGTTATGTGTAACTCGGTAAAGCATATTGGAGTGTCATCGCCGTTCTTGAGCTGGATTTGTGCAAGTTGGCAAAAGTAAAACAAATTCTACTTTTCTGAAGTTTTAAAAACAGTAATAAAAGGAAATCAACTCAGAAGCCTTTAACTAATTCAGAGTAAGCTCATATATCTCCCTGGGAGGCAAAGCTGCGATTAGCATGTTTGAATGCCTTACTACAAGTGATACTTTGTGGAAATGCAGCACTTTTTGTGGGAATGAAAAGTGCAGTTGCAAAGCAGGCTGTTGATTAACAGAAGAGTTAGTGTAGTGTTTGCTGTGATTTCATCCTAGCTTAACAGAGCAGAACCAAACTGAACAGCCAAAAAATCAGGCAAGCAAGAGCCTTGTTGTTGTTTTTTACATCCTGAGAATTTGACTTTATACATTATTCTGGTTCCCTGTTGTCTTGGGAACAGGGGGCTTGGGGGCCAGAAAATACTGGTGCTGATTTTAATTCAAGCTTCTAAATGTTATGGAATAGCAAAATAATGTCTATTTTTGTGACATTATTTCTAGTTGTTGCAAAGCTTGGAAGTGAACAAAGCAGTTTTATGTAGTGGAAATTGTATCCATGTTTTAGTCTGAGCAGAAGAAATAAAAAGGAAAGAGAGTCTCCATAGGGTAAAGGCATCGTGTTAAGACCTCTCTTGTGCTGCACTAATCCCACTGCCTAAGCAAACTCATGTGCCAATGCTCACCTGACATCATCTCTGTGACACACTTGGAATTGTGCTTCAGGTTTAAGTGTGTGGACACTATTTTGCCACTGACCCAATGCAGGTTGCTGTGGTCTGCATGTTTTCATGGCTTTACAGAATTGCTGTGAACAAATTAGGTGCATTCTGACATCTGATAGACAACATCACTAAATACATACACTCAGTGAAAATTAGTATTAATAATGCCAGAAAAACACATCTAATTTTATTAGAAAAGTCCTCCTAGGACTGGATCCTTCTACCTATCCTTCTAGATAGGCAGTCCATTCCAATTTTTTAATTGATACCCTATTTTCTTACATGTAAAAAGCAATATTACCACAACCTGTTGTCAGATGAGGGTAACTGATTGATGAAGTTTGCTATCAGTGTTAAACTGTATGATAAAGCAGAGTGACAAAAAGTGAATTATAGATCAATGACAGATGAAAAGTGCTCCATCCATAGAGTCATTGATATTGTGCTATGGCAAAAAGACTCTCTCTGTGTGCTGCTTTATGAAATTACTTATATTGCTTGCTGTTCCTGCGCTACTAAGCCACTTTGGTGCCTCACATCATATGTGCTCATGTTCCAGTAGAGAACAAGACAATACTTTCACATCCTGGAAATCTTAAAGCAGACTCTTAGCACAGATTCTTTGGGAAGAGGATTGAGGAATTCCTGCCTCTCCAGCCTCAGATTCCCATGTTTGCCCAGCAATAACTGGATGAAGGCAATGATCACTGGTTTTCTTTGATTCTAGCATTAATGAAGATGGTGGTTCATTGTGGTCAAAGAACAGATCATACTGTTCCCAGGTTTTGAGTGTCTTACTAAAAACCCCCTCAACAGCAAGAAATGTATGGGGTTTTTTTTTTGCCTCAGCTTCTGGAGTGCCTTCACATATTCATTTATTCTTAAGCAAAGTACACTTTGTAAACTAATTTTCCTTAGCTTAAGGCTTATTTATAAGTGAGTACTTAAACCTGCCTCATTGCAGATGAAGACACTCTGTGCTGTTGCAATGCCCAGGATTGTCCCAGGTCTGGTTTGAGGCAAGAGAGCTCTTTTGACTGCTGGTGCACGCTCACAGCTGCACAGCATGGCAGCAACACACTGCGATGTCTTCCAGGGTTTGAGTAGGTCTTCTCTGCCCCCAGGTGTATCGCTCATGACACAAATCTGCCCTGAGAGCATGGTTTCTCTGAGGCAGCCTTGTCTTCTGCTATGGAGGACGTCATGCTATGTCCAAAATGCAAAGTAAAAGGCTGCTGGGGATACCTTGGGCAGGTCTGGGATGTGACTTGCGCTCTGTGAACTGGCTGTGAAGGGGCACAGCTGCACAACGTGTAAACCATCACCCACTGCCTATGGCTGGTGCCACTTGGCATCTGAAACACCAAGAAACACTATACAAAAAACAGGCTTCCAGACGCATAAAGACATGTCACTTGTATTGCAGTTGTATATTAATTGTGCAGCACTAAACATTAGCAAGAAAAGATTGTTTCATTACTAATATTGGTGAAAAATCAAGTGATGTCTTTGTGACCACTCTGAACAGGACTGTGGTTGTAAGCTCAAAAAAATGCAAACTACAAAGCTTTCTTGTTTCCTGTGATCAAGTTATATTCTCACATGAATGTGCATGGCAACAACTTCAGAAAACAGAAAGAGTCTTTGTTCAAAATAAGTGATTATTCAGTTCTTTTTAATTTGGCGTAGAGTGGCCCTTTATATTGAGAAGCTCAAACATATCTGTGAATTTTTTGAGTGCCTAAAATTCTCAGCATATTTAAATTGCACTTATTAGAAAGGGAAACAGTGAGCATAGCAGTTGCAAGGCTTGCAAGGAAGAAGAGGGCAGAACCAAAGGTAGTGCTGCTTTTTTTTTTTTTGGCATTGGTCTTTTGCATGCAGCTCTGACTCTCATTTTAAAAAGTCTTGGTGTGTGATATTATGTGATGGTAATTGTAAAGAAGAACAAAAGTGGATGTGCTGCTGATTACAATTATGAAGCTTAATGGGGTAAATGCTAGGGCATAGCCTCCATACTGAGGAGGCTGATAGTGCAAGTTTTTGCTCAGAAAGAAAAGCAAACCAATCCAGACTGTATTTATGAATGAAGGCCAGTTGAACACTAGGGATTTAATATCTATGTTGTAAGAGCTGCCACACTTGATTGGTAACAATGTACACTTAAGTTGTGTTTAGCTTTATTTCCAAATGAAGGAATTCTTGTGTGTCCCCTAGTAGTGGTTCAGGGTTGTGGTGCCTGTAGATTTTACTTGGCTGGTTGTGGGGGGTGATCATGAAGTTCTGTGAGGCCGCAGGGTTTCAGTCTCTTTTCTTTCTGCATCTTGTTTTGCTTGAAAGGATATTTCTCAAGACAGAGGCTCTCTATATCTGTTTTCACGGTGGCATTAACCCCACTGTCAGTGCTTAACAACGAGTATGTAGCATTGCACTGAAAACCAACATGAAAAGAACTTTTAAGTGGCAGAAACAACCTCTTAGAAGTTAGAAAAAGCCAGATGTGTGGTTTCTTCTGTGCCTCTGATTTGGTCTTATTATTCATACATATTGTGTTACAGTCCTGAATTACATCATTGCAGCCGTTTTTCCAGAGGACCAGCATTCCCTTTGAGCATGAGACGAGCAGTGTTCAGGACATGAATCGGTTTGGTCTAATGAATGAGGATGTTGTCGAAGAAGTTAATCTAGGGGTTGAAAATGGTGTTATGAAGAGCAAGGATGGCTTCAGGAAAGGAAATTACAGTCTTGTGTGTAAATCAGATGAACTGGAGACAGGAGACTGTGCTACTGGCACTGCCCCAGGGTGGCAGGGAGAAAGATAGCATTGGGATTAGGAACTACTCTGAGCAGTGTGAGAAGGGAGAAGTGCAGCCAGGCTTATCTGTCCTTCTTGGCTACTGGCTACAGGCTTATCTGTCCCTCTTGGCTACTGGCCATGGGCAAGCCAGACTGCTCTGGTCCCCAAGATTCCCAACACAGTGTGCACAGCTGTGACAGCAGCAGGGTTGGGGGCAGCTGTGGGACAGGCTGAGCTTTGGGTGTTTTGTTGTCCCAAGTCTGGAGGGTGCAAGCCAGTGGTGGGTAATGATCATTCTCTGGTTTGTTATGCAGGGAGAGGCAGTGTCTGTCCAGGTGTGAAGATGTGGAAAAATTCATGTTGGTCCAGAGGTAGTGTTGGCAGAAGGCCACCAGGCTACCATGCCTACAGAAGGCAGCACGGGAAAGTTTGGAGCCGAGAGCCAGGAACAAGTGTCAATGCAGGTTTTGTTTGAGTGGGGAGGATGTGGGTCATGAGGTTGGATCAGAGGGCTGCTGAGGACAGCAGGACCACTGGGAGATGTTAGGAGCATGCAGGCCTTGGCTTCTCAGATCTTTGTGGTTTTGTGGTCACTGGCATACACTCTCCAACTGGCCAGAGCAACACTCTGTTCCTGATCTAGAGATGCTTAGTGAGGAACTGCAGATATTTTGCAGAGACGTATTTGCACTGGGAAAGGCACTACAAATTATTAAAATATAATCCTAGTTAATATTATTGTTTGATGGAGAATAAAAATAGAAATAAAGTTAAGGCCCAGTTTTGAAGCTTAAATATTTGTGTTGGGCTTTGGTGGAAATACTTCTAATTGTCAGCAGAGTTAGGAAGAAGCAACACTTCGGAGTTTGGCATTCCCAGCTCAGGTTTTGATTTCAACCCATCTCCAAAAATCGCATTAGCGAAATTGTCAGAATAAGATGGTTGTGCAAAGACATGCTGGGATTCTGGCATAGAAACAGGACAGTAAAGTTTGTTTTTGGGTCTTTGGGAAAAGCAGGAAACCTGCTGCTGGTACTTGTTCCTTGCCACACACTTCAGTATAAGTATCATCTTTATTCATTCCAGGAGCATCTAAACTAATCAGATTACTCTTGTGTGGTTCTTCCTGCAGTACAAAAATGAGTTTAAATCCATTCCAGGTGAGCCAGGAGAATTCAGTTAATAACACTGAGCCATTTACACTGGAGTGCCAGCAGATCACTAAAATAAATTCAAGTTGCTTGGCATGCCTTTGATAGGACATCTGCTGCTGAATTTCACCTGGTAACATCTGGGTCCAAGTGCTTTTCTAAAATAGGGGAAAAAAGTTGTCTTGGAGAAATAGTGTTGGCATTTCTACTGCATTAAAATTCACTATAAGCATTTTGTGTACCATTTCTCTAAGAATGAGCAGGTGGTAATTTTAACAGTAAGGCTTACACTTTGTCTTCTTTCTGGGGATCTTGAAACATTTTTGAAATGTGAAAGAACATTTTCATTCAGTAATCAAAATGTGTTTGCAATAAAGCTTTCATTTTCTTAGAAAGTTATAATTAATATATAAGAAGGCACTGTAAATATGTTTTTCTTTTCTTGACTTTTCAGCCCATATTGAGCATTTAGCTGTCACAGCTTACTGGAAAACTATGCTGCTCTTTTCAAAAGAAAAGAGATCACACCGATGTTTTGATGTGTGAATTGCTAAGAAAATCTACAGGTTAATTTAGCCTTGCGATTTGACAGATCTTTCCAATTGGGTTAACGGTGAACACTGCAGCTCTAAGAGTTATGAAGGTGGCAGGAGTAAGAAATGACCACTGCTCTTGTTTTGCCAGCAGAAAGGCAGGTCATGACACATTGCTGGGACTTTCAGCTCCTCCATTCATGGAGACAGTCAGCATGATTGAGAAACAGCAAGGAATTACAAACAGATAGCAAGCTGTTGTGTGGTCACATGAAAACAGTGGAAAATTTTAACCCTGGCCAACTAGAAATGGGCAGAATGACTAGGGAGAAATGTAGCATCTGATTCTTCAGCACCATCCAGTCTGTACAGACAAGTGCAGTTACACAGATGTTTTCTCAGCCAGCAAAGCTATTTTAATAAGGCACCATTCCTGCACTGTTTTTCACCCACTTCCATGTTGTGCTGGATGATTATTTGTAGGGCTGTGCTACAAACCAGACCCAGACGTTGGGTTTATTTTTTGGTTTGGTTTGGTTTGGTTTTCTAATCTTTTCTCACTTCAGTACAGTTTTATTCAGTACAATTTGTTTGTATAGTGTATGGTTTCATCAGCATGACTGAGGGGATGAAGGACTGCAGGAAAGAAGCAGAAAAATAAAGAAAAAAGTATGAAGACTTCTTAAAACTGCATTTGTCATCACATTACATGTTTCTATATCTCTGCTTTCATTTTTGCAGGGTGAAGGTGTGCAGTGCCACTGTTCTGATGTGACAGCACCTTTTTAGTGTTTTCTAATGAAAGAGAAAGGGGAATTGTCAGAAAAAAAACCATTATCTGTCACTTCCCAAATAATATATGGAAACAAAGCAGTTTCAGCATCTTGTAATGAAATATTCCTCGTTGTTTGTCAGGTTATGGAAGGGGGCTGCTGAGGATGTGAAAGCAATAGCATGTGTACAGGAGATAAGGATGTACAACGTGTGCGTGGGCTTGCCTGCTCTGGCACCAGGAGATTGGGAGTCTGAGCTGTAAGTGGTTCAGGGTCACTTATAGTTTTTAAATATATATATTTTTTATATATAGAGAGAATATATATATATACACACACACATAGAGGGGGGAATGTTTGATTAATTTGAAATTATTTTTTATTCTGTGGCCATGGAAATTTTAATTCAGTTTCATGACCACATTTAAAGACTTATCAGTGTTTAGAAGGGATAATTACATTATGCATGAAGCCATAGTTTGAAACCAGCAACTTCTAAACAAACTGTTGAATTAGAAACTTTTTATTTTGATCTCTCAGTGCCTCAGGTACTTATAAACCAGATTGTATTAAACTAATTAATACTATTTTGTAATGTTAATTCAAGCCAGATTGCCTATGATGGGATAAACCAAGTTGGGTGCACACACAGCCATCTTTGAATGTCAGATGCTGTATGTTGTCCAGTCCGTTTGTTATTCACTGTGAACAGTTCAGGATAAACCTGGAACTAGATAAATCAAACCTAGTATGCCAGAGAATGGCAAACACACTTAGAAAAACTTTATTTTCTTTACAGACAATTTACCAACAGGATAAAAACATGGTGTTTGTCTAACTGCTGACAAGCAGTGGTTGATCAAGCTCCATTGTTCACAGTGATCCCTTCTCCAGAATTGCAAGATTTTGGATTTAATCTTCTTTGTTGCCAGTATATGATAAATTGTAACTCTGTCACAAAAGTGTACAACACTTTTGTGTCAAAATAAAGCCTCTTGAAGCCAGGGATGTGTACGGAAATAAGTGGATTAGCTTTTTACATACCAAGAACAAAAAGGACACGGGATCCTCAAAATTAAATTTATTTGAAAAACGAACTCAAATGAAACCAGCACTTTTAATCTACTGAAGATGTAAATGGCTGCTCACCTTGCAGAGTTCAAGGTAATATTACAAAGATAAGACCCAGTTCTTTATGCTTTCAGTCACAGTGAAACTGAGGGCACCTGCTGTGTTTACAGCTTTGAATATCAAGTGAACACATTATAGCTTGTACACAGTAAGCACAGTAAACTGCTTCTGGTTGGTGTGTGGCTCTGGCCATGTGTTGGCCTGGAAAGTTGCACTGGCAGAGCTTCAGCACCCAAGAGCTGTATATATTCCAGTCCCTCGATAGCCCATGCTGGCAGAAACCTGCACTGTTGTTCTAGTTAACCCTTGCTAGAAAGCAGACTAATGCTCTCACTGCTAAGCCTACATATAAACTTGCTGCAGTTTCCATTTGCTTTGGGGATCTGGGGGACAAAGGCAGTGTAGGAAATGGCATAGCTGGTTGATGACTTCAGCTACACCTGAGAGCTTAGACTGGATTCTGTACATTCTGACTGCACCCAGCAGAGGGAACACTGGGCATGGGCTTTTACCCATCTGAACCTGGGCTTTAGGGTAACTCTGCCATTTTCTGTAGAGTGTGTGCTCAGTGCAGGGCTTTGTGCCTGTCTCTAGTCAGTGATAGCTGTGAGGTGAAGGGACAGGGGACAATGTCCCTCTTCCACATGGAGACACAACTCCTTCCTCTCACAGTCCAGAGAAGTGCATTTATGTTCAAGCAAGGAGAGAACAGGCCAAGGAAAGGGACTTTTCCCTCAAAGCTCAGATTGAGACTGCCCTGGGCAAGATCTGAAAAGAGGAAAGGGAGAGAGCATGGCCATGGGTTCCTGCTTTGGTATTCTACCAGCTACATGGTATTTGCTAGCTGCTACTTCATCCAGCAAAGACCTCTCTCTGGGAAGAGCCATTGTTATTCTAATACATGCTGCAAAACTGTTTTGTGATTAAAATTGGAAAGTGGGATTTGGAATGTCCTTCATGCAAAAAATAAGACTCTTTGTTTAAAATCATAAAGGAAACAGCAATAGAATAACTCAGTTTTCCATGAAAGAGCTGTTTTCATGAAAATCTTGCAAGCAGCCTGTCTCAGTTACTTAAGGGAGAGACCAACAAGATGCCTTTTGTAATAGGCTGTGCACAAATTTGCTTCCAGCCAAACCTACATGTCTCAGTTACAAGCCTATATTTTCCTAGAATATGTGTCATTTTATCCTCCACTACATGGATTCTTAATTTTTTTTTTGTGTGTCATCTGAAAGGAATTTCATAGCCACAAGTAAGAAACTGGTCTGATGACTCCGGTGACAAAATTAATAACCGCGGATCTCATTTTCTGAAATAATGCAGCTGTTAGTGTATTCTGTCTGCACTTAAAAGTCTAACCAGCTAGGTTGTGTTAATAGTCCATTGGGAAGGAGGAGGTAAGATCCACTGAGTTTTGTATTTACTTCCAAAAGTTGGATGACAAAACAGTGATTTTCAGAAGTGCCAGGATGTCAGCAACAGGGGAGTGATGTGAGGGGGTGTGTGTGGGGGAAGGAGGAGAGCATGGAAGCTGTAAATATTCCTCTACATCAGCTTCAGGGAATAAAAAGACTTGGATTATGTATTTGCATGACCTGAAATGCTGCTTCTTAAGTATTTAGTCAGCTTTGCATTTCTCTGTTGTTTTGCTATTAGTTTTGCTGTTACTATTAAGAGTGCAGTAACATTTGAGTATTGCAGTTATCTTGGTTGTCTGTACTCCTTGGAGAACTGGCTTGCACTGTTTTTCAGCTGCAGCTGATATTTGACATATTTTTAGGTAACAGAAATAGGACTTCTAGACTAGTTTTTCCTTTAGAAATTCTTAACAAAGCACCTTGCAGAAATTCAGACTATTTGGGCTTGAGTCCCTTGAACTAGCTGGCAGAGACCAGGGAAGAAGGCAGGAAGCATGGCTCAGAGTGAGGAGAGTTTGCCTAGGGCTTGGGCATCATAGATATCCCTCTATTAATACATACCCACCTCATATAAAACATGCTGCCTTTGGCTTTAAAACTACATCTTTGAAGAAATACTCTGGGAGGCAGTGATGTGATTTTGGAAGTTTTGGGGGTTTTGTTTAGCTAGCCATAATAACAAACTACCTGTGTAATTCTTTTCTAAGGTCCTAATGTTTCAACAGAATTTATGCCTGTCAGACTTAAGGAAAAAAAAAAAAAAAAAAAAAAAAGACAAGAAGTTAACAAAATTATTAAAATTATTAGGTTCAACATATCCAGACTGTCTACATAGTTTTTCTTCAATTTTGCCAATTCTGCCATCAACCAAATCTGTCACAATGAGAAATTGTGAAGTAGAGCCTTGTGGAGGCTATCTGTAAAGCCCAGTAAATCGTTCAGGCTGGTTCACCACCTTTCCTATTTAGAAGACAGGGAAATCAGGGGAAGCAGAAGGAAACAACACATCAGGTATGTCTGATATATCCTTTCCTATATTGCCTTGGTTTTCACCCTGTTATTTCACAGACATCTACCATCAGCCTTTCATAATCAACAGGGTACTGTAAAGGAGTGTTTCTCTGTAGAAGTCACCCACCAAGTGTTGTACTGTTCTCCTTTATATGGTTTTTAGATGCCTGATATCCTCCTGAAAGGCCCAGTTTTTGCCCAGAAAAGCTGTCCCTGTGACCTCTCAGTCTGCACTTGTGCTCACAGATCAGGGAAGCTGGATCATTAATTTTATATAGCCACAGAAACTGTGCTTCTGCAGCAGTGCTGCCCTGCTTTTGTTTGGTGCTGCAGTTTACGGGTCAAAAGTGCATGGACTTAATATTTTATTTCTGCCTCTTCCATGCCAGAAAGGCAAGACACGTGTACCCTTGCCTGTCACTGTGGCAAAGGCTTTTCATCCTGCGAGGTGCTGAGAATTTGTGCCTCAGCTCCATAGGGGACCCAGAATAATCTGGGGCACGTCTGCAGCCTATGGCCAATCCAAACTGACATCTGTATTGGGAAGAACAATACATAATCTGACATTTGTGTATAGAATGACTGTGTGAGGAAATAATGGCTGCTGCTGCATTTTATGTGATCAGAATAATATCTCTGAGTGCTGGAGGAGTGTTGGG
The DNA here is from genome assembly GCF_017590135.1 of Pyrgilauda ruficollis. Taxonomy (NCBI): domain Eukaryota; kingdom Metazoa; phylum Chordata; class Aves; order Passeriformes; family Passeridae; genus Pyrgilauda; species Pyrgilauda ruficollis. The sequence goes on along the minus strand of NW_024509877.1, from coordinate 147,008 downwards.
GCTGATACAAGCAGTTTTATGCATGTAGGACTCCATCAGAATGAACAGATATATATGTATATGTGCATTGCACGGCTGATCTCTCAATTATCTTGATTTTACATTACAGTACAGTCTGGCAAGACTCTAGATAGCGTGACTGAATGCTGTTGCAAAGACAGAGCTTCCACTTTATGGAAGCAATTGAAAACTTAGATGATCTGCTTGGGGCTCTTGCAGTCTGGGAAAATCGTGATTTGTTTTATAAAGTGACTAGTTCCTCTTGGCAATGTTTTGGTGCCATATTCCAATTTATAGAAGATACATCAGCCCTGTTACCAGTGCACATCAGTTCTACAAGCACGTGTGTGGGCATGAAGGTGAGCACTGCTGTGTTTCTCATATTGAACAGCAGCTAATTAAGCAGAGCACAGTGAAGCCTCCCACACAGATCATTTTCCTTTTGTATCTTATAACTTCTATCCTGAGCTGAAGGATAGCCACAGACAGAAACTAGGTCTGCCTCTGACAAATAAGTCCAATTTTATTTCAACCACTTTTAATTGATTTCATTTCAAGGAGGTATAAGTAAGATCCTTGTACATGAAAATCCATTGCATCAGAAAGCAGTTTTAAGTAGATTTTCTTAAATTCCTCAAGAAAAATGATTAATTTTGATAGAGCATGTCAAGGGGAAAGGGATGAGGAATAGTTGGCATGCTGTAGTGAGGCCCTCCTTTGGTGCTGCCCTAAGAGTAATAATATGGAGCATCTCTTCTGATGCATTGTTGGCTGTACCTAGTTGATTCCAGAAAGCTTTGGACAGTGTCTGTGGGCAGCTGCTGGGAGGTAACTATCTTATACATAAGATCTTTCAGATTGAATGACTGCAGACAACATTTTCTTTCATGACAGCAAGATTTGGTGTCTGTGTCCACACTGGGCAGGCTCCAGGATCCTTTATGTGCTTGAAATTAGGAGTCTAAATCACTCCATTTTACAGTCAGCTAAGTAGCTAAAGACCTGCCAGTATCAAGATTCTCAGGAGGCGTCTGTGCTATTTCTGCTGATGTGCAAAGATTTCACTTTTGGTTAAGCTATTCCATGTTATAGTGTAGCCTTTATAGTGTCTTCAAAAAATTGCTTCTGTGCCCTGCCTAAGACAGGATTGGTGGGTTAAAGGCAGGCTGTGCTTCTGCATAAACTGAATTTCTCTTGTCGCTGGAATTCAGTGGAAATGTCTTAGAGCATGAGCTGTTCTTCCTGCCACTCCCTTAGATAAGTCTCAAGTGCTCTGGATAGGAACCTGTGGTTACAGGAGAACTCTTCCCCAGTGAGGACTGTTGATCATGTGACAAGACCCAAACCAATTTCCACTGAATTTCCACTCTTTCCAAGCTAGTTGTTCAAATTTGCTCAAAACTAAAGTTTTACCTCTTAAAAAATTGGTTTTAAGAGGGCAGACTGTCATCAGCATAGGCAACAAGCTGACACCTCTATTGTTCTCTTAAGTAACCTGAGTAAAGATCCACTTGCCCCCATGCTGCTCTGTCCTGACTTGACCCTGACCTTATAAACTGCTTTTATTATCAGTACTTAAGGGAGTGCATTGGCTTCTCTCTCTTCAGTTGCTACCAGTGGTTTGAAAGCTTCATTCCGAGTTCATGTGGCTAAGCTAAGGTAAGTGTTCAAACACTTACCTTGTCCTTAAGAACATTTTTTAATGGAAGAGTTGCTGCCGAGCCACATCTGACCAGCAGCACAGCACAGGCGTCCACTCATTGTCCAAGAGTGGTCACTAGCTGGTGCTTCAGATGAAAACAAGTTTTCACTTCGGCTGTTAAACAGCACATCCTTACAATTTCTTTAGGGAGAATTGCTAATTAAGCATGATGGCTTTTGTTCTTTGGTAATACTGGCAAGACAACAAAGCCTTGTCAGACTCTCTGTGTCTTATGCTGTGTACATTTTACACTGAAGCTCTAGAAAAAGCAATGAGTAATTTCTTTGCATGGCCACTGGCCCTGTGCAACTGCTGTGTTACAGCCAAAGGTTGTGAGATGGAAAATGAAGGGAGGAACTAAATTTGTCTAAATTAAAAGGAAAAAAATAGGAAACAAAATAATTGTTAATAGTCTCTTAATAGGATTTTCACAGCATGCTCTGTCACTGGAACGTATCTCTCTTCAGGGCAGCTTCCCTACCTGATTAGCTGATTGCAAACCTTCTGTGAATAGTTGATATCCTCTATCAAATCTTTACCTCATCTTCAGACATCAGAGAGGCATCAGGGACCTTGGTTAGGAAGGAGCGGGGGGAACCTTGTTCTATTGGGTTTCAAGTAATTCATCAGCAAAATACGCTTATGATTCTTTTCCTTTTTGCTAACTGCGAATTTTTGGTTTGGTCTGTTTCATTCCAAAAGTTTGAGTTGTTTACTTTGGGGATTATGTCTTTTATGAAAATAACCAAGCTTCCAAATGCAGACTGTCAAGCTTGCCAAGTTACTAGCACACTGGTTGGCAGAGGAGTTTTGCTTCCTATATTGTCTGTAAGCAGATCAATAATGTGAAAGCTTTGATTTTTTTCATGTCCTCAGCTCACCTGCTGTATTTTGCTGAGGAAAGGTGAGGCAGTGCAATACAGAAGAGGAGGAATGTTTTGTCTTTCCCTTTTGTGACCTTCTCATAGGGACAACAGCAAAGAGCATGGGCACCACTTAAGAGCATGTCTAGCTATTGCGTAGTTGCGTGATACCTGTTACTTCTGGGGACGATGTTTTTTCTTCATTGTTTTCCTGAGAACTGCAGGACTTCCCTTGGAGCTGTCTTTAAGTAATTCCTAGGAAATATATGTGTCCAAACCAGTTAATTTCTGATGTGTTTGCTGCAGCAATATAGCCCAGAAGACCAGCAAATAACAGAAAAAATCTCCAAAAAGAAAGAAGCACAAGACAGGCAAGATTTGAAACTCTCAAAAGTAAGACAATGTTAGGAATTGTTCTGCTTGTTATCCTTATGGTCTAGCAGTCTAGCACTTAGAATTTTAGTGGGCTTTGTCCCTAAAGCCTTGCTGTCTGCTTCTGTTGCCAGAGCTGCCTTCCTGCAGCATTCTTAGGGAGGCAGTGGATGTGTCTTGACAAGTATATGTTCACCCTCCACAAAAAAACAGGCAAAGAGAACAAAAAAATGAAATAAAATCTGGCCAACACCTGTAATCTTTTAGAGGGCACGTCTTTAACTGCTTTAAATGGTTTGTGGGTTAACAAATCCATCTATAATACAAAAGTAAACAGGAGTCAACAGTGCTGGTTTCCATTGTGTTGAATCAAAGCTCAGGCAGGCATGGGCATGTTACAGATGCCTTGAACTTGGTCATCTGATACACAGGTGACCCAGCTCACGAGTGCTGATATTAGGGAAGTTATGCAGGACTGTATGCTCGGCCCATAGCTGTGCAGTGGCACTCAGCAACAGGTGTTGGCTGTAGCTGCCTTTGGAAGGATGTCAGGTCAGGCTGGAGCCTGGATTTAGCTCATTTATTACAAGGACTTTTGTCAACTGCTGCGGATCATTTCAGACTGCATTGTGATTCTCAGTGGATGAGGTTGCAAATGTAATTCATGAAAATTTTATTAAACTGATCAAGCACAGCACGAAGCGTTAGCTAGAATGTATTGCATCTATGAGCTCCCCCTAAACTTTAAAAGGAACTGACTTAGTGACTCATCTTTTCATGTATCATATCGTCCATCAGATAACAACATTTGCAGAAGCACAGGAAGAGGAGAGATTATTTTGATGTCTTCTGCAGCATGCAGCCTAGATCTGCTTTCTCTTTTTCCCTGGTCTCTTCCCTGTCTCCAACTCCGTCTCTGTGTCTCTCTCTTTTCCAATTTATCTGGATTAAACAAGTCTCTGATTATTCTTTATGCCACTGCAAATAAAGTCATTTTCAGAAACAGATGTCGAAAGAGCCCAGTGAAATAATCCTGGAGGCAGATGCAGTCTTCCATGAGCTGCCAAGTGCATGGTGCAATCAAAGTGATGAAACAAAATGGAACAGGCTGCAGAAAAAGTAATTAAATTATAGTTCCATTGTAGAAGCACATTTTAAAATTACTGAGATTCAGAGCCCATAATGCTGGTATTATAGTTGAAAGAATACTTGCCATGGGTCATGAGCATTTTTTTTAACAGTTATTAATCATGCTTGACTGGAAAGACATGTGTAACCTACAACAAGCAGTGGCTGTAGTTGTGCCAAAGGAAGCTTTTGTTCCCTGAAGAGAATTGTATCAAAGGCCAGTGTGTCCTATTATTACGTGTGCAATAGCAACGTGCAGAATCTGAAACGGGCTTTTCAGATTTCAATGCAGAGCACTGGAGGGGAAAAAAGAAAACTAGTATTGTATCTCTTTGAATACTATATGACCTCCTTTTCCTCTTACCAAGTTAACTTGCTTATTGACTAAATAATAGTAAAAAAATGTCAAAAATATCCCTCCCCTCCCCAGCTCCAATAAAAATAATTCCAGTGCTCTAGTATAAATGAAAAAGAAACAGAAAATGTATAAAGTCTTGGAGACTGGAGATTTGTTCATAGGTTCATTTGCTTCTGTTTCCTTTACATTAGCTAGAACAGTAGCTAAGATCCACCTCCATCTTTCTGTCAGCTTTAGTAAGTAGGTTTTTTCTTTTCTTCTGTAAATGAACTCCTTTTTCTTTTTCCATTTCCTTTTTCTGTTTGTGATCATTTGCGTTTTTGGATTGCATTGGATTAGAGTTTTTTTGAGTTGCTTTGGTTATGGATTGCCCTGGTGCAAATATAAAATTGGAGTTGGTTGTGAGAACATAGATGCTTCCTATTCCCCTGCTTCAAAGTACAAGTTTTAAACTTTTAATTTGTAGCCTGTGTCATCCCCAGGTCTTTTGTATCATCAGGGCCTTCCAGATGTGACTCATTTTTAAGAACTGGATTTGTCAGTTGTTGTATTTGTATTGTTGCTTGTATTGTAGATTTATTGTCACTTTTTTCCCACTTCTCTTTTTAGTGTCTGCAGTTCATTCAAGTGACGGTCATTAATGTGATGGTAATGCCTTCTTCTAGTTATTGATGTAGACAGTACCAAAATTTTACTAATGCTTTTTTTTAAAAAAAATTCATTTTAGACAGGGTTATTTATTTATTTATTTATTTAGTAGTAACCCACTCCTGGGTGTATATCCACAGTATATCTCTGGCATTTATGCAATAAGTCAGCAATTATCTTTTCTTGACCTTTACTTTTTTTTTTTTTTGTTGTTGAATGAACTAATGGATCGCTTTGTGGTCCCAAGCCAAAGGTGGGAAGGTAGGGGCACCATCAAATCATTCACATTAGCAAAGGTCCTGTCTTGTTTTCCTAAACAAAGTAGAGCATCAAATCACAACTGGTTTTGTCCATGAAAATCTGTTAAAGGTAGTGGGACTGTGTATGAGCCACAAAGCTACTGGAACATCTGTGGGGGGGAAAAAAGGAATGTCCTGTGTCTGCTTAAAGCACCTCTTGTTGGAATTTCTCTGAATCTGTGAGCTTTTAAAGTGATTCTATTAGTCACTCAAGGCCATCACTGTGAGAAGAAGCTCCCAGTGGCCTGCAGTGGAGCCATGACCTTGCACTTGCTTAGTCTGTGCCCCAGTGAAACTTGTGTGAACCTGACACTTTGACCTCCCTGTTAACTCTTAAAAATGTTGAAAGTGTTGGGGAAGCTTGTATACATTCATGGACATATATGTAGGTACATGTGTATGCATGTGTTTGTACAGAGAGAGACTGAAGGTTAGACAAAATGACAGACATTTCATGAAGCACTGTTTCAGCTGAGCAGCGTGGTGAAAAAAATGAGTTGTTTCTTCAAAAAGAGGCTCTTTGCTTTGTAAAGGTTCCACAGAAGTAACAAATGGATGGCTAGGGCCAAATGCAGTTCTAGAGCAAGATACAGTGGCTCACTTTACATCTGGCACTTTTAAGTCACTAATAAACTATTTTATGTTTTTCTTTGGTTTTGAATACTTCATTAATTAGACTGGCTTTCGAGTTTTACAGATTCTCCTGGTTTAAATCAGTGACAAAAATATTGATTTAAGTGGCTTAAATCTTGGGATGTGTTTGGCTCTTTACTCTGAGTATTGACTGCCCATAAAAGAGTAATTTACTGTGGGCTGAGTTTTGGTTTTTTTGATTGGGTGGGATTTTTTTTGTTAAATCTTTTTCCAGATGAGACTCTGGAACTTACTGGATTTTCTTACCTACTCCATAGTCATTAATTTCACAGTGAAATCTGTGTAATGCTGTATGTTTTCACTAACAATCAGTTGCCAAGAACTTAAATATTCAGGTAGTGGCTTTTGAAGGCAACAATTCCAGTGCCCTGGCAGGACATTGCAACATTGCTTTTTGTTTTCCCCTTTTATCCCCATGAATGATGGAAGTCTTTGCAGCACTCAGCCCTATTTGCAGCTGTTACAGCTGTGCTGCTCTTGGACTGGTTTCTGAGACAATTCCTTCTCTGCCTCAAGCAAGCACAAGTGTGGGTGTCCATGGAGGGAGCCTGTGACTCACACTCCAGAGGCTGGTACCCATCCCCTTGTGACTGAAGGATTGGAGCTCATCCTCTTCCCTTTCTGAGAGGCTGTGTGAGTTTCCCTTTCTTTAAATAAGTATTTTTATTTTATTCATTGGGAAGCTTGAATGGATTTTCAAATCACAGCCTTGTAAAGAACATCATGAAAGTGATGACAAAAGTGGTATTTTTGTTTGTTTTTGTCAGATGTTCAATTATATCAATATGTAATATTTTTATGTTTAATGAAGTTAAATATATCATCATTATTATTAGCCTCATTTCACTGACCAACAACCATGTTTGTGGTTTGAGTGAAACAACTGACTCATGTTTATCAAACCAGATATGTCTTGAAAGCATTTAATTTACAAATAGGTTGGACAAAGATATATTCTAGGACAGATATAATTTCAACACCAATGGAAATGTAAAACCCCAAATATATTTAAATATCTGTTTGTTCTGTGCCCAGTGGGAACATACTTGGTGGGTTAATGTTTCCTATTAAAGAAGCTTCTGTATTTCCTTAACTATTTTTCTGGTTTGGGGAATTTTTTCCTTTGATCAATAAGAACTTGTGCTTACTCCTATATGTACTGGCAAAAAAAAAAATGTTAGATCTCTATATCTGTGAGACTGTTTTTATTGAATGTAAAAATCTCATTTAAAAATCATTCTATTCTTAATATTTGTTTATTAGATTACACCCCAGCAATGTGGTGCATAATGTTTTAAAATTTGTCCACATCCGTCATGTAAAAAATTATACCTTACTTGCTTGTCATTATTTAACCATATTCTGTGAATATATGCATAGTATGTTGAAATGTATCTTCTTTTTTTTTTTTTTAATGTATGTACATAAATCTTACTTTAAATATATTGGAAATAGACTGTGTGGGCAATTTCTCTATTCTCTTTTACATATTTAAAAAGGGGAAAGAGACTTAGGCTTGACTGTCTTCTTGCAAGTACATTTATTTCTAAATCAACAAGCAAAGCTGTTGTTTTATTTGTTGTAAATTGTATTAAGGTAAATTTTAAAATTTAAACACTATTCCAGAATGACATTATTTATTGAGGAAGTGTCAGAGTCATGCATTTGGCTTTAGGGAGCAGAGATTATTTAACAAATATACCACACATTCACAATGTTTAGGTCATCAGAATGTAGGATTTTTCCAGGAATAGGTGTGGACCAAACATCTCTTCTTATATGATAGACCATTCTGGTAAGCTACTCTGTGGTGGACAAACCTCTATGCTACTTGTGCTACTTGTACCTTCCCTGTCTCCAGCACGTACATTTCTTTATTAGATTTATTATCTCACACCATATGGAATGATTAATCCAAGTTAGTTGGAATGTCTGTTTCTTAGTCAAATATAAGCAAAGTAAGGCAAAATTTCCGTTTGAAACAAGCAACATAAAAAATCCCAGAAGTCTGAGAAATGTGGTGCTTTACTTGAGGGTTTGGAGCCACAGGATAAAGTGGCAGTTAAAGCTGATTTTATGCTCAAAGCTATGATTAGAGCTTTAGAGTCTTTGGTGAATAACTGGCCCACCATATGCATAAATTGTCTTCCCTGATGTTGTAAACTGGCAGGTTCGTGATGAAGCTTACAGTTCATTTCATTGCTGCCATTAGGAAACGAGAGAAAGCACCTTCTGCTCTGTCCTCCTGCTCATCCTCAAACCCTTTTGGAGAATATTTGTACAGAGTAATTTATAGTGGGCTGCCACAACTTTCTTGTAGAAGAATTTGTGTTGCATTAGTCCAGCACGTCAGCTTCTATCTACAGGAGCTTTTATCTGCCTGGCTTTTGCACAGATGCGGAAGCACTAGTTGGCTGCTGGGTTTGTACAAAGTATTGGCATGCTCACTCCGCTGCTTGTCTTGTAGTTCATGGGGAATTGTAAAGATGCTCTCTGCATTTCTGCCAGGGCAATTCTTTCCAGAATAATTGCAGAAGGAAGGAGAAAAAATTAGAAAGATGGAAGATACCTTTGGCAAAAGAATCCCTGTGTTTTCCATAGCCTGGGAATTATTTACTTCTGTCGCATCCCAGTTCTGTTTGGCATTTGCTGCATATCATTATGTAGTTTTTCTAGATTTCCTGATACTTCATTTCCAGACATTTGGTAGCATTTATTACCTGTTTGGCATGCGATGCTTTCTAATGGGATAACTTTCAATATTTTGGCAGTGTGTAGCTGTCTATTCACACATAGAATAATATTTTGACACTAATTTATGTTAAATAAGTAATTTGTCATTAAATGTTGATAGTAGAAAACTTGTGAACAAGACAATAGTCTTTATTGTGCTTCTGTGATTTTTCCTCCTGTAATAAATTCACAACATCTTATTGTTTATTCAAAAGGCTTTACAAAAAAAAACATTATTAGTAGAAGAGTCAATAAATATGTTGCTGTTTACTTCCTTTAATAAATCAAAAAGGGAACAACAAGTGTAATTGCCTAAAGCTCATGCTTATTGACTAGCGTGAGGAAAAGTGGTCCATTTTAAGAGCAGGACTCATATACATCAAGTTCAGTAGCTAAACACTTATCAGTTGAGAATAGAAAAAATAAGTCTCTAATCTTTTGCTGTTCTCTTCAAAGACTATTTGACATTCAGTGATCTTCAGCAAATGAGATGTCAGTTGTATAGGGTGAGGGCATTTCTCGTTTTAGGGAGAACACAAAGGCAGCTGCAGGGAGAACGCAGCTTCTTCTATAGATAGAATAGGTTCTTCCTCAGGCAAAACACCATCAAATATATCAAGGAAAAGCTAGTGTCACTTCACATACTTCATAAAATTACATTCAAAAGGCAGCATTCCTGGAGTCTTGCCAGTTTTTATACTTTCAATTGCATGTAAAAGTTGTCCTGTTATTTTTTCATCCTGTTCTTTCCTTATCTGTTTCACATCTTTGGCAAAACTACAACTTCCAACCATCTGTAGTAACTACAGAGCTTAGCATATGACAGATAAAGAGATTTTTATAATAATTAGTAAAAGGAGCACAGAGCTTGGTAAGATGTGTAACTGCTTTTTGGTTAGTGGCTGTTAGATGGTGGAAGAATGTGTTGCTCTTTAATCCCGTTTGAGTTTTGCACTAATATTTTACCACTTAAAAAACCCCCCACAAACATGTATTTTCTGTATCTGTTTGTGTACTCAGTTACTGCTCTCTTAGTAGCCCATATTCAGCTTACTTTTCTTAGGTGTTATTTGTATCTCCTTGAGCATGTAATTTATGAATTTCCTGAATCCTTCTTCTCTCTAGTGTTTAAATCTCATTATTGAGCTGTTGTTTTATCTTATTTTACCTTTTTAGCAAAAACCCATTGTGCCAACTGACACATGTAAGCTTTGTTCTGGTAACACAAAGAATTAATTTTCTCATTTCTGGATTTTTGGATTCACACCAACTATCCCCCTACTAAAAATGGGCCATGATACAACAATTTAAGGGAGCCAGGATCTGCAGATCTTGTTCTCTTTATGAAAGAGTTAGAGATTAGCATTAAATCTATTTTGGGGACATAAATTATGAGGATGTGAATAAAATGCATAATCTTATTCCTTTGTATGGAGTCCTCTCTAGTAATTTGGGAGATGGAAGAGATAAAGTAGAAAGGTTGATACTGCACCTGCTTCTTTAGCTATTGTTCATTAATCAGGTTCTTCTGGTGAGGCTTCTGTGTAAAACTGGAGTGCTCCAAAGCCTGATTTCTCCTTTGCAAGTAATTATTACTGGGAGAAAAATCCTTTGAAGAATTGTCATTATTATTACTGTTATGTTATTGTGGGCTTCCTTTGAGCTTTTTTAGTAACCTCACAACAATATGGTTTAGTAACAGTGGATGTCTTTATCCTTCAGTTGACACAGAAACTGAAGAAATGTATGTTTAGCAAATACCCAGTTGTCTTCTTTTGCTTCAGCTGAGACTGTAAATATTGTCAGATCTTTATCTCTTTTAATAATTTTTGAAAAAATGTTCCTTGAAACAAATTAACACAACTGCAGCTGAACTGGTTTTGCTCTGGATTTCACCTGTAGTTGTGGTTGTTGGTTTTTGGCCGCTGGGGGGGGACAGGGTGGTTTTCGTTTACCCGTGGTTTTTTTGGGTAATTACACTGTTTAGTCCTTTGGCATCCAGAGATGTTACTTTCAAGTGAAAAGCCATAGATAACAGCTGCCTAGCTTATCAAAGAGCTTGTAAGCAAAGTAGTTATATCCTCGTTTGATAGCATGAACTTGTCTGTGGCAGACAACTTATTTCTAATTTTAAGCCTTACTGTATGGCCAAATATGTCAACTCTACTGATATTGTCATCAGTTCATGTCCTGTGGCAATTTTATTCCATTCCTTATCCCTTCCTGTATTCCCTCCAGTTTAAATGAAAGACTAAAATCATGTCAGTAGCATAAATCTGCCTCCAAAGAACTGTGCTCTGCTGAAAGTACAGGTTATTTCTTCTCATCGTGATCCCTGGCAATGTTTATTCCAGTTCCTGGGAGGTCTCCCTCCACCTGGAGTCTTCTGATCAAGAGGACTTAGCTACAGCCTTTTCATGAATTCCTGTGTTTCAGTTTTCTCTGTTCTTTTTTATTCACTCTTGCTATCTTCTTTTTTTTTTCTTCTTTTTTTTTGACATCAGCAAAGTAATGTGAAGATGAACAAAGAGACTTATCATGACTTATGAAGAACTGAAAACTGGACAGAAACACACCACTTACGAAGAAGTAGAAATCTCTTTATTCATCTTCACATTACTCTGCTGATGTCTTAGTCTTGCTTTTCATGCCCCCATGTCTATGGCTTGATATCTGCCTAGTTACCCCTCCTTTGGGATATTTCCATATATTATGAAAATTACATGTTTACTGTGACAGATGGGATTTTCTCATGTTTCATTTAAGAAAAAGAAGTTATCTTTTTCTAAACCTAGAGATACATGGAAACTATATGACTCAGGTTAACCATCCTTGCGTGAATTAGAAGTGGTTTCTCCTGAATGTCAATCACTACCATTTCCCCATTCTTTTATGGTTTTTTTTTTTCCTCCAGTGGAACTGCTGGAATTTGTTCTTTTCAATTTTATCAGTAGATTCTTCCTTTCTTTCTTCATGATTACATTTTTCAGTTCATAGTGATGAAGCATCATTATTAGGTTCAAGAGGTTTTCAGGCCCAAACACAGAGAATGCTATGCTGGATGCTCTGGCCAGTTTCCTCTTTCCCAACAGCTCAGATTTAACAACCATAAAATCAAGATTTCACATAGCAGAGCAGGCTTCCTTCTTTAATATTTCCAGGTGGTTCTTGCTTCCACATTGATTTTTCTCACACTGTTCCCTGTATCAGCTATCTGAAGCTAAATTTCTCTCTTTCTCCCTGCCTTTCTCCTTCTCTCTGCATCTCTCTGCTTTCCTGCACGCCTCGGTGACTGTGCAGCTCCACCCCACCTCACCCTGTGCACACTCTCTTTCTCTCGCTTCTCCCGTGCATCCCTCTGGATCTTAGAGATGAGTAGCTCTCTTGGCAGATTCACAGATGTCAAATAATATATTTGGGCTCTAAACTCAGAGATTAATTGTCTGGTGTCTACCTTGGTACTATGTTGATTTTATTCATCTTTGGCATCCCTGCCTGCTGCTTTCTTACCCTGCAGGTCTGAAATGGTCACCTTAACATGCATATCTTTTATAAAGCACTGTGCAGCCGTATTCTCTGCAATGGCCTACTTATTTTCTTGGAGGGAATTAGCAGACTTGAGGGGTAGGAAGAAAGGGGGTCATGAGGTTGGCTTTCCATGTCTCAGGCTTCAGGCAGCCATCTCACATTATCCCCTCAGCCAAGAGGATTCCTAACCTCCGTGTGTGTGCGTGTGTGGGGGTTGTGACACTGCCCTTCAGCTGTATTGTTCATCTTGTAGCTTTTATTAATTCACTGAAATCCCCAAGAACTGTGTTAGGGTTTTGTAGCAGTCTGATGAACATGAGGCTTAGCTGCTTGTTGTTTTATTCGCCTAATCTACCCACAATTACCAAAAAGCCATGTTAAAAAATTATGTGCAATAAATATTGAGCAGGTAGGACCTGTGGGTATATGCCAGCTTGAGATAGCTCATATTAAAAATGTATAGAAACATATACTTACAGATAAAAGGTATTTACATATGACTCCACATCCATTTTGTTGAAGTTTTAAGAAGGTTGTGGTTTTTAAAATGCATTTGGATGTCTTTTTCTACCTGAAGAAAAACGTTTGCTTTTTACATGATAAACAGCAGTGGAAATGTTCACAGGACAATGGAAAAGCCCCAAAGGAAGTAAAGACAGTTTGCTGGGAACTACCTGATGTGAGCTACTTTCCTTTGTTCTGTGGGTATTATATTTTTTGCTTGTTACCTGGAGCTGCAGAGCGCCAGATCTTGGACTTTGTGCATTCTGGTCCAGAGTCCCAAGGTCAGGAAGAGGATCTTGTCCAGCTGTCCTCCTGTCACCGCCAGCTCTCTGCTGAAGGCAGGCTAAAATGCAAATACCCTCACTTTTAACATTTAGCTGTGCCACTGACTGCCTCCCTGCACAGTATTCTCTGCTCACCTGTGGAATCCCCTGACTTTCCTCTGGCATCAAGAAAAGTGTGAAACACTGATTTTTTTTCAGTCTGAGACTCAGCTCTCCCAGCCGCCAGGGCAGCCATGGGACCTCACTGCACAGAGCTTGAGAAAGGAAAGCTGCCTGTGTGCAGCCTCCTGTTCGCTCACAGGGAGGCACACACAAGGCAGGAACACAGTAAATTGTTCAAAATGCTGACTTTGCAAAGGAGAGGGAAATTATTTTACCAATTAAATATTCACTATGCTCTTGTATATGACAGCAGTAGGTTTATAAATACATGGATGTCTTGCTGTCTGGTAGGAGGTTCCATGGAGGGAACCATTCTCTTCCTTGTGAATGTGATGATCTGACATCTGCATGCACTCAGAGGTCAGCATGTTTGCAACATTGTCTGCAGAAAAATTTGCTTTAAAAGTTAAAAAAAATTACTTTAAAGTTAAAAGTAATGCAACAACACATTTTGTTTTAATCTGTCTTTAAAACCAAAACAACCAGGTCATTAACAGTGCTGTAGGTTTACTTTGTAAAGCTGTAAATGTTTTACCCAGAATACTTGCACTCTCAGGACAACTGAGGCAGATGTGATTGACCTGGCATAGTAAAAAGTCTTCTCTCTTCATGGTGTATGTGTAGCTTTTAAATATTTTTCCTTAGCATGTGAGACTGCCTTTTTGAATTAATTCCTTTTGTATCTCACACAGCTGCCTAACTCCTTGCAGGCACACACACTCCCAGCCCTCCCCCAGACATCTGTTCTGATTCTCAGTGCCAGGTGCTAGAGTTTAAGCTTGTTGGGAGGAGGGACAGTGACAAAATCCTTCATAAAATCAAATAGCTGTGGTTTTTTTAACAATATTTGTGGTGTAATTTAATTTCTAATCTCTGGGTTTTTGAAAAGCACCCAGAAGGTGTTAGCCTTTACTACTGATTTTTTTCAGGTTTTATCTGGAAAAGGTCAGGCTTGGGTGGAGATTGGTTTGTTGTTGGGGTAAAGATTTTCCTCCTTTTTTTTTTTTTCCAAAGTGATGCTGTAGCATCCCAGTAGTACAGTAGTAAGAGGCCACAGCAACTGTGAACCTGTTTCTACTCTGGAATTATTTTTCCCAAATGGGAATACATCTCATTAGAAACACAACTGTACCTTCATCACTGAATTTTGATCCACAGAGGTCTTACATACCTTGCTTGTACTTGAAACACAGCTGTTCCTGAAATCTTCCAAGCATGCCCTAAAGCTGCTTTTTATGTACCAAAGTGCTCCTGTTTGGCATTTTGGGTTTGGTTGGGTTAACTTTGACAGATCAAAAAATACTGGGCTGTCAGAGCCAGGACATTTCCCTCATCAAGGAGCAGGTGAGCAGCATGAGACCATTCCCTTTCTCAGCCTGGGAACAACTGCAGTCATCTCCTCTGCTCCATGCTCTGAACTTCTCAAAAAGGGCTGTCATGGTCATCCAATTGCAGGTTTTCCCCTGAGTCCTGGTCTTATCTTAAACAAATAGAGTACAGCTGATACCCTTCTCTGCCATTCCCTGAGATCTGCCTTGGAACGTTTTCCTATCATCTTCTTGCACTCATAGTGCATCAGAGACATGGCCAGTCTGCTTCTGTTTTCTGCCTTCTCACCCAGGCACCTGGCTTCTTGTCTCCCTTTCTTCAGTGAGATAGGGAATATGTAGTGTAAGTGGTAAGCCTAGAAATGTGAAATAAATGGATTTATATCAGCGGCTGTGGTCTGGGTGGTGGAGGATGTGGTACTAAATACCCTGAGTTCTTGCTGGGTTAGGGGAAATCAGGAAAGTGGAATGAGGAGTTTAAGCTGCTCTTTCTCATTCTTTCTTTTCATCTCTCCTTAGGCATGTCTGCCACTTATTCTTGCAGTCACTGAAGGCACAGGAACTCTCTGTGGCCCTACTATTCCTGTAGAGGCTTGAGAGAAAACTCTTTCAGTGTATTTCCCAGGAGCAAAAACATCAGGAGTGGCTTGGCCACTCACAGGCCCTGGCTGAAATGAGAAGTTTCAGCTTCACAGAAATGATTTGGTGTGATAGTCTTCAGATAACACACAAAGGGCAAAATGTGTAACAAGGGGAAATATCAGTGAGCAAATTTAAGCCACATAGAGTGGAGAACGTTTTTCCATACTAATATTAAATGTGTAACACCCCCACTTTTGGTGACCAGATGTATGGATTCAAGAAGGCACTAAACAAATTCATGGATCTGTCCATCAATGGCTATGGGAAATGCAGGTCTGGAGGCAGTCTCCCAGGGTGCCATGAATCACTGATTGCTGGCAGCTCAGCAAGTCCATCAGCTTTTCTTGGGCTCTTTCTTTAAGAATTGCTGTTGATGTCTCTCACACATAACATGTTCAGCCAATGTGGGCTTCACTTTGATCTAGCAAAGCGCTTAGTGACTCTTAGGATAGAGCTGAATCAAATGGTGAAACAGCCTCACGATACTTCCTCCAGAGCTTTTAGGAGAATGATCCCATAGGCCCGTCCAATTGTTTAGTCCCGTGCCTGAGCAATCTCTGCAAGGGGAGAGCAGCCTGCCACTCCAAAACACAAAATGGGTGTCCCTAGGAGTGCTCAATAGCCAGTGCCCTATTTATATGTAGTGCAAGGTAAATATTTGGGAAGCTCGAAGATGCAAAGCTAATAGGGTTGTTACAGAGGATGGGTAACAAAAAAGGGATGGTTACTGAGAGGCATAATATCTAAGGGTTTTATGCTTTATAAAATAAGCCTGAAAAGGACAAAACTAAATAAGGAGTCACTAAGCCTTTTCTACTACAGAATTTGTCTGCCCTTGGTAATATTCCTTCCTGCCCGCATTTTTGTTTGTGCTGATAAATGTCCTTGCATTAATAAACTCATAATGCAGCTTGTTTATCCCTTCAAAGCCAGCCCTCGCAGCTTTCATTAGCATTTTAGGATATTTATGGCTTTGTAAATGACTGGAAATCTGCAATTTGTCATTAGGAATTAAGAAAAATCTTCCTTCCACTTAGGGCTGAAGCTCAGCTTTGGCCTTTGAGGGACTGAGCCACCTCTGGGCCTCATAGACAAAAACAAAGTCAGACAGTGCCCAGATTTACAACAGCAAGTGGCTCTTAGTTATTCAGATGTCTTTGATAATGTGTCATCCGCTGTTGCTGGCAGGGATCAGTGTTTAGGCTCAGAATTAATTTCTCTCTAGCTGGAGAGAAAACAAAAATATCTCTTCTGCAAGAGCAAAAAGAGAAAGATGTAGTAACAAAGAGAGAAATAAAAACAGCACCAGGCACATGTAAAAAAATGCATGTGTAGATATATGTATGTAGCATATACACACCGCAGAGGTTAACAAAGTGCTCTTCAGAAGAAAACGTTGTACTTCACTCTGCTGTGCTGTGTACTTTCAACTTTGAAATACAGGAAGTTAAGAAAATTTTAAAGGTTTCAAAAGGGAGTTTATCTTGTAATTGGTAAAGGGCTAAATAGTTGGATAGGGAGGGATAATAATCAAAGGAGCCTTTTCAGCACTAAACTGTAGTCCAGAAAATCAAAGGAAGGAATGTTAATTGGTTTGTACAACATGATATTCTCAGCTCAGAGTAGCTTCAGCCACTCAATGGTACTTTTTCTTTTTTTTCTTTCTCTCTCTCTGTAGGTTGATTGAGTGAATAGAAGAAAAAAAAAAAAAAAAAAAAAAACGAAGCTACTTTCAAGTATTGAAGATACAAAGCCAGGATGAACACGAAGGACGGAAAAGTGTCTGAAGGAGGTCTCAATGTCACTCTTACCATACGCCTTCTCATGCATGGCAAGGTGAAGCATTTCCTGTTGCCTGTGTGTTGAGTGTGTGTGCAGCTACCAGCAGAGCCTGGCACTAACGTTGACAGAGGGTCTGCTCCTCCTCCACCTTGAGTCAAAAGCACCATTGCCACAGCCAAAAAAATCACACCCTGCTTTTCAGGGAATCCTGCTGAAGTTCACGCTGCAGCCCAAGCTCATTGAAACAAACCCTGCCTGTAACGAACCCATTTTGAGCGGATCCGGCAGCAAAAAAAGAGGAATTCTTCCATTGATAGTGAGCCAAATTGGGCAGACCCTTGCAGGAGGCTGACCTGCATACAGCTCGCCTTTCTCAGCGTTTGCTGATTTTTGCAGGGCTTTTTTAGGATACCAGAACATTGACTCATGTGAAATAATTGCCACAGAGTCTATTTCTATTGAATGCAAATGGGGTCCAGTTCTTCATTATTCTGGTGTAACATCTCATCAGAGTGAGCCCCCTGATATTCCGGGGGTTTGTCCAGGTCCCGGCGGGTTTGGGTTGGAAGACTGACTCTTGTTTCCTTTCTGTCGAGTGCAGCACTTAAAGCGTGCAGATAAGTGGGAAATCGGTGCCTTAGACAAAGTGCCAGTTCAGTATTGTCAGATTTAACAGTCTGGTTGCTGCTTATTTCACATCGACAGATCATAAATTGGGCCTTTAATTAAAAAACACATTTCATAGGTTTGTTTGTATTATTTGCATCAGGCAACTCCAGGCATTTTTAGGCTTAATGATTGAATGTTATAGAAAGGAGGTAGTTTAGTCTCATCCTTAACAGGGAATAGTGAATATATTATGCTTGTTATTCTGGAGATTGAATTTATATATATAAATCTAAAAAAAAATTTTTACTCCTAGAGTTTAATTTTATAACTAAAATACTTATACATTTTAAACTAGTGGGTGTTTTCAATCTATGGTATGAACACATGTGTGATAAACCTATAGCACAAATAGGACACTAAGGTATCTCCCATTCTGTTTTACTTATGGAGAAGTGTGAGGGGGTACAGCTTAAATTTGCAAATTAAAATCCTCAGAAATTAGGTTATGTCAGATCACATTATGTTTTTTCTCAGAAATGATCTAACCATTTTGATTTTTTTTCCCCCTGAAATATTCAGCTTCAGGCAGGCATCTGGTGTGTAAATCTGCATCTTAAATAGGGATCTGTCAAACAAATTTAATAACACTCTCTCTTACAAAACCCACCTAAAATCTGTACACGTGTCTGTGCTCAAAATTAGGTCTTCAGGGTTGATTCTACTGGTTTCTGGTCCCAATCCATGAAAGCATTTGAACACTTACTTATCCCAGTGGGTATAAGCAGCCCTACTGGTTGCAGTCACATTCCCATGTGCTTAAGTGATGGTGTTTTGGGCTTTTTTAATCATTGTCAGACAGCTCTGCTTGTTTCAGAATCATGCCTTTAAAGCAAAAATGAAGTATCTGTCATTTTCAGGACATTTTATTTAAACTGTGGGCTAGGATTATTGGGATTTTTTAAAATCAGAAATGAAATCAGATAAAGTTCATTTTCTCTGTTAAACAGAATTGATTTTGTGTGCAACCACTTTTAACAATAATGGATGTTATGTGTCCAGACTTCAATGTATATGTAGCCCCAAGGGTCTAAATTAGACCCACAAAAGCTACAAAGTTCAAATTTTACCTGGATCTATACCATGCGTCCTCAGTTAACAAGGCACGATGGGTATTCTGTTAGCTCCACTATGCTCTAATCATGTATCCTATTGTGCCTAAGTATTGGAAAGAGTACATTAAATCAGAATTTATTTTGGTGATAAAAGTCAGATGCTTTTTGTTTCTTTGATGTAATTTCTGTGATTTAGAAATAATACAGAGGAACGAAGGAGGTCTGAATCAATATGAACTCAATGTGAGAAAGCATTCTGAAAGCTGTATGTGCCTCTGGAAAAGAAGAAACACATTTCTAGGCTCTTCCTTGAGATTTGTTGTGGTGATGACATCAGTGGAAATTGTTGATCTCTAATTAATATTTCTAGACAAAAGAGTTTGTCTAGAAGCAGAAGGTGGTCTGTAAATAACTGGTCATAACCTGAGAGAGGAGAAATAAAAAGGTTTTTAAAATAGCAGGAGCAAACTGGATTCAGTTATTTTTAAAGTTAAATAATTTTAATGTTATTTATTAATGCATTGCATGGAAAAATGAGGACCTCTCCCTACTAACTTTAACTCTGTATTTCTAAACCATTATTAACAGTGTACCTTTGCACAGGAAAGGCCTATGTGCTTTGTGTTGTTTGCATGCATTTTGATTGGAAATCGATAACTTGTGCTACTGTGCTTGCTTATCTTGACTGTAAGTCCTGCAGACTTAGGAAATTTTCAGCGTGTACTTTTCATGTGATTTGGTATAGAGGCTTTAAGTCAAGAATGGACATCTTAATGAGACAATTAAGGTAAATTCTATACCTGCAGAAAATGAGCGTCTGTATGAGTGGCCAAACCTCTGCAAGATGGTAATGAATAAAAAAGCCACCACAACAAACAAATCATGTGGCACAAACAAAAGACATTATCATGAGGTGAGAGGAAAAGAAATAGGAAGAGTCCTGAGCTCTGGGGGAACCAGGGCCAGTGTCTCCCCAGTGCAGGTAGGACACCACTGATCAGCACCTTTGCTTTATCTTGCTTTGGGGAAGGGAGTGTCTGTGCATCCAGCTGAGCTCCTGCCAGGCTTTTTGCAGTCTCTGGCTGAAGAGGCTGGGATAGCTCCTGGGAGCACAGCCACTCAGCCACAGCATTGCAAGGGTTGAGAGCAGCCAGCTGGCAACAAGGCAAGGCGCAGCCTTGCTATTCTCATGGCAGAAAACATGGTGTTGAGGGAGGGCAACAATTTTTTTTATCAGTGATAGTGGAAAAAGAATTTTTGCAGGCCCTGCAAAAAGCCAGCCACTGCGAGGTATGAAAGGTTAACCTCAGGGTAACCTCAGTGTTTCCAGGGCCTGGTATGAAAGGTGTCCTCCTGAGCTGGGACTTTCAGAGATTTTGTGATGATGTAAGATGAAAGGCCTAATTTTCATCTTGTGCCATCTTACATCAGTGAAAAAGTTACGATGGTGTTACAGCCCTGAAGAGAAATCATGAGCAACACAAAACATTTGTCACATTTTCTTGTGATGAATTAGAGGGCAGGTGTTGGTGAGGATGCTGCAAGGGCAGTGCTTAGGCATTCCTTGCATCCACAGAGAAGCAAGTTTCAATGTAGGAAATCTCAAAAGCAAGATTAAGAAAAACTTGTTACGAGGACGTGTCAGGAGGGGAGGAGGCTGCCTGGGCGTTCTGCACCATCCATCACTGAAGGTTTCTAAGGACAAGGCAGACAATTCATCCTGTAAAGCTGCACTTCACAGGCACTGCAGCCTCTGCTGCTCAGCACCTTTCCGACCAAGTTACCTGAATGCTGCTCCAGAGGGGTCAGAAACAGAAGAGTCTTTTGAAGGACATGCAGCTAGAAATATAGAATATGTTAAATAATGCAGATACTCATTTTCATCCTTTATTAATGAGAAAGATGCACCACATTAAGAAATAAAGCTGTTTCATACATTTCAGTAGAGAAAAACAGAGAATATGAGTTGAGGCTGTTTACAGTGCCTTACTTTTGTATTTTCCTTCTGATTCTTGCTGTTTCTTGAAGTAAAAGAAGTAAAATCACTGTGTAGGAAAGAGACGTGAATGAATATGGATATTTTATTATCTTTGTCTACTTCAAAACTATAATTTCTGGGCAAGATTGGAGTATTGTAGGGATTGCAAGATTTCTGCTTCCAGCACAGACAAGAATAGCAATATTTGCCCAGACTACATCACTGGTTTTGAAGGGCGTAAGGGAGACGAATGAAGTGTGTGTGCGTTCACAGGCAAACAGCCCCCAGCCATCAGAGCCTTCTGTATGGAGAGGCAGAGCTCAGGCCCCAAAAGAACTGTATCTTTTACTTTTTCTTCCTTTCTAAATTTTTGTCAAGATAAAAATTATTTCGGCTCTTTGCATATCATATGATATAGGTGTAGACCTCCATGTTTCTTACCATTCCTTGCTCATCTTTTGCTGAATATTCTATTTCCATGACTTGTGGCTGATTTTTCCTTGCTTACTGCCTCAGGTAATGAAGTTGAAAGACTGGAAATTGTAGCCTTGCCCACAGGTATCTGCCAACATATGTTAGCACTTGACATCTGCAGTGGTCTTGAACTAGGTTTGGTCAGTTCATGCCCAGAAAGAAATAACTGTTGATAAAGCATCTATTTGGACTATATTGGATAATGATTACATGATTTTGGACTAGTTTGGTTTTGTACACAGCCAGTGTTAACAGGCTGATTAAGACTCTGGAGACTCAGCATTAAAGTTTAATTTTAGATGTGGATGGTAAAGAGACTGTGGCAGTAGAAAGGTCTTAAATCTCAGGAAAGCAGCTTAATGGAGATTTAAAAGCCAGGTCCATGAGGTGGAACAGGAGTAAATATTCAAATGGGCCAGCATAGAAAGGGCGGCAGGTCACAAATCCACTGTGAGATCCACCTCCATCTCAGAGTGGTGGTGCAAGAATCTCTGCTTCCTCCCTCCAGTACAAACCTGCAGGAGCAATAATGCATTGTTTCCAAAGGCACTGTGTGAATGTGTGCATTGATGAAATCATATTGGGTGCAGTGAAGTCTGCAAGAAACCAAAGTAGAATATAGTAATGTATTGAGCCTGAGGAATCTTTTAGAGAAAGGGAATGGAGTTCAGCAATAAAAACCAAAATGGATTAATGAAGTTGGATGGTTAGGAAGAACAAGGAAATAATTTACAGGTAGGATGAAGGAGTGAGAGGAAAACTGGCAGGAAAGTAGGACTCTTGCCAAATACTGAGAGCTGTAAATTGGAGAGTTGAGGCAATTAACTGGAGAAGGTAATTTAGAAGATACATGTTCAGTGACAGAGGGAAATCTGGAAAGCATAAAAGGCTAAAAACTATCAGATGTGTCAGTGTCTAGAGAGTGGCACATTTGGGATATGCTAAGTTGGAGAGGAAAGCTATTTCAGCAAAAGTGTGTGCAATTTTGGATGTATGGCGTTGGTGCATCATGGGGCAAGGAGAAAGTAATTACCTTGTTCTGGCAGAATCACACCTGCAGTTCTGTGCTCAGCAGCAGGTGCCACATGTGTGAGTGATGGTGAAGACTGACAGAGGGGGAATTCACAGAAAAATAACAAAAGTTTTAGGAGACTGAGGAGACCATGCCTAGCTTTCTTAAACATTCTCATAAATACATATTATAAATACAAATGTTACGGTATTTTGAATGCCATAAGTGCTTGTGGTTGGAAATAATGATATAAAATACTATTTTGAAAATAAATCTAAAAGGGAATCCCAAAAAAAAAAATCTGGTATAGAGACTTTTGTTATGTTCTGTAAGTCTCCTATGCAAATTTTAAACACGTCCAGTAAAGAGTAGCACGTGTACTATTAGATTGTATAATCTGCATTGATGGAGGAAAGATATGATGGCTGAGTGGAGCTTTTCTTTGCCTGATACCATTTGCTCAGTGATGCATTTCTCATTCAGCAGCAGTGAATTAGAAAGATGTATCTGCAGTGAAATGTTTGGGTTTGGACAAAACCCTATGAGTGCCTTAGTACTTACAGCATAATTTTACATTCCCTGAGGAACTCAAAGTATCTGAGTTCAAAATTATTTCAGCAGGATCAATGGGTGACTTGTGGTACTGGAAGCACTGGTTACAGTGGCTTACATCCAGCTTCAGTGGTGACTTTCAGACATGTTGGTGATTAGTTTGTGATGCTACATACAGAATTTTTACAAGAAAAGGAAAGAAAATTTAGACTCATAAAGTGATGGCTTACACTTAACAGCTCAAATACAGAATAAAATCATTAAGAAAAATTGCCTTTTTCATTAGTACAGATAATACCATTTTATCTGTTAGTGGCCACTTTTTTGGTGCCTGCTTAATTGCCTCCCTGAAAGACCATAAAACAAGTACAGAAAGTAATTTTCCCCATCTTAAAGGTAATGACCTTCTACTTTTCCATTTTTAAAATTTTTTTATTTATTGAAATACAGAATGCAACAAAGTAACTTTAAGAATCACCTTGTCAGTAATACAATCCAAGCCATAAAATGCCAATCAAGCCAATGTTTGTTCTGTTCTTTCAAGTTTCCACAAACACTGTCAGGGTATTATGAGGATTGACTGTCCTGCCTATTGCTATTATAGTTCCTGTTTTGTTTGCTTGCATTACTGTGATACCTGAGAGCCCTGGTCATGGAACAAAACTCTGCATGCAGATGCACAACACAAGATGGACCTCTTCTCAGTGTTTTTGTAGGAGCAGCCAAGATGCTCTCACTAGCCTCAAAAATCAGCAGAAAGGGAGAGAGAGAGTTCCCCCCAGCCCCTGGGCACTCTCTACTCCCAAAAACAATCTCCATAGCTAAGTGTTCCCACTTTTACCAAACAAAATCTCCTCATCAGTGCGTGACTGTAATGAACTGAGATTGCAGAAGGTACACACCCTGCTCAGTGCTGCTGGTTCAGCATCACAGGTGCAGGGACAAGCACAGGGACAGAACTGAGTTTTGGGTTGGTTTTAGCAGGGAAGGCTGGGAGCTTAGGTGTGAAACTGAATGTAAGCTGGCTACCCGTCGGCTATCAAAAAGCAAAGGAAAAATGCCCATTGGCATAGCAGCCCAAAAAAATGTTAGATGCACTTGCAGAAGATACATAATACTGGAATGTCCGTTAGAAAAAACATAATTTTTGGATTTCCTCATACACTACCATATTTGTTAGCAAAAGATATGACTCCATAAGGAAGGCCTTGGGCTGCAATGCCTTTCTAAATTAGGGCTGTGGGCATCAGACAGTGACTACTGAAGCATCGCCTAGGAACATGAGATATCCCATGGCAGTGAGGCTAATCCCACGTAATCCCAGAACACAAATCAGACTCTCACTTTACTCTAGGTGGCTGTTTTTTCTCTGAGGCTGACAGCTTTCTCTGAGGCTGTCATGTTTCCAAAAACTGACTTTTATTCCAGTCTTTGAAAAATGCTGATGCCCCACATGCTCCATGCAAACGGGATGTTCAGAACGGCTTTGTGGAACATGCTCTTGGGATCTTCCACGCAAGCATATTCATGAGTTTAGGTGACTATTGGCAACTCTGTCCTCAGGTTAAGGTGAGGAGAGAGAGAGCTGAGTTATGTTACACCTCCTTATGGATGGGAGAAAAACAACTGGTCTGGGTCTAGAAAACTTATCAGCACAGCTGCTGTCTGCTGTTGCCTGGACCCCTCCTTGTCCTATGATGGGTGTTCCCCCTAATGGAAGGCTGTATTCCTTTCCTTTCAAAGCTGTTTTTTTGTAGACTCCAGCCCTACTGGTTCTACCTTATCCTGCTTTATAGGAAGTAGGTAGCATGTGCAAGCTTTAGGATGGAGCCTGTGCTTAGTTGGATATTTTGAGCTGAAAGCATATATTCCTACATTATTTCTTAAATGTGTTTTCCTTCTAGACATGGCTTTATCTCAGGGATTCTATGAAGTTTTTGTTCCATTTGCCCCATAGCACTGCTAATAAAAGCTGCATGATAATAGAGGAAGACCTGTGCATTTCTATGGTCCCACAATAGCTACCTTTGTTTGATTTGATTTTCCAGGACTCAGTAATTATTAAACCAACCTCACACTCAGAAAAATTCATGGAATTTCACACTTTATGTTTACAGACTAAAGGTTAATCTTTAAACCAAGGTTTGATGTCGTTTGTTAAGCCTCGTGTTTTCTTATTATGACTGATTTCTTTCTCTGCTATTCAAAGGACGCACAAGATAATTGATTAACATATAGGTTTCTTTTACAGTAGTTTTATATCTTTGTTTAGTCATTCTTACCATCAAGAGCCCTGCAAAAGCCTTGACTCACAGGAATTTTTGCTATCCCATTTTGTTCTGTTGATGCTGCCTTGCCTTGACCACAGATGATGCACAATCTGCAAAAATAGCTTTCTGCTCTTTGATGGGTCCACCACTTCCCAAGTGTTCATTAAGAACAAAATTCATCACATTCTTGTTCACATTCTTGTGAATAAGGTGTGCAAATAATATCATATGCTACATTTCAACATGCAAGAAACCATCCCCTGTTTTTACCATTGCTTTTCCTTAAGTTATATTCAGTGAATTGGCTGGTTGATTAGAAATATACTTTACTGATGCTGGGCAGTCTCCCAGGGTTTGTTGGTGAGGTTCAGCTCTTGTTTTATCTACTTGAATAAAATTTGCGACTAAAGAAAATCATAATGACAACTCTGTCCCCCAGGCTTGAGAATTATTTTCAGGCTATCTGAAATCAGCATGTACATTTCAAATTTTCCTGAGGCTTTCCAAAACGACTCTTTGAGCACAGGTGTCACTCTCCTGCTTGAGATGTAGTCACCAGGTGGGAATGCCCTTTGGAAAGCATTACCTGGGCTGGGTATGCAGCACCATCTGAAACTCAGACCCCTTTGATGAATCTCAGGATAGGCACCCCAAATTGCTGGCATTCCTTCAAGGAAAGTTGATACCCGTCTGTTTAGTGCCTCCGTGTGTGTATTGATTTTAAATACAAACAAACAAATATACCTGTGTGTGTGTGAGGAGGGATCAGTGGGTGTAGGCAGACACACACAGCATTTTGGAGTCATCCAGCATGGGTGCTGTGGCACAGCTGCTTCTGGAGAGTGTGTGTTTACATGTTGAGGCCAAGGAGCCTGGGTAGTACTTTTATCTCTGGCATCAGTCTGCCAGATGGGTTGGCTTGGACCTGTCTTTCTCCCACTGAGTTTCTGTGCTCCCCTTTATAACTTCTTTTTGTTCACTTCTTTTTGATCTGCTGTTCAAGTGTGACTATGCGAAACTCAGTAATTGTTATCATGTGACTTTTTCTACTATATTTACATGTGGATGGTTAGTCAATAAATCAGTCTGAAATTGATGATCAATAGTTACTGCTAGCTTATATTCCTGAGCACTACAAAACAACAAATAGTTCAGGAATTGTTAGTATATTGTAATAGGCAATTATTTGCTAATGCAGCTAGATCAAACACTTGTCTGACCTGCACTGAGGCTGAACTTGACATCAGCTGTAGGCTCCTCTCACCAAACGTTGCATATGTTACTGTCAGTTTAGGTGCTTCTACTGCAGATGAGAAAAGGCAAAAACCCTTGGGAGTACACTTCTTTCCTCCTTTTTTAGGAACAAAATATCCTCCACTGTCTCTCCCTGGACTGCAGTGAGGGTTGCTTGCCTGACTTACACTGAACTCCCAACTTGTAATGAACCAATGTAGGTGACAGACATCTTATGCACTTAACTACAGCACATTTGATATCTGGCAGATCTAGAAATATTTTCTGAGAAGGTAAAGCCATTAAAGTAACCTTGGTTAGAAATAATGCTAAAACTTGAGGGTCATAAAAATGGTGTTAGGTATCTCATTTAGCAGTAAACTTATTTCATAATGATATGAGAAAAAGTATGAAACAAATACTGGACTGTATAAAGAAACATTAAAGGTTTGGTGAAGTACCTTTGGTAGTTTGAAGAATTATGTCAAAAGAGTCTTTTGATTTAATCTGTGGCTGAAATAGGTTTCTGTGAGGTTTCTCATCATAATTAAAGACATGATCTGTTGTCACCAGTACTTTCCTGGGGCTTTCCTAGAAAAAGCTAAGGCCCCAGAAAAGTCTGGAGTGACCCATTTAAAACCATTCTGTATTTTTTTTCCCCAGTAATTTGTATAAAGCAAAACTCTGAAAAAAATTCTGAAATGTCCATGGGAAGTTAGTGCTTCTCTCTGCCCCTGTGACCTTACCTCACATTGCCAAGCAGAATCCCATCTTCCAGAGTAGAGGGAGAGGTGGCATTGGCTTGGATGTTTAGAAACTGGTTAATAGAATAACCTCTAAAGTTACCCTTTGATGAGTGGGAGATTTGAGGTACGCCATATGATTACAGTGACATTTGCTAGCATGTTCCAAGGAACTGGTCACCAGTCTTGCTGAAATTTTTTTTTCTCAGTGTATTCACACAGTTCTTCCACTCATTTCTTTGGTAGCTTGTGCCCTTCATTAATAACTAACAAGGTGATGATCAGTCATGTAGAATTCCTGTCCCCACTGAAATCCAAAGCAAAACTCACAGAGAATTCAGTGAAACAATCAGCTTGAGAATCTTTTTATTCTATGCTCTCCTTTGCTTGTTTAAATACTCCTAATTTCCATGTTGGAAATGGACCATCTTTTTTACCAATGCTACAAACAGTACATGGCTTTTCTTTTCATAAAGCAAAATATGTTATCCTATGTCCAAGGAAGATATTTTTGCATTTATCACCCATGACCCATCCATTCATTTCTGAAAGAACAGCATCTCTCATTGAGACCCAAGATGATCAAATGGATTGGGACAGATTTTGTATTAAGTTTATACTGACAGAGCCTTGGAGGTTCAAGACAAGGCCTACATATTCTAATGAAACTGCAGGTATACAAAACCTGAAGTTATACCATGGACTGAAATATAGTTGCTTGCCCATAGCAACTGAAACAGTTGCAAAAGGTCCTTCTACCACCTAAGAATTTGTTTTATGAAAGTAATTATTTCTGAAAGCTGGAACTGAGAAGAATGGAATAAGTTTTTAAGATAAAACTGCCAGATGTGCTAAGTGGTCAGATAGGAACTACTGGACATGGGGGATTTCCAAACCTTGTCATCACTGAGAGCCTTACTCCCTGTATTTTCCAGCAGTCACTGTGAGATTGACAGTTACAATTATAATGTAAAAAAACCAGTAAGGTCTTAAAAATCTGGGGGAATGGGTGCCCCAGATTTGTGTCACTGCTAACAAAAAAGCTGTATGTCATTTGAGAACCTACACAGCATGCTGGTATGGCTGTCTCAGCCACACCCAGCAATCACTGGGAGATTGACAGTTACAATGATAATGTAAAAAACAGTAAGGTCTTAAAAATCTGGGGGAATGGGTGTCCCAGATTTGTGTCACTGCTAACAAAAAAGCTGCATGTCATTTGAGAACCTACACAGCATGCTGGTATGGCTGTCTCAGCCACAGGAAGAGGGGTGTCCTAAACCTGCATATTAAGAGAATATTACAATAATTTAGTTAGAAGACAGAAAACTGCAGTGAGCCCTTTCATGCCCATTCTCACAGAGCTGCTTCTCTGCATTGTATGTACAGAGGTGCAGGTATCTCATAGTCCCAAATGGACACAAGCAGCTTTGCCAAAAACACTCACACAGCTGTGTGAAGTGTAAAGGTCTACTCTACATTGGCCAGCAGAACTGTAGGTTTGTAAAGCAGATAGCACTGGAAGATTTGCAGCTCCTGTCTGGACAATATCTGTTCTCAGCTCAGTGTGTACAAGAGTGCAGAATGCCATCTTAAAAGAGCAATTGGAAAAGAAAGGAAAATAGCAAACAGGAAAAGCACAGTTTGAGAACAAACCTGAGAAGGGGCCTCAGAGGATTGAGGAACTTTGTGGCTATTAAGGCATTGACTTCAGTGGGAATGAGGCTGAAGAATCACAGACCAGTGAGGGTTGGAAGGGACCCACAAAGACCTCCAGTCTGACCTCCTGAGGCAGATTGCATTGGAGCAGATTACACAGGGCCTTGCCCAGGCTGGGTTCTGACACCTTTAAGGATGATGATTCTCTGGGTGCCTCTTTCAATGTCCAGCCATCCCCATGGTATTTTTTTTTCCTCACTTTGAGTGGGAATTTGATATTGTAGCTTGTTTTCCTTATTGTACACTGCAGTAAGACTTCCCTGTCAAGTCTTCTCTTCTCAAGAACAAATATAGTTCTCTCAGCCTCTGCTCATGTGTCCTGTGCTGTGGTCCCCTGACCAGCTTGGTAGCCCTGCATTGAATTCACCTTAATGTGTCTTTGTCTGTCTTGTACTAGGAGCCCAAAAGAGGCCACAATCCTCCAGACATGCTCTCAGAAACAGAATGGCAAAGATCCATTTGCCCAAGCCTGCTGCCTACACTCCTGCTAATACAGTCCAGCCTTCGATTGATCAGGGGTGCGCTGCTGATGTACTCATTTATTTATGTTGAAGTTCTCAGTTAGGACCCTCAGGACTTTTTCTGCAAAGTCAGTTTTAAGGTAGCAAGTTTTTGTCCAGCTTGTCCTGCTGCATGGGCTTTTTCCATCACAGACATGGGGCTTTTCGTCTGACTTCGTGCTACTCCCTGAGCTTTGTCCCAGCCCACTTTTCCAGCCTGTCCAGCAGTGTATTGACTGTTCCCCTCAGTCAGGTGTTGGTGCAGACTTGCAGAGAGCATAAAGGAACGGTATGCCAGAGTTCATTGAAATAGGTAACTTCGTCTCACTGAAAAGTCTTCATGTCTTGTGAGCAGGATGTGAGGAGTTGCAAGCACAAACAGCTTCACGTTATGTGCTTATAAACAACTGGTAAAAATAACTCAAGGTCACTGCAGGTAGTTCTTTCCTGCAGAGTGAAGTCAGTACCACTTTATCATGAGTCTATCACTGGATAGAGTGTTAGAGGACAAAAATTTCAAAAATTATACACTTAGGACTGTGTTCCAGGATGGATCACACTGAAGTATATGGACTGGCTGGGGGGAAGTGGTGTATCATACATCTGAGACAGCTCAACCAGCTGAGGCAGTCTTTAACTGTAGAAGTAGATTTCACAATCTTAATATAGAAGAAGAGTTTATTTTCCTTTAGCTGATCTCTCCATCACATGATTTCCAGTCTGATGTCACAGCTGCATGATTTGTGTAACATGTCCAGACTATTCATTTTAGTGTTAATAGTTTCATTTTTGCTACCTGTTGGTGTATTCACCAAGATTTTCACCTTTTGGATGTTGCCAGAACTGCCACATTTTTCCCCTACTTTATGTCCACGGCCACACTTCTCAGTATTTTCTTTCCTTTGGTGGAAGATTGTGGGAGCCCAGTAGCAATTCCCAAATCCCTAAAAAGTGATTAGCAGTTATTGTTCTCTAAGTGCTTAATAGGGAGATTAAGACAGGCCACCAGGTGTTTACACAATAACACTTGGTAGCGTGGAAATTCAGCTCTCACTATTAAAAGGCGTAAGGAGGGTAAATACCCGCCCTTGGAGAAACCAGCAATTATTTTGATGTTTGTATTACACCTCATTTTCTCCAGTAGATTGTGCAGTTCTGTTATTTCTTAACTTTTCATTCCCTGATAGGGGTTTGTCTGTGTTTAAAGTAGCGGGATTGATCTGTAACCACGAGATCAGTTTCTGTTAAAAGTGTTTTTCTTGCACGATCAGTTGGCTGCAAAGCTGCATTTTTAGTCCATCCCTTTGTATCTAACATGGCATATTTGTATACAGCAACAATGGAAGGGAGCTATGCTTCACACTGAAGGTTTGAAATAAATGATAATGAAATAGCTTAAGAACAGCACAAATGCTCTTCTGTAACAAATCGTATCATTCATGGTGTCTCTTTTTTTTCTATTGCAGGAGGTTGGAAGCATTATCGGAAAGGTCAGAAAATAACTTTATATTCATGTTAAACTATTGTATATCATTTCTCTTTTCTTCGCCCAGGCTAACGGGGGTTTTTTATGCTTCTTTAACAGAAAGGTGAGACAGTGAAGAAGATGAGGGAGGAGGTAAGACAAGCTTTGATGTCTTCACTTGCCTTCCTTTCCAGCTCAGAGAACAGTGAGTTCAGCATGTGCAGACCGATGCTGCCATCAAGTGGGCCGATCGTGTAACATCCCCGTTCTTTGCAAGCGGTGGGCTATAAACATGCTGGCCTAAATTAAACATCGTTGTTAATGTAGCCTCCTTATCGCTGCAGCAGTCTGGAGCCCTTCATTCCCCTAGCGATGTGCCTGCTGCTGCCTTATCTCAGGAACAGCTCACAGCATGGTTCTGTGCATCAGACCCACTGTATCTTTCATTAGCATACCAACATCAGTCCTGCACATGGCTTGGCCTCCTGGTAGAGTTTCCAAAAATCTGAAACCAAGCGTTAGACTAACACACGTCAAGTTTGAGGGTAGACACAAGCTTCAGCAGAGCTGGAGCCAGATGTGTGTAAGCCAGAGCATCTCTCTGCCATGTCTTGGCAAAGCCTTAGCTTTTCCTCATTTTGAAGCTGTGAGTAGGATGTGGGCAGGGTAGACCTGCACACCTGCCATTCACATCCTTTGAAAAGGCTGAAAACAAATAGGATTAAAACAGGGCACTGCATAAATCTCAGCCTCCCCAGTGTCTGCAGTCTTCTTTGTGTGCCACAGAACAAGCTGTGCTGTCTTCAGAGGAGTGTGCTCGGGTGGAGGCTAGAGACCCACGCTGGTCCTGCAAGGCAGCACATCCTACCTGGAGATCCATGTAATTTTTCTGCTTTGAAGCAACTGCTAAAACTATAAGTCAAAAGATAAATCCTACTGTTTTAAACTTTAGGAGTGCAGTGCATAGAGGATGCCTCAAGGAAAGTCAGTTTGCCTCTAGTAAAGCTGCAGTACATTACTGTGTCAGCTGCTTCGTTGTTTTCTACTCTGATAGAAGGTCTGTGGCAGGGAAATGTCAAAGTATTTTAGTAAAGAAAATTGCAGACATCCATCTTTAAATATACACAATAGGGATTTCATTGTCAGGCTGACTGAGTTCTGAGCTCCTTTTTGATGACATGTTCTCACCCATATTTTCACACGTTTTCTAATACTTTAAAAAAAAAAAAAAAAAAGAAAAAATTTTCCATTGTACTAGGTAAACATAATTCAACACATTTTAATGTAATTATTAATTATGACCATGAGCAGATATGTTTGTACATAAATTGTATGCACAGAAGGGAAGCCATTATTGGAGAGTGCTCCTAACTTCTGAGTAAAACATCTTAGAGAATACCTATGATGCTTGATCTGTTTTTCAAGATAAATATCAAATGTTCTTCTTCCATTCCTGAACCCCTGCTGTCATGTATATGTGGTCAGAAGACACTTTATTTTCTTGATTTTTTTTTTAAATAATAGAATTGTATGTATCTTTATATCAGCACAGGACTAAGAGGCTGTATCTCCACATGATGATAACTTGGTCACTCTTTAAATTACTACCTTTTTCAGTACTTCTTTAAAAGGAAAATGCAACTTTTATTTTGACTTCTCTGGCAGATGTGGCAGGGTGCATGCCATCTTTATGGTGTGAAATGTATCTCTGTCTTTGGGAAATGTCAGAGACAATGCTGTCATTGAGGAAATGTCAGAGACAACTTCAGGCCTAAAGAAAAATACAGAACCCTCAGTTCTGTGCCCAGGTCTGTGGCAGGAAATTTTTTCTATCAGTAGTGTTGAGCCTTGGTTTTTTTTCATGTTGTGTGGGGGTGCTGTGATATGAGGAAGCACAGCCTCTTGCAGTAGAGCAGCAGCACAGGGTGGTTAAGGGCTGGAACAGCACATCAGCAGCTGTGTGGTGACTGCAGGCAAAGGACCAGACTAACCCAGCTTGTCTCACATTTGCTTCAGGCCCTGATCCCCAAGAAGATCAGTGCCTGTGGGTGAGTTGAGGCTCCAGAGTCTTGTTAGGCTGCATTAACACATTTCCAGGACTGAAATCTCAGAGAACACATAGGGTGGCTCTTACCTGAACTGGATTTGATCATTACCTACATTAAAGAGCTTCTTAAATATGTATTTAAAAACATATAAATTTCTTAATATATAAAACCTCCTGGTTGAGACATTTTCTCTGCACTGCTACTGTGGCATGAAGAGCACCGAATATACTTGCGAACCAGCCTGGCTTCTCTTTGAGACTTCTGATTTTCTACCTCCACCCAACAGGCTCCTTGCCCTATGGACACAGTACTGTTGGTGTGTCCTGTCCTACCACTAATCCTTTAGAGGGATGCTCAGTGCATGTTGGCTGGCTGCCTTCACATGAGGCACATCTACAAGGAGCCTTCTCCACAGTGCAAAGCAAGGCCCCAGTAGAGAGGCAGAGAAGCCAAGCCCCACCTTTGGGGCTCCAAACCAGAGAGGTGCATCGCTCCTGGGAAATGCTGGTGCTCCCTGGAGACAACCACCTTCTCTTAAATTCTGCAGCTCCAGTCCTGCTTAAGGTTAATCCTTCAAGCAGGAAGGAAAAAGACTTGATTATGCAATTATTTGCAACTTTGAGTTATAGAGATGCTATATGCATGCTGCAAAGAAGGCTGCAGAAGTATTTACCCAGACAGAATCCGGCTTCCCGCAGTTACATGAATTTTTCCAATGTGATCAGTTTATGCTGAAATTATATGATGTTGGGGCTGCAGTTGTAGGGGAGGGAATTAGATGCCTCAAGGTATTCCTTCCCAAACTATATTCCTAATCCTACTTTGTTTGCTCCCTAGGAAGTATAACTTTGAAAAATATTTGTTCCTTTTGACAGAGTGGTGCACGAATCAATATTTCAGAAGGCACTTGTCCAGAGAGAATTGTGACAATAACAGGCCCAACAGATGCAATTTTTAAAGCTTTTTCTATGATTGCACTAAAATTTGAAGAGGTAAGCAAATAATTTTTTTCTCTCTTCAAGTTGAAATACAAACACTGTTTGAATTTTCTCATGTTTGCTTTAATGTTAAATAGGATTTGTTTAATGTTCTATTTAATAGCAATGAAAGTGGTTATATTTTTATAAATGCTTTTGGCAGCAATGCTGAAGAAAAATAATGGGTCAATTTAGAAGATGTTTGATCATTTCTTTTGCTTTTTGGAGGCTTCAGGGAAAAGCAATTGCTTCTAGTAATGTGTGCTAATGGTAGGAAAAATGTCTTGGAAAAATTCTATTCCCATTGTGGGTTTGATTTGAAAAGAATAATTGCCTAACTTTTAACTCTGTTTCTGTATGAATCCAGTTGGTATTGATGTAAATGTTATATATGTCAAAATGAATATATAACTCATTTAACTAGATTTTTTTTTTATTTCAAAAACAAACTATATGATTATCCATTACCACATTTAAGACTTGTCTTTTAAAACAAATTAAAGGCACTCAGAGTAAGTAAGGCAGGAGTTCAATTCACTGTAGACAAAGTGTTCTGTGCAGATATGTATCTAAATTGCTGAGATTTCCTTCAGTTTCGTGGACCAGCTACAATTAGATAGAGTCACCATTTTAATGAAAAGGCAGCAGAGTACAGAACATGAACCATGGTCACTCTGGAGAGGATTTAACTCCCTCTGCTTTTGAAAATCCTAGTGGAGGAGCTTGCAGACAGGCAGACTGCGTCACCTGCAGCTGAAGCAAAGGGCAGGGTCTCTCCAGAATGGATTAAATTAGAGGGATGTTAATCCCTTTCTTAAGAGTTCTTATTTCTCCAAGCCTGCAAGGTTAGTCTCCACATCTCCCCACAGCACAGGGAGGTGGAGGAATTGATGAGAATTGTCAACATGTGCCTTTATTTACACATGGCAAATGTTCAAATTTAGAGCAACACAGCTACAGGAGAGCTCATAAGTCACCAGATGCAGTTGTCTTCTAGAATCAACTGTATGGCTTGGACTTGTAACTTCACAGCATGATCAAAAGCTAGTTAGATTTTTTTCTATTTGCTGATACTGGCTCCACAACTTCAGGTCTCTGATGATTAGACACTTTCTTTTCGCTCCTCACCTGACTTTATTGATGAGCAGTTCATGCAGCTTTGTTTCTATGCCAGCACTGGCCAGTAGTTTAGGTAATTCTTGCCTTTCCATCCCTGAGGATTCCCTTTCTGGATATATATTTAGAAAATTATTTTATCCCCACACACCTTTGCTTTTGCCAGAGAGAGTGATCCAAGCACAGTCTTTCAGAGGATGCATTCCCCACCCCTCTCATGAGTCTAGTAGTCCCTTTCCACCTTTTTCCAGTTGCATTTTATCTTGAATGTCTGTGTTAATTGTGGACAGGTTGCAAATGAAGTTCCACAAAGGCTTATTTAACAGCTTTACCGTCCCCTGTCCTGCTTATCACGTTGTCATATCCCTGCCACTGCTGAAAATGCCTCACCTCCTACTAGTTTAATGCTTTGCACACAGCCATGCTTTGCCTGGTGGGTGACCCCAGCTCCTGCTCAGGTGTTTCCGCCTCTTCAGTATTGGCAAACATTCCTGTAAGGCTCCAGACAAATGACCTTTTTTTTTCATACTGCAGGTGTTAATCCTATTTATATTTCTTCAATCCATCATGGGTTTTCATGTTTCCTGCATGATATTCCAAACTTTCAGTATGTTGATAAAATGTCCTAGTTTTGTGGCATGGCACATTTTATAAGAATGCTTGGGGAGGTTTTTGCCAGTTGTTAATGAAATAATAATGATTTTGAGGTTTAAGCCTGCAGAACCAGAGGTAATTCTATCTAACCCAATTTCAAAGCCTCCTATTGTCACCTCTTTCTCCTCTTCATCTCCTGCCCATCATGGACCAATCCCTGTTTCTTCTAGTTTAAGAGGCAGCTCAGTGCACAGTACCATACCCTCCAGTCCAGAGAATCCTGGAGAGAGCAGTGTCTCTGCCCTCTACAGGAAAAACATGTTCCTCATCCTGTAAAATGCTGAGAGAATCATTAGCACAGATAATCCCTGCCAGTTCCCACCAAAATGAGTACCCAGTGGAAATAATGCTGCATTTTTCATACAAACATCAAACACTGCACGGCATCAGATCCCCAGCCCACCACCCAACACGACGTAGTCTTTGAAAGTGCTGTAGGTAGCAACAGGCAAATAAAGCTGAAATTCAGGCATCTGGCTGGATTTTGCACTTATTTGCACTTGCAGGTTTTCGAAGGTAGCCTGGGCTCTTCATATGAGTATTAGCAAAGGAGTATTGGCAATCTCTGCAGATCAAGTACTGCTCCGAAATAAATCTGTATTTAGTTTAACATAATTGGTTTGTGGTATATTTAAAAGAACAGCAGTAAAGAAACATGTATATATAATACCTATTGTAGATATAATACATTATATATATATATAATCAGTTAGGTTTCCTATAAATCTTCCTGCCAATAAAATGAGGCAACTGTAACACTCTGGAGGAAAAATAAAGTGCTGCTTCAAAAATTACAAATTAGCTAGCTACCAAGTGCTATTTTTCATGCATATCTTTTTTTTTTGGAGATTTCTTCAGCCATTTAAAAGATTCAGTCCAGCTCTGGTTATTGCAACTATGTTGAAACAGAAGAAAAAAGATGTATGTGTGAGACTGCTGCTTTGAGGGTTTGTTTTGTTATTTGTCATGCATGCCCACATGAAGACCTTGGACCCTTAATTTCTACCCTACAGCTATATACCTAGAGATAAGCAGGTGTAGGAAGTCCTGGAGTGCTTTCCTAATGCTAGTAAAAGTTTCAAAATATGTCAGAGAGATAGAAAAATAAGAAAGGTTGGGTTTGTCTTGTGGTTGTTCTGTAGCCTTATATAATTCTGCTTTGACAACCTTCCTAATGGAAGTTGTTTTTCTATCAGTCTTATGATGAATTTACAAGCTAAGTAGGTATTGACATGAATACCTAAAGTGTTCACTGCAGGGGACAAAGAGAGTTGTTAGAAAATGACACTAACCCAGGCAGACCCCTGGAACTACAAGAGGGGACATTTTAGCGCAGTCATTTTTGGACTGGAGGCTGAGACCCAAGAAACGCAGCTGTAACTTCACTGGCGACCCTGTAACTTCACTGGGGCAGCTCTAGCTTTGCTTGTAAGTCTGCATAATCCTCTGAAAGCACGTGGTACTTAAGCACTGGAATAACCAGCAGGCACAGCTCAGTAGTCAGAGCTTCTCCAGATGAATAGGAAAAGGAATTTTGGAATTCTTGTTCTTCTGTAAACATCTATGAAGCACTTGTATGGCTCTAAGGAAGAAGAGAAAAGGAAGGTGATAAAAGCAGTTAGGGTGATACCTTTCTGACAAACATAAATTCTTGCCAGTACAACTGTGATCAGTCCTGTAGTGGTCATTTCCAAGGGAGGAGCCACCTCACAGAATCCTCCTTGCTGTGGAAGTTGGACAGTTTAACATTTCCTTTGAAACCAGAAAAGAAGAATTTGGGTTTTTTTGGTTTTTTTTTTCCTTGGAGGTTTGGCAGAATTCTGAGCTGCCAGGTTAGTTTGTCTTGGGAAGCCTTATATACTATGACTCCAGGATGCCAAGAGCTTCTGCTGGCTCTTCAGCACTTCCAGGCTCCCAGTTATCCTGTCGTGGCTGAGGAGCAGCCCACCAAGCAGGGAGAAAGCCACGCAAGGTCCAGCTGTAGTGTCTGCCAAAGACCTGAAGAAATGGATGCATTGTCACAAAAAGTTAGAGGTTAAATAAATAGGAATCTCCCACTTTGAAAGATGACTCTTCTGTGGGAAAGTCTTGAGCCATCCCTCCTTGGAAGCCTGCAGTTCTGAGGGGGATTTTTGTCTGCTTATTTCTCCTTCGTCTTGTTTTTAAGCTGGAATAATTCCTGTATGCACTCCATGCTGCTGAGCCCCCATGTTTAGATTTTGCTCTTATTAATTAGTGAGGACAAAATAAAGAGAACCGTGGCTTCCAGTTCCTGCAGAAGGCAGAAAATTTCAGTGAAGGCTACATATGATATGGAAGTAGGAGACATGATTAAGTTTTGTGCTGTGTGACTGAAGAGGATTATTCACCTACATGTGCCTTCACCTGACACAAACATGATACAGCGAGATGGCATCTTCCAGCTGAAAAATCGGCATAACTTTATCTCAGATACATGGGTGCTGCAAAATTCTGTTATCCCTCTGGCTTTATTTTGGATTGCAGTCTCTCACTGACACAGCCACTAAACAGAACATGAGTTAATACTGGCTGGCAGAGGAATGATTTGGTAGCTGTCTTGTCACATGCAGCAATGCCTTGTT
Source organism: Pyrgilauda ruficollis (assembly GCF_017590135.1). Lineage (NCBI taxonomy): Eukaryota > Metazoa > Chordata > Aves > Passeriformes > Passeridae > Pyrgilauda > Pyrgilauda ruficollis. The sequence continues at coordinate 108,956 of NW_024509877.1, read as the reverse complement.
CCACTCAAGATTTTCTTTTCTTCTCTTTTAAGCTAATTAAGGTCATACCAAGCCTTTTCTTGGATGAAGGAATGCTGCCATCAAAACAGGGGACATACCATAGGAATTAGTGCTGGTGTCACCAGGCTCCCACACTGGTTCAGTGAGATGTGCAGAGTTGCTTTAAGTGCTGAGTAGTTTTGTTGTTGATTGTTTTTTTTTATAATTTGGGGTCCTGATTGCACAATATAGGCACTTTTGGTTGGTTGGTTGGTTGGTTGGTTGGTTGGTTGGTTTTTTTGGTACTGTTTTTGGTTTTTTGTTAAAAAAAAAGTGATAGTCTTTATAAGCATAGGAAATCACATCAGTTCTGTCTGACGGACTTAATAGGAAATGCATGTTTTCTCATTCCTGTCCTAATCTTTGGTAACATTCCTGTGGAGAGTATAATAGCTGTGTCATGCCACCTCACGGATGAGTCTGCTCAGTTCATAGCTAGTGTTACCAAAACTCTCTAAGATTCTCATGAGTTGTTGGGCAGCTGCAGTGCAGCTTGTGGCTTTTTATTTTTTCATCCTAAGTACCCTCAAAGCATCCCACTGATCAGTGGGAAAATAAGCTTTATCTTTTCCTCTGTGATGAAGTCTTTAGAGGGATTCTTTTGTCTTGCCTACAAGATTTTGAACAAGCAAAATCTATTTAAAACAATTTAAACCTTGCAACAAATTGAAGTGCTTATGAGAGTGTGTAATGTAGACTCATTGGACAGTGGGACACATGGATGTGTTTCATGCCTGGACACAGGCAATTACTGTTGTGCTGAGCTTTTTGTGCTTTGGTTACATAACCATGATGGATGGAAAATATTTTAGAAATTGTGAAGTGCTACAAATACTTATGGACCTGCTACAAAAAAGAAATTAAATCTAGAGGGTGGCAGAAGACTTATCAAAATCATCTGATTTTCTCTGCTTCAGATTATTCACATGTTCTTTGTCATTCCTTTTTTTAACTATTTTCCTTTGAATCCAATCTGGAAAGAGGCATGAAATGCAGAGATGTATTACACAGTATAAATTTTCTAACTGAGGTGATAGAAACAAGACCAAAACAGAGTGAAACTGGTTTTGGAAGCCTGTGAATCCAAAAGCCTCTTTGCCTTTTTCACCTATTTTGACTGGTTTAATGGCAGACACCATCTCCTCCTCCTAGTCCTGCCTTGTGGTTCCACAGCACGGATTTTGCAATGCCAGACATCCAAAGGGTTCCTCTGGCACAAGTGGCTTCATGCTTACAGTGTATCACCGGCAGAGCTGTGGTGGGCTTTCCTTACCACCAAAGCCAGCCACAGCTGGTTGCACACTCCCCAGCTCTCCTCAGACAGCCTGAGCATTTGCTCTGAGCCCTTCAGTGCTCCCCAAGAGTGACAAATCCCCGCTAATGCTCGCTGACACTGTGATTACAGGACATCAACGCTTCGATGACGAACAGCTCGGTGACAAGCAAACCGCCCGTAACGCTGCGGCTCGTCGTCCCAGCAAGTCAGTGTGGATCCCTCATAGGAAAAGGAGGTTCCAAAATCAAAGAAATCCGGGAGGTAAGTCTTGGGATGTGCTGGGGACACTGGCTAGCTCAGCATCCTACTGCAGTGTGCCCTGCCAACATCACCCACTGCACTTTGCTGATCACACCAACATGAGCACGTGTCGACTGGAAAACCTGGAAAAGCCTTGGTCTGAGAGGAGCAGGGGGTCCAGCACAGCTGCACTTCTACTTTTCTTGACACTAAAGACCACACGTGAAATAGAGAAACAGTTTTACAGTGTATAAAGTCTTTCATGCACAATTAAGCAAAGCAACAGTGATGAATGGCTCTTCAAGTTTCTTTTCCAGCACAGACCCCTGCCTAGCAATACTCAGGGGACCCCAAATCAAAGAGTTGCAGCCATTTCCAAATTAGTCACCGCCCTTACAGGCAGAGAAAAACCCAAGCAGCACTGGGGATTCCAGGCTAGTAGATCTACTTTCTAGAAAAGTGTGATTTTCGTGCTCCTTCCCTGTTTCTCCTTAATGTCACTGGGCCACAGTGACATTAAAGTGACCTGATCTGATGCATTCCAAACACAGAATTTATTTTTAGTCTAAACTTTAGCTAGAGGTACTCATTCAGTGTGCTAGGAGCCACTTTTTTGTCTAAACAAAAAATGCAAGGAGTACTGTTAACAATATAGCACATGCCAAGCCAAGGATCTGATGTTTGTAATCACTCATACAAGAAAATCAGGTACATGCACAGTTATATAGAGAAAATGTGAATAAACATTGCAGAAAAATGGATTGTTATTCTGGAGGAAGTGACAATATTCCTTCTAAATTTGAATTCATTCCAACATGGGATGAAGTGTTGAGTACTAAGATAACATGTTGATTCATTTTTTTTAGTTTGCCTATGTCAATACAAAAGGCTTTTGACAGGCTCTACGAACCTGAAACTCTGGTTTTTTTCATCTGAAATGTGGATCCAAGACAGTAGGTTTTATGGAGCTTTTAAGTTGATTTCTTAGTTCTGTTAAAATAGAAACAGGCATGAGTGTGAACTGTGTGCTAGTGATTGCTTAGCTCTAGGTTTAACAGCTGTCCATACTTCAGATTTTATATTAAATATTGGTAACTTCACTCCAGAGCACTATAGAACTGTGCCCAGGACATAGGTTTTTAAAGGTGAAATTGGTCTGTTGGTTAAATGAAGTGACTGAAGTGGTTATCCTGGTGAGCACAGTTTCAGAAGCAATTGCCCATAGTCTGGTACAAGGAAGTAAAAGGATAGTGTTTGGCCAAATAGGTGTTTTGGTAAGGCTAATGTAGCGAGAAGTCACACTGCACATCTTCTTAAGCATAAGGGTAATGGACAAAATATTACTTGTTTCTTGCTACTGATGAATGACCAAAGTCAGAGAATAAACATGATTAGCACTGGGAGTAAATGCATAAATGACTCTGGTACTTGGCAGTCTTTTGTGCTGGATGTACAGATACCCAGGAATGTACATTAAAAAGCACATACCAGGAAAGAGGGGGAAATCAAGGAGCATCCAGCCCAAAGTGTGGTCTAATTTCATCATTACAAAACATACTGAGCGGTTGCAAAAGGAGAGGTCTTTTGTGTTCAGTCATGCACCCAGGAACAACATGTAGGGTTCCAGTACTATTTTTGAGATAAGATTATGAAAAAAAAAAGAAAGTAAAAACATGAGGGATTGATCAAATTACAGTGAAATTCCAAAGTCTGTTATAGGGCATGGAATTGATACTTTGGCCTTAAACAGCACTAGTGAACAGAAGATTAAATCAGTACATTAATCAGTCTTTGGAAAGAAGGATAACACTTGTTGTGTATAACTAACAGGAAAACAAATTAACTCCTTGCTGACTGATGCAAAGTCAATGGTTACTGAGAATACTTGTATTTTAAAGCCCAAATACTGCATTGCAATAACAGTCAGGAATAGATCTTTTGTGCAATATGTTAAAGAGCTTAGTCAGCATCAAATGCCTGGGTTTTTCTCTGTTGGCTGAAAAGGTCTTCTGTGTTTGTGTAATAATGTCAAGGGTTGTTTGGGCCTCCAGTATTTTTTTTTTTTTAACTAAGACATACTAGTGCCAAGATCATATTTAAAAAACAGTGCAAAAAAAAAAAAAACCCAAAAGTGGCTCATTACTTTCTTGCATTCATTAATGAGCCAAAAGTTGATGATATACATATATTTAATCAACACTAATTAAGATTTAGAAGTGCTTCTGTACCATATAGCATAAGGAAGCCTCGAATTTCAACAAGAGACACAAGTCAGCCATCAGTAGATTAAAGAGCCATTTATCAGTAGATTAAAGAGTGACTCATTTGATTAGCTGAGCTTCTTCAATTATTGGGGCTTTTTTCTTATTATTTTTTTATTATTGAAGAGTACTTCAGCATTTTCACTTTTTAGTCAGCATTGCGACTGTCAGCCTTTGATAGGGTTAAAATGCTTCTCCTGACGTTCAGGTCACAGTTTGATTCCCTAACAGCTACTGAGGACTAAACTCCCTGGGGTGGTAGTGCTGGCAAACTGGCTTGAACAGCCAAATCCATGTCCAGGGTATGAGTTTCCAAACATGCTCTACCACATCCAGCAAAGACCAAAAAAAAAAAAAAAAGTTTAGGGGTGTACCCCCTCTGTTGTCTCAGTGAATGACTGCAGAGGTGCCATTGCCTGCACGGCAATGACAGTGTCTTTGCTCTGTCTCTGCTGAAGTCCACAGGAGCCCAGGTGCAGGTGGCAGGGGACATGCTGCCCAACTCAACGGAGCGCGCGGTGACCATATCCGGCACTCCCGACGCCATCATCCAGTGTGTGAAGCAGATCTGCGTGGTGATGCTGGAGGTAAGCGGGCGCCCTGCGTGTCCCTTCTCACTCAGGGGATGCTCAAGCACATCATTAATAATTGTCAGTTGCCATGGGTTCCCCTCGGGTGCTGCCTGCCATTCCTGTGCCAAGGATTTCCAGAGGCTCTGTTAAAATCTACTTCTCCTAGTGTTTGAGAGCCTCTTGCAGCATGGTTTAGCAGTCAAAGGCTGTCATGACATTGTCGAACAACCAGGTCCAGAACAGAGCTGCAGCTGTTCTGAAAGAAAGACATTTTATTCTGATGTAGAACAGGGCAAAAAACATCCAGCTGTTGTTTAAAATAGAAATAATTCTGACCAGCCAGGACTTTTTCCTTCCTTAACATCAGATCATTGCATAAGAACAATAAGTTTCATTTTGATGGCAGTTTTTTAGCCCTTAGATTAAATGATACACAAAATAAATTTATATAAAAAAACTGCATTTTAAACCCTTGCTGAAAATGCCCATAGTTTCCAAACCATTGACATTTTCAAAATTGTGCCCCTGTTTAATGAAATGCTTTAACATGCTTAATGAAGCTTCATAGCTTCATCTGACAGTGGCAGTAATGAAATCACAGGTGTCATACTGCCTGTTTTGGCCATGCACTCAGGTCTTCAGCTCTTCCCTTGAAGCCCAGACAGGAGGCACCTAGCGTGCTTCTGGTCTGGTGGGGTGGAGGGCAGGGTGGGCTGGGCTGGGTTATCTACATGTGTTGTTCTCTGAGGTGACCAATATTTATAAAAAGAGACATCTTTTTAATACAAGCTCTGCTTCATTTTACATTTTGACCGCTTTGTGTTTTTGTCTGCAGTCCCCACCCAAAGGTGCCACCATCCCCTACCGTCCCAAACCTGCCTCTGCACCTATCATTTTTGCAGGTGGCCAGGTAAGAGCAGACACCATTTTGGCTTCAGCTGGAAACCACACCGTCCTGGCCCAGCCTCAGCCAGCGCCTGTTAGTTTTCAACTTTTACTCTTTCTTGCCTGGTATAGTATTGATGTGCTTTGTCTACTGTGAGTGCTTACAGTTTGCAGGACAGGAGAACACTGCATTGCAAACTTCACACAATATTGTGACGATCTGGTATTTTACCAAGATTTAACATTGACTTCTGTAATTAAGAAAGGTTTGCCCTTCGGCAGATCAAGAGGTGTCCAAATCAGGAGCTCATTGAGTGGGACAGCCCTGCTTATTGTAGTGGTTGAGGGATTTTTTCCTTAACTTGAAGCTTCACTGGCAGTATCAGCAGTTTCATCAATTTTCAGAGGTGATGAAACAGTGGGACATTTCGGCTAATGAAAAGTGTAATTTTTCTCTCATAGTTTTCATACTTTTGGGGACAAAATAGTGCATTTTGCAGTAAGGATTTACACACACATAATTTCCACTGCTTGTAGTCCCTCAGGACCAAGTAGCAATGGAATTCTGAGGTGGCTACAACTACTTACATGCAAGTGTAGACCTTCCAAACCATGGTGTGGAACAGCCTGGAACAGCCTCAAAGGAAAATCAACCCCATAAACCCAACCTAGAGGAAGGCAGACATCTCTCTACTCAGGATTAAAGCCCCCCTGGCCGTAAGGAACCCCCACCCAACCAGATCTTTTCCCCAAGGTGATGCCAAGGTCTCTTTTTAAGCAATTGCCCAATTACCAGCAGATCTGCAGGCAGGTCCCCCCTCTCACCCCATCAGCCCATCCAAGGTCATCACCCTATCACAGGGTGTGGGCTGATGGCACACACTGTGTCCCACCTCGGGCAATTTGGAGATCGTACGATTAGCTGGACATGGAGTTCCTGGTGGGGCTGAGTGCCCAAGGTGCTGCTGACATTATTGGTGTGACGGCCTGTGCCATCACAATCTGCTGGTGTCTAAGGAAGATCCTGCACAGGAGCACACACCTCCCTAGCATATGCCAAAATGCTTCTAACAGCCCTTGTTATGAACTGTCTCTGATTTTTTTTTTTGTCTGAGAATTTTACTTTCTATTCTCTAATGATTTGTTCTGGTGTATATCCAGATTTTTTATAATCTGGATGTAGTAGCTTTCATCATGTTTGAGCCTACTTCTGTTACTTGTTGCCATCAAAATAAGAAATCTGCTTCATTAGTGACCAAAGCTGAATTTAAATGTAAAATAACATGCCAGAAACTGGTCTATGACTGAAAGTTCAGAATAATTTACTCCAATTATGTAAGTTTACACTGCAGTGCTGTCCTTTAAGAAATATATGTGTGTATATACATGCAGCAGCCCATTCTATCAGTGTTGTAATTGCCACTGCCTTCAAAGACTGTATATGATTATTCAAAAGCATTGAAACTGTTTGCTAGAGGGTGCTGAGCAGTTCGTATAAATAATCAAAAGTATCCTATTTTCAGGTCTAATAGCTCTTGTCGTCTTCAGTTTTATCAGTTGAAAAAGTGTTCTCACTTTTCTAATGCAACCTTGTTGATGTGCAAAAGAATGTAAGAGGCAGACACCTTCTGTGTGCTAGCTGTGTTCTGGCTAGCAGAATTTTTAAGAAAATATTTAAGGTGTGTTTGGACACCAGTATGGAAAGACACTTTGACCAGGTTTCATAAGTGGAAATTAATACCAAAAATTAAATTTTATTAGCACTGTTAGTTCCACACAACCTTTCAGCTAAGGTATCAGAAGTTATTTTTCTGTTCTAAATTACATCATGGCTATCTTGAATGGATTTTGTTTGTTTAACACTTAGGAAAATAAGTAACATTAGCAAAATATAATCTCGAGTTTTCCTTCAGAAGTTGGGGTTCTTCCACTCTAAGTATTGCTTTTAATTCTCTTGTGCTTCTTTGGTACTGCATTGCATAACAAAACTAAAAGGAAACTGAACACTGCTCTGCTCTGCCCCTATTGTTATTTAGCATGTGCAATGGTTAAATTGGAAATTTCTATCCTGTGTGTTACATTGGTGTTTAAATGGGTTCTCAGAGGGGGCAGCTTTGCTCTCTGTCTCTCACCAGTATGATGGTCTAAATCGAGGGAGATGTGCAGAGCAGGTCATCCCTGCCATTACTTGCATCAGTAGGGAAGTTGCCCATGACTTTGATGGAAGCAGATCCATAGCCCATGTGCTAGTGGAACATTACAGGAGAGATGCCTCAGTAGCCTGTAATCAGGCTTGAGCTTAGCAAGCCCCAGCTGCAAAAACACACGGTTCCCCTGCCAAGGGCTGAAGCAGAGACTGTTTTCTCAAGCTAAATTGATCAAGTGACCTTTTGGCAGCCTAAGAAATTAAAACCTTTCCTTCTCAAGTTTTTGGGGGTTTTTTTTGAGTTTTGGTTTGGGGTTTTTTTGTTTTTGTTTTTTGTTTTTGTTTTTGTTTGGTTTTTGGTTTTTTGGTTTTTTTTTTTTACTGGGGAAGAAAATTCAAGGTCCATCATGTCCATTCTGGTTTGATGGTTTTCATGGACTACCAAGCAACCAAGTAAACCTGGTCTGAGCACTGAATGTTCATTGTTTTTGTTACCTCTCCAGTTTGTTTGCTTCCTCCTTTGTAAACACGGAAGTATGAGGGAGCAGAAAGATGAGGGAAGAGGTGGCTTCTCTTAGGTTTGCTGGTGACTGTTTTGTGATGGGTTCTTGCTGGTTTGCAGACCACTGCTTGGAAAACAGCCGTGTAAAAGATGTTCTCTCAGCTGGGTTTGAAGTACGGCTGAGATAAGAAAAGACACTTATGATCCAGCACATAGGCTCAGACACCAAAGCATGGTTTCCAAGCCCACTGTTTGCTCACAGACCCAGCTGTAACCTCCCTGAAGCTGCTGCTGTACTTGGCTGAGCACAGAGCACAGCCCCCTTCCCCCTGCCGTGTCCCACTGAGGTCATCCTCATTTGGTGAAACAGTTAAACAAGTTTCACTTGCTCGAATACATGTTTCTTTTAGACCCACTGATGACAGTGATGACTTGTTTTTGTGGAATGGAAACTTTTCTTGTGATACATAACCCATCAGTGATGCCCATCCCCTACAGATGCACATGCATGTTTGCCAATGAACCTCCTATTGAGCCTGGTACACACACTTCTCCCTAAAAACTGTTCATGTGCATAATGTTTTCCAGATTATGGCCTGGCTTTATAACTAATTTAAAAACTAAATTAAATGTTTCTTCTCCAGAAGTGAAATTCTGCTGCAGAAGTGTACATCATGCAGTTGAGACATTAAAGGTTTTAATATCCGAACTCCATTAAATGAATTGTTTTATCATTTGCAGAGGATTCATTACTTTCTAAGAGGCCTTTTGTCAAATAAGCATTTTGCAAACTAAGCTAATCAGCTCTGTTCCTGTTTATAATTCTCCCACTACAAATATTTATGTTATAATTTGTCCTTCTGCTTTCCTGCCTGTCTAAGCACAAGCACATTAATTTTTTTTTTGACATGCCATTCCTTTCATACATAATAGAAAATCATAAACTCTCTGTAGTTTTTTGTAGGCCACTGCAGAGAGTTGAACAGGACCAGCAGGAGAGACAAAGGGCTGTGCTAACTGGTGTCAGGCATGCCACCATATCCCTCCTCACTCGTGTGCTTTTTACCCCCACACCTCACCCCGGTGCTGCCAGAAACTACATCCCTTGCACTGCTCTCATGGTGCAGAGTGGCTGGATTTGGAGAGAGGATATCTGGCCTGTTGTGGAGGATAAGACCACCCACCATGCTGGGGGTGTCCCTGATGCTCCTGTCTCCAAACTGGCCTGCTGGCCCTGTGCCCAGGTCCTGCAGGACAGACTGCCATCAGCACACAGGCTCAGCTACCCACTGGCACAGCAGCCTGGGCATGAGCTCCATGAGGTGCCCCAGCTGGCACTTGGTGTCTGTGGCTGTCAGATGAGGTGGCTCAGAGCTGGCTGGCACGTGGCCCTGCACACACGTGGCAGTCAGGAGCTGGAGGACAGGGCAGGGCATCCCCTGGGCAGGCCTGTCCCCTCCTCACTGTGTCTCTTGCTGCTCTGGCATCAGCATCTCCCTAGGTGCCTTGGGCACCCCCTGTGCTCCTTGACCCCCTCAGCTCTGCTCCTGGCAGAGAGAACATCAGTATCTCCCTAGGTGCCTTGGTGTCACTGGGCACCCCCTGTGCTCCTTGACCCCCTCAGCTCTGCTCCTGGCAGACAGAGCTGGACTAAAGAGATCTCCCGAGGGCCAGGAGCATCAGAGCTCAGGCAGTGGCACTTGAGGTTCTCTGCTGGCAAGGGGTACATGGGCAGCCTGACAGAGCCTCTCTGTAACGTGCCAAAGGTTATAAAGCAGCACAAGACAATTAAACCTCACTCAGTGTGGAAAGCAATGCAGGTGGTGTTTGCTGGGGGGGGGCATGAGGAGAAGCCTTTGTGATGAGAGCAGGAATGCTGCTTGTCCCACCTGACTAACCCGTGTCTTAACTGTGCTTGTTGTTTCCAGGCGTTCACGATTCAGGGGCAGTATGCCATCCCTCATCCAGACGTGAGTCCAGCACATGTAAATTATTCCCTTTTTGTTCCTCTCCCTCTTATTTGTTCTGGGCAGCATTTGCTTTCTGCAGTTAGCAATGAAGACATGGCCTAAGGTCACCTTTCCTGACCAACACGGTCTGTAGCCAAGTGTTAGCCCAGCTGCATCTCTTACCTTGTGTAAAAATTGCTAGAAAGTACAATGGCCCAGGAACAAATGACAGTTATCTTGGTCTTTTTGCATGTGATATATTTGAGTTCTCTTAATATGTAATTCTACAGTAATTAGTTAATATTAACAATAGCCATTACATGTAATAACAGTAGAGATGTCATTTATAACCAGTTTGTTTTTGGTTTCTTTTTTCTCTACAGTAGATTAGAATGAATTATTAAACCTTTTATTTTTCAATATAATTTTAATTAATCCAGTTTTAGAACACGTAAGATGGTTTCTCTGCTCTGAAATAATTCCATTTGATTGGTTAGTTCTAATTTCCCATCCTGCCCTGCAGTTGACCAAGCTTCACCAGTTGGCTATGCAGCATCCCCCCTTTACTCCCCTTGGGCAGACCACCCCTGGTTTCCCTGGTACGTACCCATGACCCCCTGGGGATGTCCTTCTTCTTAACAGCTTTGTTTCCCGTGGTCATTACATCATTTTAATAATAAATGTGGTCAATGACCAGCAATCCTTCTGTTTTTACACATTAATCTCTCTTCTTCCCTCCCGTACCTCTGTTACAGTTCCTTTCATCATTACTAGAACTTGCTTTGTTTGTTACTTTTGTTAATCACAACTGCTTCATTTGTGCCCTTGGCTAAAAGCCCTGAGTTTCTTCTGTTCAGTCCTTGCAGGGTTATTGTGGACCATACAGTATGTACCAGTTGGTTCTGAGGGAAGTGCTTGGGCATTTTTCTATCCATGCTTTGGTGACATGGATCTCAGAGAAAAGCAAACATGGGAAAACAATTTGTGCTCATGGCACAGAAACACCAATTAAAGAAACCATGGCATGATGAAGTTGAATTCTTGTAGAGCCAAATGTCTTGAGAGCATCTGTAATCATCACTGCTGGGATAAGTGCCTCACTTCCTACTAGATAACACAGATATAGCTACAAAATGCAATGGAAATTTAGTTAAGGACTTAAAAATTTGCTCCCTAGTTAATAAAGCTGAGGCTGAATTCTTGATTAAAGAGTGAGAAGTCACTTGAGCCTGCAAATGAACATTTTTACTGTGCTTCACAACATACATGCTTGGCATCTAAAAACTTCACAGAAGTGCATCTGTTACTGGTACATGCTTTGTATGGCAAATAACATTTTATTGCATACATCACAAATTCTGTGAGCAACTTGACTATTTGATACTCAGTGTGAAATAAGCTTGTGCAATTCATAATTGAATATAAACAAATAAAATTAGTCACTTTTTAATATAATATTTGTTTTTTGTATATTCTAGCTAGAAATTACTATTTTTGGCATATCTTTACAGATAATACAATAAACACCAAAAAAAGAGAGAAGAAGAGAAAGATTCATGACATCAAAACATACTTTTGTTTCTTTGTGATGTATCTGATAAAATATCTACAAGTAATACTAAAGGGCCTTTCCTAGCTTTGTGTTTTCCTTATTCTTGTCATTAACATCCTGCTCCTTAATCTTTTCCTGGTTATATTTGTGAGATGTACGTTTCTGTAATGTTACTGTGTGTTAGAACAGTAATTCCATTTTTCCTGAGCATTTTCCTTTTGTCCACCCAATTTACAAACAAATGTATGCAGCTTAGAGTACTTTGTCCATTGCCCTTCCAAAATTACCTTTCCCAACATTTCTTCAGGAACTAATCCCACATATAATTTCCAGATTCTTAGGTTAATTTTTTTGTCTTTATTTTAATTTTTTTGTTATTTTTCATAAACATGTATTTTGTTCAGCTAAGTGTTCATTTGACATCCACTTTAATTTTCCATATTCTGGAATTCCTAGTAGACAGGTCCAATTTCAGCCATACATGAATTTCTCAATTGATGTGTTTAGAACAAGCTTCGGAGACATATTTTTAGAGGAAACCCTTCATTTTCTAGAAGCTTTTTATGATGACCCTATGGAATCTCATGTGACATTTGTTGCTTTGGTGGGTTAAAGGTTAATTAAAATAAGACTCATTTAAAATTAGTCCAGCCCTCTGAGTTTTGCATCCTTTGCTTTCTTTTCTGTTTCACTATCAGTTCTCTATTTTTCTTTGCTCCTTTCTTTTCTCTTTTTTTTTTATTTCTCTCCTTTCTGTATGTTACCTTCTTTAAAATTTCATTTGTTGTGTCTTGCCCTTCTTGCAAACAGCTGGCGTAACATTTTCCCTCTGTCCCCTGAATAGGACTGGATGCCACTACTCCAACCAGTTCCCATGAACTTACTATTCCCAATGATGTAAGTGGACCAATAGTCCGTATCTCTTTCTCTTCTCTCGCTCCTCTGCCACCAGAGGGGACACCTCTGACCTTTGGCTGATCTGTAAACACCGGCCCCAGAATAAATGGTGCAGCACTTAGTCTGTGGGAGGGGTTGGTGAAACGCTGGATGGCAGCGGCAGGAGTGGCTGTCCCCTCTCATGCCCCTTGGTGACAGTGCCACGGGGCTTCACTGGCTTCATGAAAGCCTGGCTTCCCAAAACTCATCTCTCAGGTGGCACTGGCACGGGTGGTCTCAGCAGAGGGGCCAAAGGGGGTGGAAGGATGTGCAGCCCCATGTGCTGTGTGTTGGGCTGGAGTTCTCCATGCCCATCTCCACTGAACCCCACACTTACCCAAGAATTTTTCCTGAGCCAAAAAGCTACTTTAGAAATGTAAAGGTGCGGTATAAGGGTTTATTTAAAAAAACAAGGGCTAGGAACACTCCTGCTCCAGCAGCTCTGGGTTGTTTGTGATTGACAGGCCCAGCGTCCCTGAGCAACATGGTGCTGAATCTCAAAACAGTTCAAAATGCCCAGATGATATGCTGGGCATCACATAAAAATGCCTTCCCCTTTAATTCGATTTCATTGCAGACAGAGTTGGGGGTCTTTTTTCCATTTTCATTACAAATGAGTCACTTGGAAAATGGAAATATTCCCCTCCAGTAAAAAAGCTTTGAAGCATGAGTGGGATCACAAAGAGCAATTATACTATTTAAGAGATACTTACAATATTGTGCAAGCCCTATTAAACTCAGTGGCAATGATTTACAGTAAGAAAAATATACAAAGTGGAGGTGTGAATGCTGTGATTCATTAAGCTTTCTGTTATGTAAAAAATTCCCTGCTGATTTATCAGTTCCTGCTTTGCAACCAAATTCATATTAAGTTGAGAATTTTTTAGGAGCACCTTCTTTATCCTTATAGCACAAGTTTCTTAATTTCACTTTCAGACAAATGTTCTTGCCATCAGTTATAAATCCAAGGTCACTCTTCTGACTTATCTTCTTTTGGGGTTCATGGCAGAGAAAGGGAGGGAGAAAGTTGGCCCTGGGTCCTGTAGTGCCATACAAAATTTTTAAAAACCATCAGTTTCTCATCCATGAGGTGTGAAATACCCCAGCTCAGTACTGTCCATGAACAGCAAACACGAATCTGCACGATGATTCTCATAGAGGGTTTTTCTGTCTGTGCAGTCTGTGTCTTGCTGTTGCTGCTTAAGGAGCAAAGCTGAGGCTAAAATGGGGTTTGGCTTAGGAAGAGCCTGCAGGAGCTCTACAGGTGGGGAGAGGGAGTTCTGATGTTTGTATGGTGTCAGCATGTGCGTTAGAGGAACAAAAGGTCGGTGCTGCCCACCTGAGCTCTGTGTGCTCCTGTTTGTGTGTGCTCCTGTCTGTGTGTGCATGCCCAGGGCTGAGAGCAGAGGCAAGAGCAGGCTCTTGTCCTGTCAGGTAGCAGGAGCTGCTTGGGAATTTTGCAGGTGCCTTCCCTGGGGTCTCCCAGTGTGACCATGCATACTGGTGTCCCATGTCCCCATCACAGCTGCACTAGGGGTGCTCTCCAAGCAGCCCAGTGCTAAAAATGTATTTCTTTTTGTCAGCAGTGGTGTGACCAGCAGGACCAGGGCAGTGAATGTCCCCCTGTGCTTGGCTCTGGTGAAGCCACATCTCAAATGCTGTGTGCCATTTTGGGCCCCACAGTTCAGGAAAGACATTGAGGTGCTGGAGAGAGTCCAGAGAAGGGCAGTGAAGCTGGTGAAGGGTCTTCCCACGAGGAGCTGCTGATGGAGCTGGGGCCGTTTTAGGCTGAAGAGAGGAGGCTCAGAAGGGACCTTATTGTTCTCTGTAACTACTTGACAGGAGACTGTAGGCGGGTGGAGGTTGTTCCCTTCTCCCGAGTGAATGACAGGAAAAGAGGAAGTGGTCTTAGGATGTTGCACCAGAGGAGGTTTAGATTGGATATTAGGAGAAAGGTCTTCACTGGAAGGGTGGTCAGACATTGGAACAGGCTGCCCAGGAAAGTGGTGGAATCACCATCCCTGGAAGTGTTCAAAAGGACATCCAGAAGTGTTCAAATGGACATTGTGGATGTGGCACTTGAGGACTTGGTTTAGGGGTAAAATGATGGTGCTGGGTTAATCATTGGGCTTCATGATCTCAGAGGTTTTTTCAATCTTAATGATTTGAAGAGAAATGAGGATATGAGGGATACAGAGAGAAATGAGGCAGTGAGGCAGCAGGGTGGGAAGGCACCAGCACCATCAATCAGATGCTGTGTCAGAGGGAGGTCAGGGTGGGAGAGGCAGCAGCAGCAGCTGTGCAGCAAAGCCTGCGTGGGCCATTTGACTTTGCTTTCCCAACAAGCATCTCCTAGTCCCAGTTTTGATGAGCAGGCTGTCAGTGTGGGCAGTGATTGTTTATCTGGCTGAAGGTGAAGGAAGCTGCAGGCCCTGGCAAGGAGCTGCAGTGCAGCCCTGAAGCTGCCCGTGGTTTGTCCCCTGCCTGCTCCAGCTCCAGGGATCCGCTGTGCTGCACAAGTTCCACAGCTTTCTTATCATTTCTGCTTATCTGTGTAAAAGTCCAGCACACATGAGAACACCATGAGACCTGCACATACCCACATGCTTTGCAGCTATCAGAGAAATCAGTGTATAGCTACACGTGCTACATACTTTTATATACTTTTTAAGACCAAGATAAGGAAAAGCATACCTCAGTAAGAACATGATAGAGCAAAATCAGATGTAAAGACAATGAGGAGATGAGAGTTTAGCTTAGTCTATAGCGAATAGATGTTAATACCCTTTTACAAATTGCATAGCTTCATATTAAAATAAATTTTCCTCACTCCCTCTGGCATTTAGGCAGTGACAGAAATTTATTTTTCTATTATTAATAATTTCTGTAAAAACATCATGCTTCTTTCTTCATGCAATATGCTGACAATTGCAATTAATCTGTTGCTCAATAACAAAGAGGTACTGGAGAACAAAAAAAAAAAATCCAGAAAGTTATTTTTCACATGCTAAAAGCTGAGGCTTCCTCTCCAAATAATGAATTCAGAAGATTTGCCTTTCTAGGTTTTTTCATAACTTCTGTGTAACTCCAAAAAGAGAACAAAGAGGACACTTCTCCCAGTCCGTCTCAGAAGTCACCTTGGTCTTTATCTAGTATCTCATTTTGATCATCAAAGCCTCCTACAGGGGCATTTGGTTGCCTTTCTTTCCATGCTGGGATCTTGTCTGTCCTTCCACTGCTGCCCAAGTTACACAATATAAGTGTGTATAAATCCCAGAATAAAGTGGCATAAACAGGTCCTTAAAAGAACCTCAAAGAAGAGATGGGACCCTTGGGTGTAGATAACAGATGTCTTAAGATTTCATAAATCAATATCCCAAAACATCCATTGAGAATAACTGAACAGACCAATAATAATTTAAAAACCTGTCTCATAAAAATTAGGTATATTTTGCATATATGTGGGAGAGGCAGTCAGGGACAAGCAACAGGAAAGCAACTTGCCCACAGAAAGCACTAAGAACGCTTAAAGGCAGCTGTAAATCTGATCACTACTCCATAGAAACAGAAGTGTCAGTCCATGCAAGATGGATATGGCTGACTTGAAGAATTGCCTTTATTTCCCTATGGTGCCTCAAATACTTCCCTGCCATGGGACCCACATGTGCAAAAGGTTTTCGGAGCAGCCCACGTTTTCTCAGTTTTCTATATGGCTTATTGCAAAGTCTGTGCAATTATTATGGTCCAGATTTTGCATTGTTGTGACAAGGAAATTTCTTAACATTATTATTGTTTTGTTCTTAAGAGATACAGAGCATCTTTTTCCAGGCCCTGCTGCAAGTTTGTAAAGAACTATAATCTGCCTCAGGAGATATTTCCCCCTATAGTGTACTCTGCCCCAGACCTTCTAGTTAAAAAACACAAAACAGACCAACCCAGACCTGAAACCAAGAGTTTCAGCCTGTATCTTTCTGAAAAGAGATTGAAGAGTCTCGTTCTGATGAGCACCTGCTTGCTCAGCTAATGCAGAGGCTTCACCAAAGCACATGGACTGGCTGTGTTGGCAGCAGGGAACCAGGGGGAGCCATGAGTACCTGTGGTCAACCCCTCTGCTCCTGACAGCAGATACCAAGTTGCAGAGGCTAATTCTTGGTCCTTTTGTACAAGCACTACATTATAAGAAAGGAAACCAATTCTTTTTCACCAGTGTTTAAAATCTCCATGCCATTTCCTGTGGCAGTCAATGCTCTGCAGCATTGAACTCTTTTATAAGACTTTGTGAGTGCTTTAGCATTACAGGAAAATTTATATATATATATATATATATATATGTATATATGTAAAGCATTTATATAGCATTTATATTTAGCATTATGGGGAAAATAAAATAATGGAAGAGAGGTAGCTGAACCAGAGATGCCATAGCATATTGGGAGAAATTATTTGCATCAGTAATTTGGAGGTGGGAGGAATTATAGGAGACTTTCAAATCCCACCCTTTAAGGGTCCAGACTCCTGAATCAGTTCTGTTTCCATTTGTGTCAGCAGAACTTCATCAAAGAACAGAGCAAAGCTAGAAAAAGGCAAAAAGCAGAACATGTGTTTCAGGGTTGGTTTGTTTGGAGATTTTTGGCACAAGGAGAAATGAGGTATGTTGAGGTTGGGGAAGATAGACAGAGGTGGTGTAGAGAAAGTGGAAAAGGAACCATTTTTACCTGGTGCTCACAGATCAAGGAGGGTACACCAGCTGATATTTTGGGTGTACAAACAAATGGTGATACTTAACACATCAGCAAGCTCTGCAAGTCACTGCCATGGCCCTTGGACAGCAAAAGGAGAAACAGGTTCAAAAAGAAATTGTCAGACAGATGGACTGTGGAGCATAAAGGCAGAGATAGCAGCTACTGCTGTCTGGTGGTCTGTAAGCCTTAGGAGGGAATTTGAAATACCAGTGGAAACTTTATTTTATACCTCACACTGGTTTTGCCTTTTTTTTTTCTCTTGTAAGGGTGTGTCTCTGCCACAGTCAGAGACAGACTACTGGGCTTGATGTACATCTGATGTCAGCTCTTCCAGCCAAGTCTTGAGAGAGTCAAAATATATATGCGTATACGTGTACATGCTATGTACATATGTATCTATTATAGATACTTATAATACAAGTATTCATGGAGTGGGTAAATCACAGAGTGGGTCAGGTTGCAGGGACCACAGGGCCATCTGGTCCAACCTCCCTGCTCCAACAGGGTCATCTTAGAGCACATGGCACAGGATTGTGTCCAGATGATTCATTAATATCTTCAGTGAGGGAGATTCCACAACCACTCTGGACAGCCTGTCCCAGTGCTCAGTCACCCTCAACAGTGAAAAAGTTCTTCCTCACATCCAGGTGGAACTTTCTGTGCATCAGTTTTTGCCCATTGATTGCCTCTTGTCCTATTGCTTGGCACCACCAAGAAAAGCCTGGATCCACCCTCTTGGCACCCTCCCTTCAGATTCTGACATTCATGAGGTCCCCTCTCAGTTGTCTCTTCTCCAGGCTGAATAGGCCAGGTTCCCTCAGCCTTTCCTCATAAGAGAGGTGCTCCAGTCCTTTACTCATCTTTGTGACCCTGCACTGGACCTGCTCCAGGAGCTCCGTGTCTCTCTGGTACTGAGGAGCCCAGAACTGGACACAGCACTGCAGACGTGGCTCACCAGGGCTGAGTAGAGGGGCAGGATGACTTCCCTTGATCTGGGCAGTGTTACTTATTCCTAATGCTCCCCAGGATGTCACTGTCCTTGGCCCCAAGGGTACACTTCTGGGTCATGGACAGTTTGTTGTCCACCAAGAACCCCCAGATCCTTCACCACAGAGCTGCTTTCCAGCAGGTCAGCCCCCACATTTATTGAATTTCAGACAGTTCCTCTCTGCCCATCTCTCCACCCTATCGAGGTCCCTCTGAAGGGCTGCACAGCCCTCTGGGGTGTCACCCACTCCTCCCAGATTTGTGTCATCTGAGTCTTCATTTGAGTCATTGATGAACAGGTTAAACAGCACTGGGTCCAGTATCGAACCTTGGGGGCCACCACAAGTGACAGGCCTTCAACAGGACCCTGTGCCATTGATGATTATACTTATTAGTAAGTACAGTATTAAACTACAGTGTATAGCAGGCTTGGTATAGTCTGTGCTAGGTTTGGCTCCTCTCCCAATTGGGTCAGAGGTGTTTGGATGCAGTTTGACATGATTCTATCTCAGAGCAAGGCATCTCAGGCAGATCTCTTTATGTAAAACCAAATGCCCATAACCAAATATCCCTTGAATTTCTTCAAGAGCACATCAGCTCTTGAATACTCAGATACTGCTCAAATTTCAGTGTAAGTAACATGTAATGAGAAAGGCACCTCATAGAGAGCCCAAGTCCCCAGCACTACGATTCTTCCTGCATGGAGTTGTGTGTTCTGCACGAGCCACAGGCCATGTCACAGCTTGCAGAGGGTGTCCAAGCATCTTGTTGTCACAGCAATGAAGGGTGACTTTGGAGAGCTTCAGGCAAAAAAGCTACCAAACCTCTCTTTAAGACACCACCATCACCAGTGTCCTTGACCAGCGTGGACTGAATCCTCACTACCTAACTCAAACTCAGCTAAGAGACAGCACAGTCTTTGCACTGACCCACCTGGGTGACAAGCTGGGCATCACTGGAGGACCCCCAGCACATGCAAGTGGCAGCTTGCTGAGTGACCCCAGCAGGTTCCTTCTCTGCCCGTGCTCTGGTGCTCTCCTCTCCTGCACCAGCTTCACTCCCTGCAGACCACGGAGGCCAGTGAGACTGAGGCATCAGAAGCAGAGGCTTAGGGATCCCTGTGCTGCCCACAGGTAGCCAGAGCAGGCACATTGGTGTCACACAGACAGGCCAGAGGCTTCCTGGTGAAGCACACACCAGTCCTCTGTACTGGCATGTAGTCACACACTCAGAGATTCCTTGGGATGAGGACAGGGAGCTCAGCGAGACCCTCCTGTTGTAACAGGATGGGAAATCCTGTGTGCATTTCCTGCCACCCCTTTTTTCCCCCCTTGTGGTTGCTCCTCTTGTGCTCGTCAAAACTTGGTCTTTGTTTCAGCTACCTGGGTATCCACTTTGGCTTTCTGTTTGTCCCTGAGTGTGAAGCAAGGATTGCGTTTGGAGGTTTTTCTTCTGTTGATAAAATATGGGGACAACGTGAATCTGTTTCTGGCCAGTTACTCCAAGTACTACAGTACCACAAAGGGTAACACGTCAGGGCCTGAAGCAGCGGGAAGAGTGGGAGGGGAAGGGCAGTCTCTGCATCTTGGCATATCCTTCTGCAAAACCGCCAACATTATCCCAGCATTAACAGACCTGTAGAGCAAAGTCTCTGTTTTCTACTCATTCTGGCCATGACTGAGCTTCTCAGCACCCAGAACAAAACCCCCCTCCTCACCTATACAGAAATCAAAACATCTCAGCCTCAGCTGCTGGCTCCGCGCCCTCTTGTTCCTGGGGGCTCCCCATGCTGGAGGAGAAACACCCTGGGACACACATGCACACACACACACACAGCTCAGGCTCAGCTCTATTCACAAAACAAGAGTTTTGGTAAGTTTCTGTAAAGGAAGGCAGACAACTTTCAGTATCTTCCTATGCCTGCTTCTGCCTGCAGTCAGAGAGCTGTAAATCCCACTGACTTTAATGCACAGTACCTGGCCAAGCAAGCACCACGTGTACCCAGGGAGGCGTAGGGCTGTCAGCGCTCTGGAAAGGTGCAGAGCCACACACAGCAGCTGTGGATAGTCAGCCTGGCTTCCGAGCAGCAGCTTTCGAACATCACAGCACGCTGTCATTTTCTGCCACTGAGACAGTGAAATAGTCTTGAAACACCAGAAATAAGATACTGACTTAACCATGTAGCAGCAAAACTGGATCTAGAGGCATATGACCATAGAGACAATAGACTGCACTAGAGATTCCTTCCATACAGCAGAGCAAAAATCTTTTTGTTTTGCTACTGAGCTGCTCATAACCATCTTTTTAGCAATACTACAGATTGCAGTTAAGTGGGTTTTGCTTGTGTCTGTGGCACTAATCTCAGTCTTTGTCCCGCTCCAGTTAATAGGCTGCATTATTGGCAGACAAGGCAGTAAGATAAATGAAATCAGGCAGATGTCAGGAGCGCAGATCAAGATTGCTAATGCCACAGAAGGCTCCGCAGAACGACAAGTTACAATCACAGGATCCCCTGCAAACATCAGCTTAGCACAGTACCTCATTAATGCAAGGTAAGTTGGCTTTGTAAGTGATCATGCTTCTGCGAGATTGCTCTGTCTGCTCTCCAGCAAATGTCTGTCCTGGGTAGATCCAGAAAGTTGCTTTGCAGTGTCCATTTTGCGTAGTATTACTCAATTCCTAATGGTTTGTAAAGCCTGTATCATTAGAACCTGGGTTTGCTGTTGGCTTATATGAAAAGGAGCTTAATCCGGTGCAATTCCAGCTACGTGTTGAATGACAAAAGCTGCAAAATCTGAATACTCATATTAGCATCCACTTAAAATATTGGTGGATAAATTAAATAAAATTAAAAGCATAAATTGTTTAGAGGAAAAACACTTTTCACAGACCCATTTTACTACCCTGAATGGCAAATATAGTGAAACACATTGTAAAACAGATTTAATTTACCAAGTGGAAATTGCCATTCAGAGTTGATAAACTGACATCAGGTTGCTGAAGACGCACAGGATTTACTTCTTCAGAGACAGCACCACAAATGTGTAAGAAGCATTCCCTAAAGAGACAGGGTGAGACTATCTGCTTCTCCACTTCCTGGTCCCAGACTTAATGAAAGCACTGGCTGTTCACCTAAGCCATGGTGATGGCTTAGGTCTCTTAACAGTTTTTACATGATTATTTAGAAAAATATTAAAATGGATCCCACTTTCATTTGCAATTATGCGGAGAAGAAAGTGCAGTGGATATAGTGCTGTCTCATAGATCTACTTGTAAATGCTGGACTGAAGCAATATATGGGGGGGGAGGGGGGATAGCTATGTATTTTATGGGATTACTTTTCTTTTTCCCCCAACCCCCCCACAAAATTACTGTGATATGAATCAAGCTTTGTGTTTAACTGTGTTTGCTGTTAAGGTAGTACAAAGTATGTGATTTATGTGGGAGCTGCAGTCACCGCAGGTCTATGGCTTCCTGTGGTCCAGCCTCCTCTCCATCCCAGTTTTGTAGAGCACCACTGCAATGGTTGCCGTGGAGGAATGGGATGTTTGTGCAGCTCTGTGCTCTAGCAGACAAAAACACTGCTTTTCATAATTTAGTCTGAAAGCAGCTTCCTAGGGAAAGATACATGTAGGGGTGGCACTGTGAAAACTAGGATAAACCATTTCCAGAATCTTAAAACAACCTACAGCTCTTTTGATTTATATTCTTTGTAGCAAATATAAGTCACTTCCGTAAGCCCTGTAATCAAATAAAAATGTGTTCCCTCCTTTAACCCTTAAGGATATGTTCTTCTCTTGGTGTTCAGGGATTCCCCACACATCGAGACGAGAATAGACCCCTTCATTTTTAGTTGCACAAACACCACATGGCATGCATCTGGATCTCGGAAGATAACTATTTAGGATCTTGAAGACAGCTAAAGCATGCAAATATAATAATGCACTTATTAATGGAGTTGCAGTGAGCTGCTCACCAGAGACAGAAACTCTAGTGAACAAAACTGTTTGACTCACTTTAGAAAAATCTGTGAACTTTCACACTTCTGTTGATTACTGTTTAATGGTTCTTGTGGTGGAATGGGATCTATATGAGGTCTTTTAACATACTGTCGCAAAGAAGAAAACTCCTCAGCAGTCATATACCACGGATCTCTATCTATATCCTGTGAAACCAGAAAGTATTCTGTTCCTGTTAAATTTCTAGATAGAAGTCATTTGTTACCATCATCTACAATAAACGATCATATATTATTATGTACCATGTGTTGGAACTGTATTTAGATGAAGTGACTTCATTTGTAAATGAAGACTCTTAAAGTAACGTGTACTAAATTAAGCTGAAAGGTAACATAGGCAATTAAGGTGGCTTTTTCGTTTTAAAAAGCGACACTGTTCCAGACCTCTCCTTTCACATGAGACACTGCTGTTCAGCCAGGTGCCACCACAGCAGCAGCGTGAGTTCAGTCCCACTGGGGCGGGACTGAGAAGCTGTGAGACAGGCAAGAGGTTTGCTCTAGTGAGGTTTAGGGGCTGGGGCAGGACAGAGGTGCAGAGCCAGGCTGCTGCTGCTGCTGCTGCCTCTGTGTGCTGGGATCCACCTCCTAAACCTGCCACAAGTGATGCTATCTCTTTTAAAGACGGTGGCATAAAACAGCTTTGAGGAAGAGACAAGTACCTAGACTGCCCAAACTGTGGTCTGGTATGTGAAAATAATAATCACAAAAAATAACAGCCCTATAAGCGTTCAGTGTAAGGTAGACCTTTTTCTCCTCTACAAGATCTATTGTTCATGGTAATCGGTTTCCAGGACCAGTGTTTCTGCATAAACCCATGTCTTTCAGAAACATAAGATGTAAAACAAGCAAAATTATCTATCCACAGTATTCCTGAAACATATTGCGTGTATCTTTAAGCTGTCCTCCAACCAAAGTTGCTGTCTATAGAGTAATTTATCAGCTTGCTTTAAGACTTTTATTGCAATCTGGTGTTGGATATGTACATAGTATATTCTAAATTATAGATATATAAATTTATTGATGTCATATCAAGACAGAGATTTAAATCTTACAAAGTATTGGTTTGATTCCGTATTGCTTACCCGAGCGCTGGCCTCTGTATGAATACAGTGTGTCTTAGCTTGTTTGCAGTTGGAATGTCCTTTTTCCTGTAAAGCCTTCTGTCTCTTTAACTGGTCTCCGCTGTAGTAACAAGATTTTCATTACCCAATTCCATCTTCTTGCTTTTATTAAGATTGAACTGCAGTTTAATTTTTCTATATAATATCTGACTTTGGATTATAAATTAATTTAGCCAGCAGCACTTGCTCCTTGTTGAAGGGCAGTTTCCCAAAGAGGTTCATTCACAGACCCAACAGGACTGCCAAAGCCACACCTGCTCTCTTCTCTTCACCAGTTTCAGGTCATGCAGGATGTGGCCTTCAGTGTGTATATTCAGAACGTGCAGGCCTGCAGAGGGACAGTGTAAAATTGTCACTGTGAAATTTTGTATGAAGGCTGCCTCACCCCCTTTTACATGCAATGTTGTTGCATCAACAGTTTGTTTGGGAAACTGCCACTGCCATGAGACAGCTGATAGCTAACGTGAGGAACTCCGACCTTATGTATTGCCACTAGTAATAGATGGGAAAGAGGGAAAATTACTGCTACAGTCGTACCTATGAGAGTAAACCAGAGACAGGGAGTTGGAGTGGCTGCTACCAACATCAGCTTTTTGGCCTGTGGGATCTGTTCTCCCTGCTGGTGCAGGAAAAAGCTTAGGCTCAAACACCCCCCTCCCTCCATATCAGTAAGGATTTTTTTTTTGTTTTTGTTTTAATTAACAGTAGACAAATTTGGAGTCACTGAAACACAGTGCTGCAGTACCTTTCTGTGGACCTCTATCCCAGAATAATACTGAGTAATACTAAAAAATCCAACTGTATAAACTGAGTTTTTCAAAACATCCTAAGGTATCACATGTAGTTCCTACACCCCCAAGTTGAGGATGTACAGTGGAGTCTCTGATTCAGTGGTCTTGACATAAACTCTGTGTGAGTAGATGGCAAGCAGCACAAGGGTGCACTTCTCTCTGCTTAGAAAAGCTGAGTTTCTCATCCATGGGGACAGATAAAGACTTCAGGGTAGGAAAATCAAAACTTCACCTCCCACAAAGGAGTCTGAATTTCATGCACTCACCCTCCTTTCCTCCCAGCTCCTCACAGAAGATGTGCTCCTTCCACCTTCCCAGCAAAAGCTGCTGAGGTGTTTATGCTCCAAGAGCCCTCTTTTCTTTGTGGAGAAGAGAGGAGCTCAGCTCCTGCACTTTCCCTCTCTCCTGCACACTCCTCTCCCCAGCTCAGACCCACTTCAGGTGTCCTTCGGACTCACCATCAGCAGTAGTGCTTTGGGAAGCTCTAGTCCAGTGTCCCCATTGCCTACATATCCTGGTAGATCCTTGCATGAGGCAGGCAATGTGCTGGTCATTGCCTTTCTCTGGCAATGAATGGCCATGGGGCTGTTACTCTCAAAACTGTGGCTGAGGAAAAGAGAGGCTTTTCCAAGCCCTGTGTGGGGTGACCACGTTTCCTTCCCAGCCTGCAGCCTGGCTACAGCTGCTCTCCGAGCCTGCTTACCCAGTCCCCAACAGGGACCAGCACCCTGGTCCCTGTGCTGGGAAGCCTTCCTGAGCCTGATGGGCTGTGGGAAGAAAGCACCAAGTCCTCTGCATGGCCAGCCAGCAGCTTGCTGACACTTCACTCTGGAAGCAAGGAGCTGCTACAGCTCCTCAGTTCACCTCAGGAGAAAGCCCAGGAGCCTGACAAGTTAGCAATTGCCAAAAAGACAACCCCAGACTGACTAGGAATACACATGCAACTGTAGCTAGCAAAGGTTTTCTAGCCCACAGCCCTATTTCTATGCTAGGCTGCCATAGCTCCCAGCTGGTCACCTGCAAAAAGCGTCCTGAAATTAGTATTTGTGTTATTTGCCAACCCAAAAGCCAGTGCACAAGCTGCAACAAGCAAATGGGCAAAGGGAGGGTTCATCTAGGCAAACATTTTGGCATACGAAGAAAACAGCGTATCCTTGGAATTATTGTATTTTAATGTCTGAAGATGTACAGAAAAGCAGAAGTGTATGGGCCAAACTCATCCTGCCTGCTGATGGGTGGAGTTAGATTAAAGTGAAGGTGGTTTGATTCCTACACCCTCCCAAGAGCCCATCACTGCCCTGGGCTCGGAGGTCAGGTCAGTCTGGGAGTTCCTGGTGCTGGTGGGGTCTGTCTGAGGATGTGTCTGTTGTATCCATGTAGTACCTTGTGTGTCAGCTGGAAAGCTTTGTCATGTTCTCTGTAACCACGGTGCAGGCTCAGAAAAGATACCGCTGCTGTGCAAGCTGGGGTGTTCTTCAGTGTTCCTTTTTACTAATTGACTTATAAGTAGATTATTATAAGTAGATAAATACTTTGTTGTGATATTAAAAAAAAAGTCTGGGGAAAGTATAAAGCGAAGTGAACACACTGGCTAATCTGGTTTGTTTTATATGAAAAATGCACATTGACCTCACAGTGAATGAAATGAAAAACTAACTCACTTAAAAAACAAGAAACCAAAACAACCAAAACTTTACGCCATAAATGGAAGCAGCAAATTGTTGCTCAGACTCCTCTCATCCTAGCAAAATGATTAAGGGTACTATTTATGTAACAAAACTGACAAATTGAAAAAAATTGCCAAAACCCCCCGCGTCCCCCTTTCAAAAATACCCTAATTTTGAAAAGCAAAATTCACCATACCAGTGCTGGGGAGTAAACTTCATAGTTATTTTAAGTTTTCTTTTAAGTTTCATTTTTTCCATCTTTTTGCCATTACCTGCATTCCTTAGATTTCTTTTTTTCATACGTAAAATGAACTAGCAACACCTCCATACCCTCTTCCTTTTTCTTTTATTTCTGTTCCGAAAGAACTTTAGAGTCTCAGTAATGTTTTCCCCATCAAATCATGGAAAACCCTTTTGTTATTTCTCTTCTTTAACACATAACATGTTCCTCCTTTGACCCTCATTTTCCCTTTTTTTCTCTCTCTCCCCCTTCTCCCTCCCACTCGTCTGTCCCCCTCGCCCACTGATCTAATCCTGGATCCTGCCCTTTCGTGGTTGCTGTCCTTCCTTCCCTCCCTCCCTCCTTCCCTCCTCCTCCTCCTCCTCCTTCTCCCGGCCCCACCACCCTGGCTGAACCCTCCCAACCTGTTTGTTCCTCTTCCTCTCTTCGTTTGCAGCTTAGAGATGGCTAAAGTCAGCACCCAGACCGCTTCCGTCACGACCCCTGTTGACCTCAACATGAACCTCTCTCAGTCTGCCACCCCTACCTCCACCCCCACCTCCATGGCCGTGCTGGCGGCCGCCTCCGCCGCTACCGTCAGTACCCCCCCTCCCCTACCAACTCTGCCAACCACCCACTATGCCGTTCCTGTCTCCAGTCTGCTTGGCATGAAAACTGTCCCACTCCTGGCACTAAATGCCGCGGCCGCCGCGGGGGCCACGGGGAGTTTGTCCGCTTACACTGCCAAAATTCCTTCGACGAGCGGGGTTAAGAAATCTGACCGCCAGAAGTTTGCTCCATATTGAAGGGATGAGACACAATGCAAGCTTTGCCAGCTCTGCCAAGAGTCTGTGGTAGATCCTAGTTATCAAGGAAACAATACGGCATCTTTTATTTTCTGTTCGATTGCTAGTGTTAACTGTTGCCGACTCAAGTCGTCTTCCGCTCTCCATAACACCTAACACCAGGCACCACCTTACCAACTAGTTCCAACAGCCAGCAGGTGCCAGCCCGGGCTCCTTCTCCCCGGACACCGTCCCTCCGACGGGGCTGCGCCCAGGGCTGGCCCTCGGCAGCCCCACAGCGAGGCAGGGCTGCCCGCAGCCAGCAAGGGAGATAGAGCGAAGGGAAAAAACGTCAATGAGGCAAAACGGTGACAGCCAAGTCCTGCTCTGGCAATGCTGCCTGGCATAAAAATACACTTAGATCCATTGCAGAACAATTCCTTATGGAAAACTGGCATCTCTGATGCATTTTTTCTATTGCTAGAACATGCAAATCCAGCACTTCTGATGATCACTAGTGCCCCTGCAATGCCCTGTGAAGTGCTGCCGGTCCCCTCAGTCATTCTGCTGCTCCCAAAAGGCCTGGAGACCCCCATTCCCCCTCCCAAAATCCGCCTACGAGCAGGAGATGGCGGTTGGGAGTTATCAACTTCAGGTACTTCTGCATACAACAAATGAAGCTTTCTGGTCTGAGAAAAACTGCTAAATTAAAATGACTGTAAAACAGTAAGGAAAAAATACCAGGTACCTGTGCCTTTCCACATGATTCTTTTAAAGGGTGCAACCATTTTTCTCCACTTTGGAAAAACGTAATTTTAAGAACTCTTCTTTAGGGAGGGAGGCAGGGAAGGGGAGAGAGAGAGAGAGAGCAGGCTCCTCCTTTTGCACTCAGATGTTTTACATACACCGACACAGTATTTATTCCAGAGCAAGTACAAGCCAGATGCCGTCACTATCTCGTATTTCCTTTTGTGTATGTTTTATTCAGCCAAAATCACCATTTTTCGTTAGGTTTCTCTACAAAACTCATCCCTGTTTAACTCCCCACTAATCGTGCAGTGAGGTTGTATGGTAATCATGAAAACATGTAGCATTTTAGAGGTCATTCAAAGGCTGCTGCCTGGACAAATCCCATCCCTTTACCAAGCACTTCAGGATGTTCAGATTAACTGAGACAGGTAACGGCAGCCAAAGCCAAGAGGGCTGGGGAATGGAGTGGCTGGTTGCCAGCTGTTGGAACTAGTTCTTAACTGCATTTTATGTTTGTCCATCCACCTTCTTTTTAATTTCTGTTGCATAACTCAGTAATGCAATATTGTTTTCCTCACCACTTCCAAATCCAGAATCCCATTAGCCCGCCATGTTCATCCACTCTGCACTCCTTGGACACAAAGCTTTAACAATTGAACTGTATTCAGTGCATTTTAATATAAACTAAAAACACAATGCAAATGCAATACTTTTTAAAACATGGTATTTCAAAGTGTGTTATTGTATAGGGCTAAGTACTATCTCAGTATTTTGTGTCATTTCTGTATTCTGTGGGCTTTTCTTCACCTTAGCACCTTTGCACTAAGTTTTGTCACTGTAACCATTTGTAGAACTGCCATTGTTACAATTTGCACTTATCCAAATGGGGTTTTTGGTTGGTTTTGTTGGGGTTCTTTTGGTTTTGTTAGTTTGGTTTTTTTGTTCGTTTGTGGCTTCCTTTTTTTTTTTTTTTTTTCCTTCTTTTTTTTCTGGTTGCATATAATGAAGGAAAAACTGGGAATAATGTCAAGGTACCACAGCTATTTAAAAGCTCTAGAAAACTGCTGTAAAATTGTTCTGGATTATTGTAACTGTTTCAAGAATTGACATTTAAGACAAAAAAAAAAAAATTCCACCAACCTCTGTGTGAGAAAACTTGCCTGCACTGAAATGCTGTTCTATGCTGGTTGTACTCAAGTGGTATTTTTTTAATAGTGAGAAGATTTTTTTTTCTTTTTTTTTTTTTTTTGCCTTTTTTTTTCCTTTTCTTTTCCTCGTTTTTGTTCCTACATTTTAGGCTGTCTTCAGAAGTTACTGGCCTGGGGGCTCTGTAATGTATCTCATCATGCCCTAGTGCATTAGCCACCAGACAGGACTTTTCCAAAGCCCCATGAGACAATGCTTTCTATGGACTAATCTACAGAGGAGTTTCTCCATTTCTAACTTTCTTATTATTCTGAGACATCAAAAGAAAACACTTCCTTTACTCTTTAAGCAACTGTGCTTCCTAACTCTTGTGTTGCTTTCATTACTGTTCCAGTTTTAACACTGTTGTGGCTCATAACATAAAGCAGAGACAAGTTATTTTCGGGGGTTGATTTTCATTGATGTTCATGCTTTGGCTAATCTGTATAAAAGCATGGGCCGTTAGTGTTCTAAACCACTGTATTCAGCTAGAGACTCGACAGTAAGTTAAATGAGACGTTTTTATAAATAAATTTTTTTCCTGATTAAAAAACAAAAAAAGATGTGGTAGCTTTGTGCATACAACTGTTGTGTTGTTTAAACTTTGTTATTTGTAACTGAGTTGCTAACTTGTCATTGAAGAAGCACTATTTTATGGATTGTCAAACTAAGATCACAGACAAATTGCTTGTTTTCAATTATGATTAAAGGTTTCATATCATCACGCTTAAGGTCCCAGTGCTCATTGGGAAACAGTGTAACATCTCTGCAAGACTGGCAACCTTAGTAAGGATGTTAGCCCATTGTCAGGCATGATGAGTCTCTTCAGGACTAGAGGGAGCCAGATTGTGCAGTTAGTACAGTCAGCAGCATTTCTTCAAAACTTGATTCAGCTTTTAACAAAGCTGCTCATTGAGAACTTCCCACACTGCATAGAAAAGACAAATTTGGCTTCATGTTACAAGCAGCCACTGATTTGTATCTCTGGTCTTTTCCCAGACTGAGCTACAGATCAGATACTGGGGAAAGGAAAACAGGAACAAAAGAATGAACTTGGATGCTGAGCACTGTATTACTAAGGCCCTTTGTAATACATTCCCAGCAGCACTGCCCAGTGGCGAGGCTTCCAGTCAGCACCTTCCACCCTGCCAGGAGCCAGCCCAGCAGCTGGGAGGAGCATGGCAGTGTGCAGTAGGACAGGGAATGGAGAGCTGAGCAGCCCCAGGAGCTGTCTCCTGCTGCCCTGACACTCCAGTCCAGCTGTTCAAACCCTCCCTTGGATCTGCAGAAGCTCTGCAATCTTCACACACAAGCCAGAGGAAGGGGCTGGCCCCGAGCTGTTGCTGCATTACAGCACCTCTGGCTGTGCTCTGGCCACCTCTGCTCCTAGGGCTCTGGCAGTACTGTCACAGGTACTGCCCTGGCCTCGTGAGAAAGCAGGTTTTCTGGCAGTGCAAGAGTAGCATCCTTAATGACACAAGACTGTACAACCTCCATGCCCCTACTCTGTTAATGGTCTCTACCTGCCTTCAGGAATTGAGCTTGGGGTCCTGCTTCCCCTTCTTGGCCCTGCATATGGGGGCATCTGACAATTATTCCCCATGATCCCCAGGGTACAGACAGCTCTCAAGTCTGAGCCTGGAACCAGGGCATGGCCAGGATGTGCATGCAGACTTGGAGACCTGTAGAAATCAACAGCTTTCTCAATACAGATGCAGCCACAGAACAACCCCTGATGATGAAGGGTGCCAAGGGCACCCTTACAGAACAGCTCACTGCACCCTGGCACCAAGGAGGCATTACCCAATGGTGACAATTAGATACTGCAACCCTTAGAAAAACTATAGGCTGTAATACTAATTTGAGAAAATTCTCTGTTATTATTACTTACAATATATTTTTATTACTTAAAATGTATTTAACTTCTCATTCCTGAAAGGAAAGCTGAAGCTGCTTTCACAGCAGAGACCTTCATAAGTCTTCATTTCTTCAACAGCAAAAGCTATTTCTATGGCTAGCCTGGATACTGTAAATGAAAAAAATATATATTATTGCAGCTCAACACTAAGTAGGTCAAAGCTTTGCTCTCCCAGTAAAACTGCCAGGCAAAGGGCAGCAGCAGCTCTGGGGTGTATAGTATCTTTCACATAAATAATTCACAAGTGGCTTGCAAAATTGAAAGATTTGAACAAACTAGTGAAGGGGCACGTCTGTGTGAGGAATGAGGAGAGGTAAAATAAAGACATATGGACTAAGAAGTTTTCTGAGAGTGTTTTTGCTAAAATACAGGCAGAAATGTGATAAAATCTAAGCTTATTTTCAATAGTTTACTATTATTTAATATTATAGAAAATTATAATAATTTAATATCATAGAAAATATTTCTGGATGGCAAGAAAAAGCTTCTAATATCTTTAATATACAAAACAGACAAACAAAGACAAGGTGGTAAAGAAAAAAGGGGGAAAAAAAGGATAAAGAATAATAGTAACCAAGACAGAAAAGTAAACCACTCATGCCCAAAGGTAGATAAGAGGCATGTACTCGCTCTGAAAAGGTCACTGCCCACACAAATGTGAGTTTCCAGATGAAAGACACCAGAAATTCCGCAGCTTTTGCGTCATCAAATTGGAATTAGGTTTCTGGAAACATCTCAAATGAATGCAAGCAGCTCTGTTGTGTTTCTCAAGTGAAAAAACATTGACAGCATGAATGCTGCCTGAAACCAGAAGGAAAATAAACAAAGTTAGTTCTCTGCTAATACACAGAGTGCTTTCTGTTCTCAGGCATAGCCAGAGGGCATCTGTGACCCCAGGGTTCCCATTTGGGCCAGCCAAGCTCCTAGGAAGCAGCACAGTGTCAGTGGTGCCATGAACAGAGGCACCTGGGAAGTGCCTCAGCCTCAGAAGGCTGCACAGGCAAGGTGCTGTTTGTCAGGTTTCACAAGACAGACTGAAAATCCGATTTCTTCCACAGCCTTAACACCAGCTGAATGTATTTCAGCACTGTTTGTATTCTTGGGACAGGACCTTTTCCTTCTGAAG
Source organism: Pyrgilauda ruficollis (assembly GCF_017590135.1). Classification (NCBI taxonomy): domain Eukaryota; kingdom Metazoa; phylum Chordata; class Aves; order Passeriformes; family Passeridae; genus Pyrgilauda; species Pyrgilauda ruficollis. The sequence continues at coordinate 77,288 of NW_024509877.1, read as the reverse complement.
TGAGTGTCATGATTATCTAAAAGTCACAATGCTCACTGATCCAGTGGCTCAACAGTGGCACAGCTTCTGCAGGAAAGACTCTCATTGTCAGGCTGCTGAACTGGGTGACACAAAGCGTGTGTTCAAAGGACAGCATTGAAAGGAGGGATTTCAACAGAGATCTCTTCTATCCCCTGTAACCTCTGCAGTCACCAATGGTGCAAGGCATTAGTGCCTCCACTGTATTTTTGGAAGAAAGACCTGGTTTAGATGTCTACACAAAGGAACTGCTCGCATTTGTTTTCCCAGCTCTTGGGCCAGGATAATTCTAATGAACTGATGAACAGAAGATCAAATGAAGGCAAACACTGAAAAACTGCTTCATACATGAAATTTCCATCTCTTGGCCCAAGTAATGCTTTCTAGGGATGTAAGTCCCTTCTAGGGATTGATAAAAAGTACGCACTGCCCTTCTTGGCACTGAAGTGTACTTAATTCCTTGGTTCCAGGAAGGAATGCAGTAATGTTGATTAAGTCAGTTTCTGCATCAATGCATGTGTCCTGTCCCCCTGCAGACTGGCATGTGTCTTATGACAGCAACTGAAATTAAAGAGTCAAAGCCATTTGATGGTACCTAACAAAAGAGAATTTCTGTAACATTACATACTCACACTGTGGTTTCTAATGACACCTACAACATGATTCATGCAGGCTGAATGTCTAATTTTCTAGGGCTACCTTTATGGATTATAAGAAAAAAAGTATTTTTAAGTGCTGAAAATATTTTAATAATACGGCTTTTCTCATTCCTAGCTCAGTGTTTTTAAGATGATAAAATGCAGATAATCTAATTATAGTGGAATGTAATAAGCAAAATTTGTCTCTCCTCAAATTGAATTTATTGGCAGGGGGCTTGGCCAAAGCTAACATTAATGTTCTTTTCAATCAGTATTTGCAATTTGAAGCAAATTTTTAAATTAAATGTTATAGTAGAGGAAAAACAATCACGTTCGCAAATGAGAACATTGGTTTGTTTTTATTTGGGTTTGCTGGTTTTGTATGGTCACTTTTGGGCTCCTCTGTACCAAATACAGACCTTGTTCCACACCTCAGCCACGACAGCAGCAGCTGATTTCTTCATGGCAGGAGAGAAGCTGGCACAGCAATTACCACTGGTGACTGCCTGCCTTGCCAGAGGAGAGCTCACTACCAGCACTGTAGCTATGGTGAGCTGCTCCCTGGAACTCCATTTCAAACATGCAGACACACACATTCTGCCCCTGGAAGTCACTTACCAGCTCCAAAAACACTGAGCTGGGGAATCTCAACTACTTTTTGGTGGCATGAAATTCCACAGTTCCTATGTTTGGAGAACTTTCTATTATTATATTAATAAATAAGGATTACAATTGTCTTCCTCCCTAACTCAAATATTTCAGTTTTCTGCAAGTCCTGCAGATCCAAGAATTAAAATAGTCTTCCTAATTCAAATTAAAATTTCATTTTTAATACAGAGCTAGTTATTAGGATTACTTTCATCTTTATTGCAAAGAAACAGAATTCAAAGAAGTTAAGAAGTGAGAAAGAAATTAAGTACATATTTTTAAAAACAGTGGTTAATAATCTACCTGAATAGCTCATCAGAAGTACATAAAATTGTTTTCTAAAACTGAAGACATACTTAAGATTACAAACTAATTATCCCAATGTATTTCTAAGATACAGGAGATTATTTCCTTTAATAAATTAGCTTGACTACTAAATGAGGTTAGGATACTTGTCTCTTATAGCCATGCTTCTTTCATTGCTAAAAAGCAGGATGATTTCTTGCCCTCTTGACATGACAGCACATGCACGTCAGTGGTCATAAGGGACAAAGACACTCCCATCATCTTCACAAAGCTCTCTAAGAGCTTTGTTCCAAATGCTGAAGAAAGGTACAGTTGTATGCAGTAAGCTGTAAAAAACTTGGATAAAACACTAGAGATCTGTGAGCCTCCCCCAAGGAAAAGAGCACCAACTCCTAAACAAGACACAACCCAGAGGGATGGATGCTGTCACTTCCCCAGCAATGCACACACCCCCTGGCTGGTCCGTGTTTCCCCTTCAGCAAGTTATGCAAGGAGAACAACTAGAATGCTGAGTGATCTGACATTTATTCCTGCCATCTTCTCCTAATAACAATGGGGTGCACTGGTTTGGATTTGAATGTTCAAGATCCCTGCACTGTAACTAAACTCACTGCCTTTAGCTTCTTACCACAAGATACCTCTAAAGATGAAGGCAACTGGACTAAAACAGCTGAACTGTTTTAATGCTCAGTTAATTTTCTACTCATCCACAGCTGAAACCATGATTTGCAGATTTCTGTGCAAGATGAAAGTAAAATTACAGAAAAATGTACAAAAAGGAAGTGTAATTTATAGACTCAGGATTAGCATTTTTATACTGTCAAAACATGAATGTCCATGATGTTTAGTGTAACCTGACATTCATTACATCTGTTTCCCTGAAATTAAGCCAAATGCAGAGTGGTTCTGAAGTTTTGAGTGTTAACAAGCTTGTGTGCTTTGGTGAGTGGGGTCAGTGAAAAGCCAAGGTAAACAGAACAATCAGAAGCTTAGCTTAGCTTTTCTCAGAGGGAAACTGGGGACTGTGTTTTGGTTTGCTTTGAAAGAGACTGTCCTGTTAATACTGCACCACCCTCTCAGCCGGAAGTTCTCTTTGCAGGGATAAATGGATCTAGAGATCTTTCACTGCAGCATGACAGGCACCTCAGACATTGATGTTCAAATGTTTCATGCTATACAAAGACATTTTATTTCAGTTTTGGTCCAGCTAAGTTATCTCCAACTTGTCCAAACATTCATTATTTATTTCAATATTCTCTGAACACTTATTCTGTATTTCAATACTCTCTGAATGTTGCTATCTCAGTGACAGTCCTAATTCATGTAAGACTTCAGCATCACATCAAACATTACAGCAGCAACAGCTACTTACACTTCCTCTTACTAACAGCTGTAAGCCAGCACGTGTGAGCAGGAAAGTGTCGATGCAATAAACCACTAGGGAGCATTGCCTGAATTTTGACAGCTTTATAAATAGGAAGAGCTGAACCCAAGGATCACAGAAATTGGGAGTGATAAAAAAGCATCTCACTATAAGGAAAGGGCTTCTGCCATATCAAATATTTCCTCCAAAACAGGCAACTCAAGCATCTAAGATTTGTTCTAATCTTTATTGCTTGGTAGATAGTCATCTCTGAGGCAAGGAACTGGAATGCTTTCGTAAGAGCAAAGCTTGTTTTCTCCCTTTAAAATCTCACTAGTTTTAAACCTAGAATATTAAAAAAGGTTAACCTGTTCTTAACAACTTTACTTTTTTATATCAATCAAGCCACACATCCCTCTTATTTTTAAAAAGTCCTCAGCAAATTTGAAGTATTTGAAGATTTACAAAACTTAAAAAAAAAAAACAATTAGACACTTACCAAAGGTAGTTCTGCTTTCCATATCGCAGTCTTGTCAAGTTTGTTGGTTCTTGGTTTGACCTAATCTGTGTTTATCAAAACAGAATCCATTTAGATGCTTTTTGTGCCTAAGATAGTATTTTAAGAAAATTTCCAGTATTTGCAGTTATTATTTTACCTCCTCAGTCTCCAGTGCAGTACCTTCCTCTCAGGCATTTTGTCACCCTTTCATTAGTGATGCAGAGATGTAACCACTGCGTTCTCATCCCTCTGGTTCAAGAAGTGTGAGGTATGCTACATGATGGCTGCACTAAGCAAAACAGGAGACTATAAAGAAAAATATCCAGCAGTGCTATGGCACATTCCAGGCTATACATTGTGCAGAAACTGTAGCTCAGCATTTCTGAGCTTAGTCCTTATATACACAGAGAAACTGTAACAAACCCTAAAAAAAAATGTACATATTTTATTGGGAGTTGGGTCAATGAACAGGAGGGCACCTACAAATTTTAAGAAAACATAAATGCGTAGTATTTCCCTTTCCCTAAACCCTCTGTCTGGGAAAACTCTGTAGACTATGCACTTCTACAGACAATAAACCAACTCTCAAAATTACCAAACTGAGCTAATGCTTCCAAAAGCCTAGGGATTCTTTAGAGATTTATTAATCCCACTAAAATACTTCTGGTAGGAAACCAGTCATTTTAATAGGAAAGGTGCATTCAGTATTGTAAAACATTTGCAATATACAGTTTTTACAACAAGTAATACACCACTGTAGATCTATACATTTTTTTTTTAATAAGCTTGGCTCTTTACCTCACAATCCTCTTTAAATAAATATTTAACAAAAGAATCTCCCTTCTAACAATGGAATCAAGCCCACAGATAAAAAGAGTGTCAACCACAGCGCAGAAATGCTACAACAAAGCCCCTTTCACCCGCCAGTCTTGTGAAAGCAAATCCTGCAGTTCTTCTTCATCTTCACTACCAACATCCTCCTCCTCTTTCTCTTGTGCTGCTCTTAATCTCATGGCTTCCTTTAACTTCTCCTTCAACTCATCCTGGCGGTTCCGCAGAAGCTCGACACGGCGGTAGCATTCACTGTTGGAAAGTGAAACACCTGTTAACATTTGGGGCCTTTCCACATTAATGTGATCACCTCCAGTGCTGGATTTTGCTTCTACAACTTTGGATAAAGAAGCTTTACAACTTCCCAACAGTGAAAAAGAAATAAGCTTTCAAGATGCTAGTGCACCTTCTCAGTATTCATCAAGTGAAAACAGACTGAGGAGAGGTTTGGTCAATTCTCTAACAATGAGATCTAATCCAAATACTTAACTGCAATACAGTCACAAGCCATTTTTCAAAAAGCACACAACCAATATCCACTTCCACACAAGAAGGAACACCATTCTCTGCTCCATTTATGGTTTTCATGAGAGAAAGGTGTGACATAATTATCAATTTTGATAACTTAGTGGTGGCATCTCTGAAAATACAAAACACAGCACAAAGTGTTCAGATTCTTTATCTGCTTCCTCTGTGCTGTAACAGAACATTTTAAGTAAACACAATCCAAAAGCTGAAGGCTTCAATTCACTTAAAAAGTTCTGTCCTTGAATTGTGTTTTATAACCATTCTAGCCACTTCAAACAGGATATTTTTTTGAAAATGCCAAGCAGTACCAGTCTGATTTAAATTCTCCTTTGCCCCTTTCATTCTTATTTGCTCAGAAGGGTCAACATGGAGAGGTTACTGTCTGGATCCTGTCTCCCCTGGCATATTACCAATATGATTCTTACAGGCAGTCATAGCTGAAGATTTGAAGGCCAACGAATTTATTTAATTTTCAACTTAATTTGAAATAGCCTGCACCTGAATACACTCAGAAGTCAAAAGTTACAAAAAGTCTTTAAAAATGAATTTGGAACCTTTATTTTGGGGAAAAATAATTACAGTTAACACTTGAAGTACTCTACAAATTTCTGAATTTGCTTCTATGTACTTACAGCAGCCTTAGCTAGTGAGAAAAATAAATCCTCAAAGAGAGGCAGGTTTAGCTCAAGCCCTCTGCAGAATTACAGGAACTTTGTTAAAAGGCATTCCTGTAATAGCAAAGTTCAGTTTGAACCCAATGCTGTTGTTACCATACACTGGTTATGTGCAGCATGTAGATCTGCCCAGATGGTTGAAGTGTTGCTTTAATTTCTAGTGTCTTCTTTTTGTTGCATCTCTTTCTTTTCAGTCGCTACCATTACCACTATCACTGTTAATATCAGTGTGTCAAGCTACACAAAAAGAGTAACAAACTGTTCCACTGAGCTGTATTTCAGGTTACTTGAGTTTAAACCAATGCCCATCCAACCACCACACTCAACATTTCAGCAAAATGAAGTGCATCACTCCACAAAACCTTTAAGTAAGCTTCTACTAGAATTAAACAGGGTTTGCCACAGGACAGGACATTTTCAGTACAGGAAATGTTTCTTTAAAATGTTCACATAAATTCTACATCAATCAAAATTCCCAGAGAAATACAAATTAAGACATTAAGCCACCTGACAGGGGAAGAGGGACAGTTTGTTCCAAGAATTTGCCTTGTGTACTTTCAGTGATTCCAGGGCATTCTCTCTTTGAAGAAAGTTACAAAACTTTGTATAAAAATCCATGTCTTTATTAGGTATCATTCTGCAATTTGAGGGAGTCTATCCTTCAAATACTCAAATGATTAATGAGAGGTAGTATCGCAGATTAAAAGTGTTTTCATGACTCTAGTCAAAGAGCAATCCATTGCTGCTAGAGAACAGAGAATTTGAGGAAAAATTGATCTACTTACATCTGCTCATCAATTTCTCCAATCTGGCGATCTAGTCGTCCCTCCTCATCATCTTCTGCCACTATTGCTTCTGAAATCTAAACCAGAAAAACACTGAGAAAATTCACCTTCATCCTGAATTCCACTTCCACTCCTTTACAATGTCTGTGTCTCCCCTGCTCCCCTCTACCTGAAGTTAGTGTCAATCCCCTCTATGTATATTCCCATCTTTTCAAGGGCAAATACAGACAAAAAAATGGTCTGGTTTAATTTGAAATGGAAATGCTTTTTCTTAAAATCAAAAGAATTTTGGCTGCCTTGGGGTTAATCTTTGGAAAATTTCAATACACTACGATTTGAAACTGAGCATAAACGAACGACACACACCCACAGTCTGAGGCTGAAACGAGAGCTCTATCCCAGTGCTTGGGACTTAAATACACACCAGTTATTGAACATACTGTTTAAGTATTCCCACTAGATCCCGAAGTGTTTCTAACCTGTTATTTTTTTCAGCATATACTTTCTCAAATCTGAATGTCTGGGAGATGCTATGCAATCAATGGTCCACGCATAACTGAGAAGATTCCTCCTAAGCTGAAGAATTATCTGAATGGCTTATGCTAGCAAAATGTATCCACCACCGCTTTTGTATGAACATTCGCTCTGTTTATAGTGCTGACTGCTTTAAAATGAGCAATGATACATTTTTCTGCACCACTTTTCTCAGCAGCTGACATATGAGTAACTATTTACAATTAAAATAATTAAAAGTATAGCAAATACTCTAGGGGAAGACTGAGAACACCAGGTAATGTTTAAATTGTACACAAGGGCAGATAAACACCTGCTGCAGGAAGACTTTCCATGCAATGGTAAACAGTGAAAAATTGAAGTACAGAAAAACTGGCCAATTTATGTGTCTCAAAACTCTTCTGTCACCTTCCCAGATTTTGGAGTTCCTTTCCAGTGCATTTAAATTAAACATGAAATCCAGGTTACCTACACTTTATAGATATGTTTTTAAAAAGACACACAAATGGGTAGTGTTTTTAAAAGTTAAAGTATGAATATAGAGCTAAAGAAGAGCCCATAGTTGTGTCATGTTTGGATACAGGACACTAATCTGAGGTATATGCTAGCTAAATAGTATTTAAATAAAATACAGTGTAACAAATGAAACTAGATACATATGACTGGATCTTGATTAAAAGTTTTCATCTTAATTTCATTTAAGTGGAAAATACAAGAACCCTTTGCTCATTTATAAAGTGCATTTAACCACACACTGCATTGAAACAAACAGCTGACAAATGCAGATGTCAGCCATTCTGCAGAGCTGCATGAAACTGTTGTTTTCCTTATTGTGTATAGTATTTAGAATCAATAAATATAGATTCCATTACTTACTGTGTTGACCTGTCGCATTGCCTTTTGAAATTCATCCCATTCTTTGTCCATCTGATCCTTTGGAGCATCAACTTTTCTCACCTAGGGAACATGAAAATTTATAAATTAACAATTTAAGTCTAATGACTCTTTGGGGCACTGTAAAAAAGAAACCAGGAGAAATATGGAAAATTATGCTGTATTATCAGAGAAGTCTGGTTGATGTATTTCAGTTTAAGTAACAGATATGAGTGAGAGAGTGCAGCTGCACAATGGTTTCGGAAGAAAAATCTGACTCTGCTCCTGGATTAAACAACATCTGTGACTGCAGCATTAAAGAATAATTATTGACTAAAAGTGGCTGGTGTGGAATGTCTGAAGTAACAGAAGTGAGTTTGATGGTCTGCCATTTCACTGTGTCAGGTGGTAACTATTAAATTCTTCTGTAAGCTGCCTGTACAATTGCATACAGTAGCCATTTCACAAGCCAAAAAGCAGTGAATTGTTTGCCTTTGGCATAACATAAAATATCCAACCTTTCAGTCACTAGTCTTCTGGTGTTAGGTAGCCTGACTGTATTTCAAATCTAGTCTAATTTTGTTGGCTCACAGAAGAAACTGTACAGCTACAAACCAATTTTAATGACATGCAAAGCTTTTTATTATGTGGTAGATGGCATTTAGTACTAAGACATGAAGTCTGAAAAAGTAGTAGTGGTAAGAATGTGTTTAAGATCTACAGCCAAGGTAATCAAAGCCAGATTGTGCTTTTAATGCAAATAAATAAACAAGGTAGTCTGTCTGTGTAATTGAAACTTACACAATTCAAGACTGGAAGATGTGGCATATAATGTATTTTAGAGGACAGATTATGCCTGACTCAGGACTGAGTAGAAATTATATAGCTAGGAGAACTAAGCAGTTTGAACATAAGAAGTCATGACACCATATTTTTGCATTAGTTTTATTTTCCCTTTATTCATTCTGCTCTTTTGGTGACATATCAGTCATCACCTTAGTAAAGACAACAGTTTGGTGTGTTTTGTTCCTGAGTGATTATACAAAATCAAGTAGTATGAATTAAGTTTATAGAATAAATTAGAAGCTTCCAAGCAAACTCATACTGGGAAGTAATAGTCATCATTTCATTTTTCTGTTCTGTTATTATTTCTATCATACGTGTATGTACTGTGTTATTATGCATTGTGGTTGTCTTTTGTAATTCATAATTATTTGTATTTCTTACAATAAATTTAAACACTAAAGTTATTATTTTTTCTTGAAATATTTTTCTAATCCAGAATTGATATGCCTTACAAGTACCTGATGCAAATAACAAGCATTTTTCACACCCACAACCTCCCTTTCAAACACCCAGTTGATTCTTCAAATAATTATTTTTGTGTATGATTCCAACACAGAACCACCGCAGCCACCTCAATAGAAGTCATGTCACAAACATTTTCCTTCCTCTGAGTATCAGTTACACTCAGAAAGGGCTGATTAAGAGGAAGAGCCTCTCCAAGCAATTCAATGGAACAAGTAACCACTTGTAAATTTATCAGTGGAGGCAATAACCAGAACAAAGGTTACCAAACCAGCGTCCTCACAGATATAAGCAGTTTCTCCTTTCCTGCTAGGCATTCCTGCATTTCCTACTTATGATGAAACTAAGTATTTGAAAAATTTACTACTTCAATTAGACACAAAACAAAAAACAAAACAAAACAAACCCCACAAAAAAACCCAGCCAAAGGATGTGTTTTTCAGCTACATATCTCAATATTCAAAATATCATTATTCAAAACTATTCACATATGGCAACACCTGGGCATGAGTAGTGCCAAAAGAGTCTTGCCAGAGCAAATACAACTAGTGGGACTAACTAAACATGAAGAAGCACTATTTGGAAGGTCTCCAAATTAAATGTCATGGCTTGGCCTCACAATGCCATTTAAATACACCAGCAGCCTTCCACTGTGTGAACAAGGAAATGTACTCCAAAAAAAAAAAAAAATACTTAGGCCTACAGCACTATATTTCAATAAAGAAAGCAAGAAAGCCATCAAATCCGTAGCAAATTTTACAAAACAAAACAAAAACAGGTTTGTATTTCAAACACCAGTGTTTATTTTGGTCATCATTTGGCACCGTGCAAGCTGAAGGCAGTATGAATGTTTTTGAATTTCAAGGTTTTTAGTTGTGGGGGTTTTTTTTGAGAAACCAGCTGAATACCCACATTTCTTTTCTTTTCTGAGCATCATAAAACCCCGAAGTGGTAAAAGACGAGAGGGCTGAAGAGCAAGTTCACTCTTGTGGTGTAACCAGCACTACAGATGACAGCGTGTGCAATACTGGAGGTTTTCATTCCAGCAGGATGCACCCCATCAGTCACACAGTGACTCAACACTTTTCAGCAGGATCTCACAAAGGACATTATAGAACATCCCCAATTCCAAAGCAAAACTGAATGTACAAATTAAGTGAACTGCTTTTCCTGGGATGACTCACAGAAATAAAGGTAGATTGTCCAAATCTCAGTTCAGTATTCCAACCAACAAATGACATTTCTTGAAGAGTCACAGAGGAACCATAATCAAAAATACTTTCCAAGAGATGACTTTACCAAGCTCTTCCTGCCCACCTCCATCCCTTTTCATGTTTTCTCATTCATACAGAATGAATGTTTAAAGCTGCACCAGGGGAGGTTCAGACTGGGCAGTAGGAAGCATTTCTTTACCAAGAGGGTGAGCAGACACTGGAACAGCCTCCCTGGAGAGGTGGCCAATGCCCCAAGCCTGTCAGTGCTTAAAAGGGATTTGGACAGAGCCCTTAAGAACAAGTTTTAGCTTCTGTTCAGCCCTGAAGTTTTCAGGCAGTTGGACTAGATGATTATTATAGGTCACTTCCAACTGAAATAGTCTACTCTAGTCTGGATAGTTCAGTCATTTTCTTATATTCCAGTATGACTGATTACCTGGAAAAGCATCCTTACTACTCAGAAAATCATTACAACTGGCAGAAATAAATCCAGTAGCATAAAACAAGTAGATCACTTACTTTTGCATCCACTTCAGGATCATCGAAGAAACCTTCTGGCAAAGCTTCAGCAGTGTTTTCTTTCCTGAAATATTTGATTACTATTAGCCCAAGTCAACACTTTACAATCTGCTTTACTGCAGAGTTAAAAATAGTCAAAAACAAAATTCATAATCCTTTGTGTAAGTATGTAGAAACACAGCAGGATTTTTAAGCCCTTAGTTTTATCTACAACCATCAAAACCTCCTCCTTTTGCTTGATCTTTCCTCGCTTTGAAGGAACTGCACAGAAAGGTTTAAATCCCACTGTTAAAACAAGAGCTGTGGCTTATGCTCCTTAAACTGTACTTCCCAGTGCACTGAACACCCGAACACTGCAACAGCACGGTTTCTACTTCTGAAAAACTAAAGCATTATCTAAAGGAGTGCTCAAGTGAGCTGAACCATTACCACACAACAAGCAGTTTCCTTTAAACAGCGGAAAGCGGTGGCTGACATGAACCCACAGAACCCTGTGTTAAAATTTCCAAAGAGATGTCAAGCAGACTCTGTATGACATTGCTCCATCTCTTCTCCTGTCCCTAGGGTGCAAGATACCTGTCTGAAACAATGCCTGAGGCTCACATATATACACACGATTCTGAATGCAAGCTAACAGTAAGTTCTAAGGGATCACAGTCTCTGTTTCCTGGAAGATTTTTGTAAACAAACATTTGTTTGTTTACAATTGCTAAGACTATCAATATTTGATCTGACTGCTTACCTTTCGATTACCTTCTCTTGTACCTCTGCTTTCTGTATGGATCCTGAATGGGAAACTATAGGAGCAGCTGGAGTTTTGGTGTCAAAAAAGTCTACAGGAAAGGACAGAAGTCTATGACTAAAAGAACAGCTGTTCAGGCATTTTCTAAAATTCCTACTAGACAGGAATTTCAGTTAGTACCTTACTGAATCAAGGGAAGAACAGCCAGCTGTTACTTCCCTGGCAGCCTCAAACAACTAGAACATAAAATCAATAAGCAATCACCACACAGTAACAGGAGATTCTTTGCTAGCTTAGCTCTACTTCCAGTATTACACACCCTCACCATCACCTAATGGCAATATTTAGAAAAATAAAATAAAAACCTTTCATCATCAGTTAAATCACAGTTTCTCCTTACAGAAGATTACTATTAATTACTAAGAATTACTAATTACTATTTCAGTCAGCATTACCTGCAGGCAGAGAATTAGCTATTACTTCTTGAGTTGGAGGTGGAATTTCAGTTTTATGCACAACAGAAGATTTGCTTGATTGTTCTTGTTCCTCCTCTTCATCATCATCGTCGTCATCGTAATTCCCTGACAATAAACTGGGACCTGGGCCCTTGGAAAGGTGTACACTGGCACTGTCTTGCTCTGCTTCATCAAAAAAATCTGCTGGCAGCCTGGTAAAGAGCCCACAACACAACCGTTTGAACCTTCACAGCAATGGGTCCAGTCCAGCAGCAGCAGCCCAGTCCCTCTGTGAGCAATGCAGGCTGTGAGACACTGAGCAGCAGCCTGAACTGCACAGCTGCCAGCACAGCCACCCTGTGAACACAGCACACACCTGGGGCTCTCTTTTTAAAGAGCTCCCCAGAAATGCCCTGGTTAATTCTAAAAACGTATTTTAGATCCATTGTTCCATGTGCATATTCACATTAATAAAAATAACCCATAACAAATTGGAATGGTGGTTAAAGTAATTCTTTTTCCACCTACTAAGTAATTTGCTACTTATTTTGGGTACCTAGTGCTGTCCAGGACTGCAATTTAGAACAGGCACACAGGATCAGCAATGAGAAAACACAGATTTGCTGGAATAGCTGCAGCCTGAAAGCCAAACATTTTTAATCATTATATTTTAAACTAATTATATCAACAAGTTCAAAAATGGACAAACCTCTCAAGTGTTAATTTTGCACACAAATTCAAATTCCTACAAGGAAACAGCAATGGTACCTATGCAAGGTAATAATTTATCCTGTGAAGTGCAGAGGAGACCTACAAGAGTCACTTGACATCTGCCAACCCTGCAAAGATGCCTGAATACCATCAGAAATTTTTAGGGGCAGTTGAGATGCTTAACCCAACCCCCTGAAGTCAAATACAGTCCTGTATCTGTACAAGTTCAGCTGCAGCATATGCACCTACATGAATTTTAGGTGACAAAAACCATCCTAATGAAGATCTGTCACTTGTTAGTAGTTTTTGTTAATAAAGATCATTTAATTATTCATTCAAAATTTGTCTTAATTTCAGACTGCCACCTCTTCTGTAGGATGTCAGCATTATTAGAGTACATGCTACAATCTAGTTATGTTCAAGCTGTGTAACAGCACCACATGTCAATCCTTTAAAGGCTGTCAGTGGCAGTAAAAGAATTCCTGTTTTCTCAGAGAGTCTCAAGAGTTGATACAGTTATCTCCACTCAGGAAGATGTTGCCATGTTCAGGAATATACAGCTCTGTTGGAGAACCAGCAGAAGCAGGGATCTGCTGACTCTCTAAACCTTTGCCCTTGTCTAGAAAGCAGAGACAAGGAGGAGCTGGATGAGAATGCAGCCATAGTGAGGTAGAAAAAATTCCTATGTTATAACAAGATCTACTTACCCTGACGAAGACGTGTGTGGCTTTTCGTCTGTACCTGTACAACAGCCAAGAGTCACTTCTTAAAATCCATGCTTTTAAAAGAAACATCCCCCTGACTTCTATGACAGGACCAAGTCCCCAAATCCATATGTATTTAACATGTCTCATATATTTACGTGTCTGGTAGCACCAAGGGAAAAAATTAACTGTCTTTCCTTTGGCAAGAACTTTGGTGCATGGTTTGAGGAAAACCACTGACTTGATTCCACTGAAAAGGAATAATACCACTTCTAGGCAAGTATTCCTACTGCTTAATTTACACTCCTTCTCAATCTCTTTGGGCCAAGCCCACAGTTCCATGACCTAATTTAACCCAATAACGCAGAAGAAATCCAGGTAAACTTCCAAAAGCACTGTTTTCTTCTGACACAGAACTCACAGAGAAAGAGCAAATAAACTTTTCCCCTTTTCAGCAGCAATGGGCTGACATTAACTGAACAGTCTGGTGTATTCAGACTCAGTTGCACAGGAACAAAACCAAAAACATTCAAGATGAAAAACGGACAGATTCTGGCAAGCATTTCTCTCTCATTACCTTTTATTCTCTTTAGGTCTGTATTTTCTGTCTCAACTGTTTTTCTCTTGACAGGATGAGACGATGCGCCAGCAGCTGAGCCAGTGGCCGTCTGCTTTGTGCCTTTTAATTCTGCAACTCTCTGTAAAGAAATAAAAATTCAGGACACATTACTAACAGTAACTTCTGGATTGCAGCTTAAAATACAGAGCTTTTACAACAGCTCACCAAAGCGAGCAAATACCTTTCTTGAACAGTATCACTGAAATAGACACCACAGGTACCAAAACAAAGACCAGTGTTTCTGTCAGCCTCTGGAATGATGTGACATGGAGGAAGAGAAACTGACACTCACACAAGGGAGACTGTACCAGTAATAAAGAAAAGACAGAGCAGTGACACTGACAGCACTAAGGCAGTGGAGAAAAGAGCAGGAAGGCTGGATTTATTCTAAGGTCCTGGAATATTAAGTGTTTTCAAATTAAAACATGGCATTTTAACAGCATGAAAGACGTCACCCTGCCTTGCCACAGTCATCTAGTCTGAATGCAGGCAATGAACTGGAACCCTTCCGTTCCTTTGGTCTTTTCCTGAATACTTGTAAAATTAAACACAGTCTTTCAGTTTTTGCTAAAAAGTAGCTGCAGAACTTAAAAGGATAAAAAAAAAAAATTGGGTCCTGACTTGCTTTACAAGCTCTTCATATTTACTACTGATTTACAAAGAAAAAAAAATTTAAAAAGGGTATTTTCTTAACCCCGCATAATCTGTCACTTGAGAGCTCACAGGTCGCCCAGCAAGCCCGGGGAGGCGGGGGAGAGGGGGAGGTTCCAAGTGCGAGCTGCAGACAAGTGACAGCCAGCAGCTGTCGCTAAGGTGGGAACTGCTTCATCGCAGGAGCGCACCCCTGAAAGACACGGGACCGCCTTTTTAAGGGCTGCCTTTTCAACCCCCGCATGGGCTTTCTAAGAGAACACAAGCCAGACGGAACAGGCACGCTGGTTCCCACCCTCATCCCGGCGGGCGCTCCGCTGCTCCCGCGGCCGCACAGAGGCGGGAGCAGCGAACCCCAGCCCCGTTCCGGCGGCGCGGCCTCTCCCCAGCCGCTCCCCTGGCCAAGCGCTGTCCCGAACAACAAAGCCCGGCCGAGACCCTCCGCACCGCCGCTCACCTCGCGGTGCTGCTTGCCCAGGACGTGTGTCTGCCACAGCAGCTCGCCCTTCACGGGCGCGTTGCACAGCGAGCAGCTCAGGTGCCCCAGGCTGTTGTACGTGTCGGCCGCGTTAAGGGAAGCACCGTGCGGGGCGCCGACGCCCTCCCTCCACCCATCCCTCCCAGCCTCCTTGCCGAGCGCTAGGGAGCCCGGTGCCGAGGATATTTGGCGAAGGGCGAGTCGATGCGCTTCTTGCCGGCGTTCTGGCGCTGCTTCTCCCTCATGAGGCGCCGCAGCTCCTCCTGCCGAACCTGCTTCCGCCCCGCGCCCGCCCCGGCCGCCGCCATCTTCCCCCGGCGCGCAAGGGCGGGGCCGGCGCGCGCCGTGACGCTGCCGGGAGCGCGCCGGGAAGGGAGCGGGAGCGGGAAGAGGAAAAATAGGAATGGATCCGTGTCCCTCGTCGCCTTGCTCGGGGTGTTCTTTAGTTAAGCCTTTGGAGCACCAACAGAGCTCGATGGACACAGCAGTGCAGCGGTGGGACACGGCTCTGAATAAGGTGCCTGAAACGTACCCCACTCCTCAGGCCAAACCACCCAAATAAGGAAAAAATAATAAACATTACATCCCATACGTCCAGATCCAGAAAATACAGAATCACAGCGTGGGTCAGGCTGGAAGGCATGTCAGTGGGTCATCTGGTCCAACCTGCCTGGCACAGGACTGTGTCCAGATGGTTTTTTAGTATCTTCAATGAGGAAGACTCCACAGCCTCTGTGGACAACCTGTTCCAGTGCACGGTGTGCAACACAACTGTGCAACGTGCTTTATGTTCTTTTAAAAAAAAGAAAAAAAAAAGCCACACACACACAAAAAACCCAGCTTTTTAAAAGTCCCATGTCCTTGCCAATCCGGGAACACTGGAGGCCCCAAATCACGGTGCCCTCCAGGAGGCCCCGCTCGCTGCCCTGCACAGCGCACACAGCACCAGCCAGAGCCCTGTGTGCCTTCTCCACTAAAATACAGCCCAAATACAGAATTTAGTGACTACAACATGACCGAGGCCAGCAGAGAACTTTCCATGTTTTATTTGTATCTTTTCATTTATCACAGTACAATAACGTGAGTTAACCAAATAAAGAAAAAAAAATCTAGTGCCAACTTCCACGGTGTCAAGTGCTCCACTCCAAACCATGAGTGTCCATTAGAAGTCAAAAAGTGTTGCTCCAGGTTCACAGCGACATTACCTTCCAGAGGACTTGGTCATGGAGGATGCCACTATAATTTTGTGCTGTTTCCAGAGAGCAACTCATCCCATGGCTCCAGACTCCACATTTCCCTGAGTCGGGTTTGGTTCTTCTCACACCAGCCCACGGGATCTGGGAGAGAAAACGGGCCAAGGGCATGTGCAATTCAATTTCCATTTTGATAAAAGACAAATCCTGCAGTACAATTTGCCAGGATGGCAAATTCGAGGTCTGTAAACACAGCCAGAGCAACACAGCAACTGGAGGAAGACGATGGGAAAAGTGCAACTAAGGCAAAAGGGAATAACTTCTGTCTTGACATGATCATGGCAGATTGTTGGGCTGAGGAAACCACTCAGTAGCAAAACAGGTATCACAGTACACCTGAACTACAGAATCCGTGAGACTATAGCTTAAGCTTGATTATTTAAATTTACAAACTCTGAAGAATATTTAAAATCACATCTTCCTTCCCCTTCCTCCCACAATTGCAGTCTGCTGCACTTTTGAAAAGCACAGACGCTGGCTTTTACTGAATTTAAGGCTATTTTGACATAAAATATGTTTATGACTCTCCTCTCCAAAACTAAGTATAAAAGTCAATTCACTCTAGAATGTCTTGGATTACTCTAAATACAATCATCTGTTTTCCAAAACAAATCAACTCATTTTTATATTTGGAAGACAAAACAATTTATACTGCAGAAGTTGGTCTTCATACACATACTTTTGTCCTAGAGACCAAACCACGCAACACTGCAAGGTAAATCTGGCTCGGGACACCTACCCTTTTCTGGATACAGATGTGATGGTGGGAGAGGCTCACCATCACTCTCTTTGCCTCAAAGTACCAGACCATCAAAAGATCTGCTATGGAACATCCTGAAGTTAATCCACCTTGCTCTGAGACAGGCTGAGGATGTACTCACACAAGCACATCGAAGGAAGCAGCAATTTCTGGGAAAGACTGTTGGGAAGACGATGTCTGCCTGTATATGTTCTCACCCAAGAGAGAAAACTACACAGGGGTAGTTAACCCAACTACAGCTGGGTTAAGCAGAAATGGACGCAGTCCTAGCCATGACCACAGCTCTCAGTTCTCTCCATGGGCACAGGAGGATTCTTGCTTATTGTACGTGCACCTGTGAAAGCTCAACGCATTAGAGAACCCACATTTGGGAGGGTGAGGATCCTTTCCATCATAGGAAAGGGGTTGATTTTGCACTCCCTGAATTAGGCAAGTGCTGCTGGTGGTTTAAGAGTCAGCTGAATCTGGTCCAGAAGCAGACACAGGATAGGCAGGGCTTCACAAAAATGACTACAACTGATGCTTCCTCCTCTTAACCTTAAAGTGCTGGGGAAATGCAGCATGACAGACTAGTTAGCCTAGGGAATAATCTTCCACAGTCCTACCATACCAAATCCTAACATGATAGATAAGGTTCCTAGGAGTTTAGACTATGAAATCCTCCACAGATGCTGATAGGAGAATTTCATACGGAAAAAACAGAAGCTGGGAGTAACTGGTTAACAGCAAAACACGGCAACTCAAATCTTGGTTTGGTCAACCAGCATTTTTAGAATATAAGTGACCCTTTGTAATGCACACTATCACTTCATTTATTCAATGGCATTTTTCACTAAAAAAATGTTCCTCCAATTACGAACATCAAAGACAATACTGCAATAATAACACTTCAGGTATTATTTAAACTTTATAACTTATCAGAAGTTAAGATCTTTTTACATACATTTCCTATTTTTATCTTGAAAGTGACAGCTAATCTTAAAACATATGGATAATGCCTCACTACCTAAGGGCCAATTCTAAACATTCTCAGTCTGACTAATTTGGGATGAAGAGTTTATTTCTTGCACAGAAAGAGGCTCCTTCCCAGTCCCTGTTTCGGTGGCCGCTGTGTATCTGGCTGACCTCCCAATGAGGAGCATCAGTGAAAAAGCAGCTCCTGTACATTTATGTTACTGACAGGCTGACATGCTCCACAGTCTGCTCAGAACCTCTGAGCAACCACTGCAAAGTTGGCTGCACCCACTCACAGTTCGTGTCTCCTGCAAAAGCTGACTTCTCACCTAACAGAGAAGGTTAAGCACAGTACATATGTGACTGCAAGACTCAGCCATAACCCTCACACAGATGGCATTGCTAAAATAAACCTGTCTCTTTGCAACATGTTATAAAAATTCACTGATTGCCTTAACATACTGGAATAATCACTGCATTTTCCCATTAAACATAGCATCATGAATTCAGTAAATTCAGAAAAAAGTATTAAAAAAACCTTTCAAAATAGCTCCTCAGTTATACTTTGCTTGAACTGAACCCTTGGTATTTGAGCAGCATGAATAATCTAATTTCATTTCTCAACATAAGACAGAACACAAATAATAAAAATACAAATAATCTATAAAAACCACAGTACATCAGAAATCTGTGTAAAAAACATACATCTGTATCAAGGAGCTCAGTAACAACTTAAAGCACCACTCAAAATTAAGTACCATACATGTTACAGTACATTCCATTTATTATGACAATTTAAGGCTAAAATAGGTACGACTCCCTTATAGTCAAGCTTTCTTATATTTATAAATGCATACAAACATTAAGTAGATACAAATGCGTAGGGGTTTTTTATTGCTCTGAACTGTCTACTAGAATGTTCAACTCTCCCAGATGTTGTCTCAGTTTGCCTTTTTCAATCTAGCTGTAGTCCTACAACTGCAACTTATGGCACTTGTACGATTATAGACCTTCTTTGATTTGAGCTGTAAATAAATTCAAAGATATATCAGACAAAATTGCCCACCACTGAAAACTTCATAACTTAGTTAACTAAACTATCTTATTGTCCATAAGATACACAATTCATCAAAAAGATTAGCTCAGCCATTCTTCAGGAAGGATTTCTTTTCAAAATAATAGTTCTAACCAAGCGGCAAACAAGACAACCAGCAAGAAATGATTGACTGGTGCCAGTCTAACAGACTGGGCTTTGAGGGAAAAAAAAAAAAGGAAGCTGGATATGTGCTCCAAAACAAAGAGCAAACTTTTCTTCTTGCTCATAGAGCAATTATGTTTCCTAATTATGTAAGGCGATGCCTCATTCTGCCAGTGCCAAATTCTTTGACTGTAGCTTGTCCATTTCTTGACCAATATTCCCTTCAATGGTATCACACTGGGCAAGAAAAACCTGAGAATAAAAAACAAACAAAAGTTATTGGATACACAATTTGGAAACACCGGAAACACACCGGGAGGTGTTTCTGAAGAACCGAAAGTGCAGTTTCTATAGTGAATTTGAAGATGTCAACTCAACAACCACTTTCCAGTTGTTTTGGCAATAGCTTACACCTGTATTTACTCAGAATCCACCAGAAACGTGACATTGGATAAGGCTAATAAGGATAATAGCATGGCTGCCCAACCAATCCTGATGCTGACGTATTTTCAGTTGATCCAAAGTTCATAAACAACAACAGGAAACACAAAAGTTCAGACAAGTTAGTGCTTCATTCAGTTTGGAACATGACTTCTAAGGTCCTTTCTAAAACACATACTTCAAAGGCCAAGGCTGGGAGGGACAAACCTGCTCAGTCAAATTTAAAACAAGCAAGACCATTAAACCAAGATCTTTTCTACTTCTCAAGACTACAACACACCATTGAACCTTCATCTTCATCAGTAGCTGGTGTTCCTCAAAAAACAGAAGGCTCCATTCCAAAAAAAGCAATCCACAGCACCTTACACTTTCTTAGAACCTGCCCACGAATTCTCACAAGTACAGTAACACACAGAGAGCAACTGGGAGCCAGCAGCCCCTGGTCACTTCGCTCAGGCTGTACACAGCACAACATGCCAGCACTTTAAGCCAATGAACTGTTTTAGGCCAACCCCAAGGTATGCAAGTACACGGCACTTCCTGAGAAAGATTCTCCCATTAGCTATTCATGTCTCACTTTTGTTTTTGCTATGTCTGCACCAGACTCTGACAGTCAAACCAGACATTTCATGTTATTTACATTAAGATGACAGTAAGAAAGCACTTTCCTTCTAGAGCAGCAAACTGTTGTGCCATGTGAATGTGCATCAACCATCACACTGCTTTGAATCATCTGTTTCCAACCAATCCCTTGAGTTGTCATCAACTCATGTCTGTAGGAACTTGAGTGATGAAAAAGTGAAGGTGGTAGCAACTGCAGTTGCTGGCTGCTACTCTTTCATATTTATCTTCCCACCCTGGAAGATGTGTGACTGCCAGCAGCAGAAGGCAGTCAACAGCTCCCCCTTGTTTTCATGGATACTTAAGAATAATAAGCATAACTTGCCACTATTTTCTTGTTCTTGCTCTGGAAAAACAAACTATTTGTCTGGTCTGAAACCCCTTAGAATTCTTCTGGAGTCCTCAAAGGGTTCATAACCTACAACTGCATAATGCTGTGCCTACAAAAGCACATAAATAATTCTGATCTCTGCTCAACAGAATCCATTATGCTTATATAGCAGTTCTTAAACAAAGCCCCACATACTTCTGCTGTAATTTCACCCAAGAGTGGAGATCCAATAGCTTCCACAAAGTTGACAGCCACCACTCTGTTACAAGTTTTGCTGTATTGGCTAGGCACATGGAATCAAGAGTGTGTTCAGAACCCCACATAACACAGCCACACCAGCAACCACCTTCATTTCCATGTGCATTACCTGAACTTATCTCAATAACTGAGTACAAAGTGCTTTGTCCCTAAAGCTGTAACTAAAATCATTTCTCCTATGAAGTACTTCTTGGTGGGCCTTCCTCTAAAATAGATGGCCATTCTAAAAAACTTGTGAAACATCAATGGGAGGTGTTTAATAAGGTAACAGCAAAAGACAAAATCATTCAACTCTATATATGAATGCAAGGTACTTCCACATTTTTAGGAGCCCATCCTGGCACCAAAGTTAGCACAACAGAAATAAAAACAGTAATACAAGTAGCATTACCTTTCATTTATGTAAGTTTGAGTGAAGAGAGCTGAATTCCAATATTTACTAACAAACCTTCAGTTCAACGTCTCTAAGAAAACAATACCTAGGAATTTACAAGCATCATACCACAGCAAAGCAATTAAACCCTCCATCCCCAGCACAGCTACTCTGCTGTAAGATCTTAAAGACCTACTCTCCAAAGAAAGCTGGTGCATTGCAGTATAAGCTAAATTTTCCAAAGAACAACCTCTGGCAAGGTCAGGAGTAGGTCAGCAGGAGTTACAGATAACTGCATCCTTGTGCCCAGATCTCATGCATTACTCCGATCCATCAAGATTCAGAAAAGCAGGAATGATCAATCCCGTTGTCTTTACAAGTTATCAGAATTACTTCACATCATCAGGCAGCCATAAGACAAACCATTAATATAAATAACAAACATTATCTGAAAACGGCATGACCTATGAAAATCTGTATTCTGTGTGCTATTTTATAAAGCTATTAAATACCTCTCAAAGGGAGGTCATAAAAATACCAATGTAAGAACAAACACTGAAAAAATCTAAACGGCTCATTTTCACAAACTGTTGGTATAAAAATGCTCAGCATTTATGGATGAAAAAAAAAAGGAAGAAAACACACCAAAAACAAACCAAGAAAACTCACCTGGACCCTCTTCACTAGCCCCTTCTTTTTCAGTTTGCAGTCACTGAAATTCTCTGGCAGATTCTGCAGTAAAATAAGCAAACAAGCTGATGCAGGTTAATTTTGAAATGAACATATTAGATTTACAGCAAAAACTGGAATTATCAAAGAATCCTCTGAATAGGCATCCTAAAAATGTCATGTTTGCTCAATAAGGATGACTACACAGGAAAGAATATATAAGAAAAAGTTATTAAAAAGCCAGGGATGCAGCATGCTGACTGCAAAGAACCAAGCTAGCAAATCTACCATGTGTCTTTAGGGAATATACAGAAACAGACTACACACACTGGTTTTTCTGCTGTGGTGTATGTTAACTGTTCTTCAGAGCTTTTTCAGAGACTATAACATGAACAAATTTCTTGCAAATACATTAACTCAATCACTTGCCATCACTGAATGTATCATTAGTAATGCAGCCATTCCCAGTCTAAGCTGCACATCTAATCATCTCTGCAACGTACTCACAGAAGGCAACAGATGTGAAGTGTTACACAATGTCAGCTTTTCATTTAATTCAAACTGCATCATTTTCTGTACTCCTGCCACCCATTACATTCATGCATGTCATCCTGGCAAGTGCTACATGCTTTGTCCTTTTCGAGCTATGTGAAACTGGGGTGTTGCTGAGGAATGGTGCTCAGGTTTATGATTTTTTCTTAACAGGCAAAACACTTGTACAGATGATTATCATTATATAAAGTTTATGTGAACATTCTTAAAAACATTGTGTTCTCACTGGTGAAGATGCATAGAAATCTTGGGAGTTTCTCACTAGTTTACCTTTTATTTTCCACCCTAACTCCAGACCAAGAACACAGGTTTCCCTAACCTAATCTGTTTCATTTCAGCCAAAATGTGAACACAGCTGGGAGGTTTAGATACATAAATTTTTGTAAAAATCAAAGTACAAACAACAAAAAAAACAGTCTTCTTTTCTTTTACTGTTCAGACAAATGGATTCTACTCTCCCTGTTTGTTGCCCATGCTGTGTGCACTGGTGTGAGGCACTTCAGCTGAGCTGTGGGCTGTGTCACCTCCCTACAGGAACACTCCTTATCTCCTCAGAGGTATTTCACTGGTGTTTCCCTCCTGAGCCCTAACAGCATGGTGGCTGGAGTAGAAAGCTACAACCTAGTTTCCATTACTGAAACTTGGTAGGAAAGTAACAAAAACTGTAGTCAGCACAGAAGCTAAGGGGGGGATGAAGTGGAGGATGGAAAAGGATGGGAAGTTGCCAACCCAGATAAAACAATATGGAAAATTATACTGAGAAAATGCAGTTGCTGCTTCCCGGATGGAATGAGGTCAGCATGCCCAACTTCCCACAAATAAACACTAAGGGGGCCTAAAGACAGGGTGGACTGGAGACACCCTGGCCAGGGTCTGTCCAAATCCTGCAAGAGGGGGAACATGGTGATACCTTGTAGCTGATAAACCAAGTAACAGCTTTCAGCCAAGGAAGGAAAAAGATTTCCTGCTGTTGAACCAGCAACTGTGGCAAAATCACAGATGCCCACCTCCGTTCCAAAGTTTCCCTTGGATGCAATACTGATGTATGGCTCCAGCCTCAAAGGTCACCTCAGATGTAATACTGACATTACCCATCTCCAAAGTACAACCACCCCCCACTGAACATGATGCATGACCAGAGTCTCTCTAGCTCCACCTAAACATAAAAATAGTATAAGAGTAAGTTTAAAATGGCAAAAATATAGGGAAGACTCCATTATTGGGGATTAGAGCTGGTTATTATATTGCTTTAAGTACATTTTTGCAGCCAGATACTACCACCAGCAATACTGTCAAGAGTTTTCTATTGTTTTAATAAAGGAGGTTTATTCCATAAACTGGTAAAGTGAGTCCTTCAAGGGCACTTAGAATCACTGGCAGCAGGTAACATATTTGACTGTGGCTACCCAGGAAGGGGTCCCTCTTATGCTGTTGTGTCCTGAATTTGTCCCTGAATCTTGCCTGGAGCACCAACAGACCAATTAAAGGTGTGGAGGTCCAAGAGGGGCCTCTCTGTTTGCATGGGACCCCAAGCAGGTCAGCTGAACCACCCTCACGTCAGGTGGGCTGCTCAGGGAAGGGTAACAGGACGCTGACAGACTGGTGGGGCACAAGGGTCTCTGTTAACCTGGGACACTGACACACAAATCAGACAGAAAGGGCTGGAGAAAATCTCCTCTCTCATGTGACAATGCTCCTTAAGCTTTAATAATACCTTTCTCTGAAGATCTGATTCCATGTTTACAAATCATGCTAAGAGATTAAAGAATTACAGTGAGAAATGCTTGTCACATTTTTATTGATTCAGATAAATTCAAAAAGTTTAGTAATAGAATCTCATCTTATTGTAAGTGGAAAAACTTCCCAGACATTTGGGAAATGTTTGTTACAGGAACAGTGATGGAGTTTTTTCAGAATACTTCTTTCTTTTAATCCTTGAAATGTTAATTTCATATGGATTTATCCAATGACAAGTACAGCAGAGACAAAGAGACAGTTAAATTTCATCAGAACAGCTTGTTAATTTAAGTAAGTTCTACAGAGGAACTGTAATTTCAGAAAATCTTCAGGAAAGGAGGATGGACCACTAGAGCACAACTATGAGTCAGTAGCGCTATCAATGTCCTCAATAGAGATAGATGCAATTTGACAGATTTGTTGTGAATTTATGTTACAAAATCAGTGATTGGTATTTCATAAGAGAAAGCTTTTTTCAATTCTTAGAACAATCCATTCTCTGCAATATTGTCTTTCTAGATTAAAAAATCTGCCATTTAATAGGAGACCATCTTGAGGACAAAGTGAGTGCTGATACTGCAATATTGGTGAAAACATTCATTAAATCAGAGCTGGTTGACAGGTACATACTGTCAGGACTGTGGATTCAAATCTTCCTACTGATCTCAGAAAAACTTTGCTTTTTCTTGAAAAAGCCTTTCAGATATTTAAAAATTGATCCAGATGACCAAGTAAAGCATTTCCCATATTCTTCTCACTGAGATTTGTAATAAATAGTGTGGTTTGACTTCTATTCCTGGATCAATTGTTTTAACTGATGAAATAAATAGCACATCTGTGAATGCACACACACAAATCTTCAAGCATTGAACAAGATTCAACTGCATTCTTCCTGAAGAAAACTTCTAAGATCTGTGGCTTATGGCAATATCTGACTGTGTCAGTGAAATCAAAATTTTTTAAGATGCAGTGAAAGCAGTAGCTGTTTAAACACATTTATGTTACAATGCTTAAGGTACAGATGCTCTACCCAAAAGCATCCCTTCATGACTTTTCTTTCACACCTCTGGCAGTGGCAACACTGTATTTTTTTTCTCTCACACCCCACTACTGTAGGATTATAAACTTACTTCTCCACCTTCCAAACCCCATCTTTTAAATTCACAATTGTTGAATGCATGGTGTCTAGTAAAAGTATTTCATTCCAAACTCAGATCCTCTAATTAATGAGCTTGTCTGCTACCAGTAAGAGAGTGAGACTCCTAGAATAGAAAGAAAACAATATGCAGACTTCCTCACCCTTATCTCTCTGTAACCAACCAATCTCATTTTGCATCAAGCTGTATAGTCTTGAGTGATCCAAATAACACACAGCAGCTGAGACACCTTAATGAGTTGTGACAATTCTGCCAAAGAAAAAAGCTGGAATATTTATAGTGTGAGCTTGCTGGCATGTTTGACTTCTACAATGTATCATCCATTCTTCTCAGTCAGTCACATTTTTTCCCTCTGAATTTTTTAACATGCTGTTGACTCAATCAACAGCACCTCTACATGTTCAATAGCATTTAAAAGATGTGTGAGAAGTAGCTTTTTACTTGGCTGCTGAAAAGAATGCTAATTAATTGTATAAACCAATTCTACAATAAGATAAAATACTTTACTGCTTTGCATTTCTATTTGCCATTTTTTACTCCAGTGGAACTCATTTATTGCTCATACACATCCCTCACTACCAGTCTGTACTGATCCCTCCATACAGTGCACTGCCACAGTGCAGCTGAGTGCTGCTGCCTCAGTAAGCTGGTGGCCTGTTCATCCGACCTGGTGTGATACTAGCACTCTGAACTCACACATTTTATGTAAAGATTCCACCCACCTACATGTATTTCATCTGCAAGATTGCACATTAGTCCAGTTTTCATGACAAATCTCACAGCCAGCTTTGTACATTAAAGAAACAAGTATGTGCAACGTAACTGCAATCACCAGCAATCCAAACCTTTACTTAAAAAAAACCAACCAAACAAACAAACTTTTCAATGTCATAGGCTCTTATTCAATAAAGTAAAAAACAATTACTACAGATTTTGGATTAAATTAATTGTAATTAGTTTTAGCTCTGGCTGCTCCACCTTCTCAAGAAACAAAATACAGGTATTCCATTACTCCCCGAATCTAAACACCAAGTCACTGATTATAAGTCTTCTAAAACATTGTACTAGACCTAAAATCCCTTGTCCAGTACTACTGAGAGTATTCTGGATAAGGAGATACAGGACAGCATGCTTTCTGTTTCAACCATGCAAAAAGCAACAGAACTAGAAGTAAACTTGGGAAATTGAGTTTGCATTATTCAGAAAGCAGTGAAACAATTTTAAAAGGCAGCCTGCTGGATTCTAGAACTGCACCCAAAATAAAAATACTGAGTTTTTTTTTCCAAAAAAGTTTTGGTATCAAAACTTGAAGGGGACAACCCCATCCAAGTGAGACAGTATTACCTTACTGATATTTTCATGACAACAGGTAGCAAATCTGCCACTTCAAGCAGGAAATCAGTTATATGCAGTCTTTATGTCTAACAGCATTCAGTAACTGTCAGCACAATATTCTCCTTTATATGAGGCACAAAAGGAAACAGAAATTTTAAGACTTCAAAATACTTAGAATACACCAATTTAAAAAAAAAGTATTTAGAATTGTTGGCGATAACAAGCAGCAAAGACAATGTTATCATCATAGGCTCACAAAACAAAAGCAGGAAATTAGTTAATAAGCTTCCCACCATTCCCAGGAACACATCCATATTACATAGCACTTGATGATGGCCTGTTCAAATTATAACTCTGATTTAGTCCACTGCTGAACTTTCAAAAAGAGTCCATTAAATTAAATTACACTGGTTCACCAGTTATAGGTATTTGCATGGCATATTTCTGGAAAAAAAATCCAATAAAAGGTCACTGTACCAAGGAGGAGACCTAAAGACACGACTACCACAGAAAAGCAGCATTTTTCCTTCAGAGCAGGCTATTATGATCTTGATATGCAACATAATTATATAATTACAGAGGCTTACAGAGAACGACCAGCAGACAGAGAAACACAGTAAGGAAATACCCTGGTTGGGGCAATTTTCTATTTATCTCTGTACAAGACTCTTATTCTCATCTACTATTCTAATCTCGGCTACTGCATGATACAGGAAGATGTATATTATACTCTGAAAATGTAATGTAAGGTTATAATGCACTAATGACTGTGAAGCACTTGCATAGCCAAAAATAGATTTCTTAGTACATTAAAATACCAAATAATTTTCTGTTCGGATTTGACCCTCTTCTGTGGTTAGTTACTTACAATGGCATCAATTTGTTCAAGGGTCTTCATGAACTGCTCTGCAGTTCCTTTTATCCTCTTGTCCAGCTGTTTTAGTGCTTCTGCTTGGAGATCCTTTGCTAAAAATCCCTGAAGAAGAAAAAAACAAAATTATTCTATACTCTACACAATACTCACCTTAGAAAATCTGTCAATCCACAACAGCAGAAAACATCTTTTAGTATTTCTGTATTTTCAAGCATGATAGGGACTCCAATCTTAATCTGTATTCTTCTGGATTTTATCAATTCTTGACATGGTAAATGTAAGATCCATCAGGTTTACTAAAATGATAAATATGTAATAGACCTTCTTCTTTGGACTTTGAGAGAACTCTAAGTTTTTCCAGATATAAAGAATGTAAGGTATCCCATATGAAACAATATACACCTTTTTCCAAACATTGCCATGTCTCTATTTTGCAAACTCATAAGTGGCATTTGGAATTCACTAAGAATTATTACTGACTCTCGGACATTTAGGAGGGGCAGCTATTACTGACTACTCAAAACCTCCAAATTGTTTTGTTTGGGCTTTTTTACATAGAAATACCTACAAAACTGCTTTGCAAAAATATAAAGTGATACAAAACTGGCATACCTTCTGGATACTTGTGAACTCTTTATTAACTTCCTCTAATTTATTAGCTATTTGCTCCACTGACTTCTCCAAATCTTTTAACTTCTTTAATTCAGCTTCTTCTTCTGGACTATTCTGTGTATTCAAAAGTACAACATTCACAACTAACGAACAAATAAAGATACAATGCAGCTAAAAAGCAGCAGTGCTGATACAGACATAAAGGCTTCTGAGGGTTTAGAATACACACCACACTGTGGCTATTCTTTCCATATTTCAGTAACTACCAAATCAGCTTCTTCCAAAGCTTAATTACAAATAAACTTAAATCAGCAACGTATATAAACACATTTAATGATATTAATGTGAAGGAAAAAGGAAAAGAGCAATTTTTTTTTCTTTTTGTCAACTTATCATTTCTAAAGTATAGGTAATATTTACATCATAAGATTATTACCTCATCCTCAAGCTGCAAACCAGCCACAAATCATTTCACCAGAAATAACCTAGATGATCAAGACCCAGTAGTAACAGTTGGAAAAGATTTTTTTAAACCAGAAAAATAAGATGAGCAGATAATGTCATCAGTGCACAGAAAGTTCATGAACACTGACCACACATTAGGCAGAGTCCTGTCAATAATGTAAGGCAGAAGCCAGTCAATAATGTAATTTCAGAAAAGTACAAACTGCAGGTATTTGCAGTGTAACATGAGACTGAACTCAACTCTGTGGATAGGTATACAAAATTAGGTTAATGCTCCATCTTGTTTCTGTGCTCAGCAGCTGACTTAGTGACAGAAATGTTTATAGTTTAAGGGGAAAAAAGGTCCAAAGCAATGCTTACCCTTTTCCCAATCAACATGACTTTGCAACCATTTTTAACACCAAGTGCTGATAATGGTTGTTCCAATTCTTTCAGTGACTTTCCTAAACGAAGAACAAGAGAGGAAAAAACCAGTTTAAGTACAGTTAGTGGCATAAGAATTTCTTTTTGAAGACATTCAAAACATGGACACCTGATGAAAGCTCATCATCTATAAGAAACATGGCAGTTTTATAAGTTACCTTTGTATATCAGTTTCTGAAAAGGAACTGGAACTCCAGTGACTTGTTCAATAAGTACAGCCATGTCTTGTAGTGTAGGTTCACCATCTTCTCGTTGAGAAGCAACTTGAATACTGTGCTTTTCATTACCTAGTAGAAAAACAGCTTAACAGTAATATTTATTGTAACCTAGAAAATATTACAAAGAGAATCCATCTCTAACATTTTTTACCATTAATGCAGAAAGTTCTCAAATGACAGGTTCTTATGTAGAATCAGAATTTTCAATCAAATTATTCTACCTTCCTTCCTTCCTCCTGAAGTGACTGAACTCAGCTGAAAATTTTGGTTTACATTGGAATAACCTGAAGAGTTTGACTGGGCGTATTTTACTGGCGTAATTTAGCTCCTGCTAAATATTATTCCCTATCTCTTTTTAAGAGTACAGATGGTGTCCAGACATCTCACAAGCTAAAGCATGAAAGCCCACACCTTCCTGATGTATTCCATTTCCTACTTGTAGGAACTTCTAATAACATGAGTCTTTGGTATCTGAGACAATTTGCTCCCTTCCTCTCAAACATGAAAAACAAGCAATCATTGTCTACCCTGTCTCACCTCCACCACCACCAAGAGAGAATTCTCAGAGTACAAAAACTATTTCTCCCCATATAGTACTGATAAGCAGACATAACCACTTGGAGAAGTCCCAGCTTATCTGTCACCTTCCACTTCCTATTCAGACTCCCTAAGATTACTTGCATGCTAACAGGAGGTAGTTCTTAGGGGAAAAAAGGAGTATGCCTATTAATCTCTGCTTTGCAACAGACCCTTTCTACAACCCTCTGCTCCCACACACATAAAGTCTGTCAATCTGAGAGCACCCACAGGAATCAAGCACCTCTGGCTGCAAGGGAAATCAAAACAGGCATTTTTCACTCTGCAGGAAGAGAGAACGTAACACATACAACAGAAGAAAAACTATTCTCATACCTCTAATTTAAAGTGCACGTATCTTTTACAAAGGAGAGTGCTAGAAAAATTTATTTTAAAATGCTCAGCCTCTCACAGTCACATGACAAATTACACTGTAGCCTCAAATATTTTAAAGCTCTAACAAAATTTGTTATTCCAAGACAATTTTAAGCTTAAGATCACATTATGTCCCTCTCACTCAAGTATTTTCCATGAACAGCCCTTCTTACCAGTTTGTTTTGGAGGAAAAAAACAAACCACAAAACACAACCTCAATATAATTCAAAAGGTCATTTTGATATATACAACTGCTTTGTATAAGGGCTCTGCCCATGAGCAATTGAGAGAAAAAAACCAAACAAACACTAACTGCGGATGAAGTTTGTGTAACAATAGAACCAGTTTAATTACAAATTATGAGCACCACTTTGGACAGACTGTAAACAAATTTTACTGTAAATTCACAGCAGAGTGAAATCACAATAAAAAACCAACTCATGGGTAGCTCCAGGTGCCAGAGCTGAGATTCCCCTGCAGCCCACAGTGAAGACCATGGTGAAGCAGCCGTGCTCCTGCAACCCATGGAGGATCCCACACTAGAGCAGGTGGATGCCTGAGAAGAGGCTGTGACCCTGGGAAGCCTGTGCTGGAGCAGGCTCCTGGCAGGGATCTGCAGACCCATGGAAGAAGGAGCCCACACTGGAGCAGGTTTGCTAGCAGGACTGTCACCCTGTGGGGGATGCACACTGGAGCAGTCTGTTCCTGAAGCACTTCAGTCCTTAAGAGGAACCCAAGCCGAAGTAGGGGAGGAGTGTGAGGAGCTCTTCCCCTGAGGAGGAAGGAGCAGCAAAGTGTGATGAATTGACCAGAGTCCACATTCCTCTGCACTGTTCAGGCAGGAGGAATTAGAGAATTCAGGAGGAAAGTTAAGCACAGGGGAAAAGTCATTTTTTTCTCTTTTAGTTCTCATTGTTCTACTCTGATTTGAATGTTAATAAACTACAAGTCCCCAAGTTAAGTCTGTTTTGCCCATGACCTGGTGAGTGCTCTCTCCCTGCCCTTCTCTCAAGCCATGAGCTTTTGTTGTATTTTCTGTCCCCTGCCCAGCTGAGGAGGGGAGTGACAGAGTGGCTTTGGTGGCACCTGATGTCCAGCCAGGGTCCGCCCACCACACTTGCAGACTGTCAAGTCACACATGTGGGTCTACTGTCGTTCTGTTTCTCAGCCCTAATTTCCATCCTTCCCACTTTCACTCATGCACACAAAACTTTACTAAAAATGTTCTGTGCAATGTGGTCAAGCCACATCTGACAGCTGCAGGTGTAAATCACACAGGCGAAGCCCAAGCTGAACAAAGGCTTCTATTTGCTATCTGTTAATGACACAGTCTTTATCAGGTAAGAAAACAACTGGAAAGACAAAAACATTCTCAGACAAGCAGGCTGTTGCCAAACAGCAAGACATTGGAATTATAAATATGTCAAATCATTAAACTGCTGACATCTTTGCAACATGAAAGCCCCTCAGATCAAATGGAACTCTCTAAAGGCATCAGGGAGCACATGAATCATGATGACTCAAACAAATTATTCCACAAAATTCCTCACCAAAGACTCTTAAATAAAACTACCAGGTGATAAAGGAGACATTTTAACAAAACAATTTGAAAACATGAATGAGCAATCAGAAATAAACAATATGCTTTAGCATATTGTTTATTTCTTTTAGCACATTACCAACATAGGGCAAAAGAACCAAAGGCAGAACTTATTATTCAATTTTTTTTTTTAAATACAATAAAAAATTACTACGTTTTGCTAACAAAGCTCAGCAGAACATCTTGCTGATTTAATACCTTACTATCTTCTTAATTCTTCTACTGTCTCACTTAGATCCATTTCAAAATTTAACCACAGTGTTTCCCATCTCATTTTTAAGAACTGCGGAGCCCAAGCTATTCTCGCCCCTTTACAGTAAGGATTTATATTTGTTTATAGCTACAAGCCTATCTTCCCCTCCACCTTCTTCTTGCTCCTCTAGTTCTTCTTTTTGAGGGAGAAAAAAGCCCAACTCAGCTGGCCTCTGAGTGACCCATTCCATCAGGTCGACACCCACTGTCCCACCAAAGAAACCACTCTCTGTTGCAGCCTTGCAGCTCACTAGCTGCCAACACCTAAGCCTCTTCAACAAACCAGAAGAAAGTCTATCGGGTAGCACTTGCTGCTAACATGCAGTGCTGACTTCAGCAATACATTTCATCTAAATCAAAATTACCCAAAGAACAGAATCACAGAATGGATCAGCTTGAAGGGACCACAGTGGGTCATCTGGTCCAACTTCCCAGCCCACGCAGGGTCATCCTAGAGCACATGGCACAGGATTGTGTCCGGACAGTTCTTGAGCATCTCCAATGAGGGAGGCTGCACAACCTTTCTGGGCAAGTTGTACCAAGGCACAGTCACTCCCACAATAAAGAAGTTCTTCCTCCTATTCAGGTGGAACTTCCCCTGCATCATTTTCTGCCCACTGCCTCCTGTGCTATTGCTGAGCATCACTGAGAAGAGCCTAGCTCCATCTTCTTGGCATGCCCCCTTCAAATATTCATTCACATCAATGAGGTCCCCTCTGTCATCCCTCCTCGAGGCTGAACAGGCCCAGCTCCCTGACCTCTTCCTTTTAAGAGAGATGCTCCAGTTCCCCCAAGGTCCTCGTCGCGCCCACAGGACCTGCTCTGCGCTCCGTGGCCAAGGCCGCCGTGTCACCTGCTCCCACTACCACCCCTGCAGCACACCTACGCCCGAGATCCGGCTGGAGGAGACCCTGGCAAGCTGCGGCCAGTACGGAGCGAAGCCTCACGGCAGCAGCCGGAGGACCGCAGGCTGAGCGGGGCCGTGTCCCGCCGAGGCCGCCCCCGCTCGCCCCCGCCGCCGGTGCAGCCGCGGCCCGCCCGCCCCGCAGCGCCCGGCGCCGCTCCCCGGGCGGGGGTGGCGGGCACAGGACGGGGAAGGGCCGGGAGCGGCCCCGCGGCCGGAGCTGAGCCCCCCGCCCGCTGCCCCTGCCGCGGGCGCTTACTGTAGGTGACGGTGACGGTCACCGGGGCTCCGGGCGCCGCCATCTCGCCCCGCCACAGGAACCGTCGGCGGCGCTGCCGGGGCGCGCCCGGAGCGCGTCACTTCCGCAGCAGGAAAACGGGAATGCCGCTTTCCCGGGCCGCGCTCACCGCGCACCGCCGAGCGGCTCAGGAGGGAACGGGACCGGCTCTTCCCCGTCCCAAAGCAGGCTCCGCCTCTGGCGAAGCCTGTGCACCCGATAACCTGCCCCGAGCTTCGGACCGAAGTAATCGCCAAAAACGCCACACAAAAGGATCTGCTAATCTACGTGATTTTATGTCTCCATGGAATACATAAAGTTAATGATAACCCGAGCAGTTTTCAAGAAGGTTACAAGTACAATCGCATAAAAGTCTCAGGACTGCAGTAGTTTAAAAATTGCTTTCAGTTCTTTTATCAAACAGGCGTAGTAATAAGGGAGCTATTTTACAGAGAGTAAGCAGCAACGTATAGTCTTAGTTTCAAGAAAGAGAAACATAATACAAAGTCAAGATGAACCTCAGCTATCGACAGCCACCACTAGTCTTCACGTTTTACTTTGTCCATAAGATACGGAAATCAAAACCTATCAGATTGACTGCTTCCACTGAAGGGAACTGGGATGAATTTTCCATTAACAGAAATCAGTAGTAAAACAACTTTCTCCAAAGAACACCACCAGCCACTCATATTGCATTCTAGGATGTAGTGATATTAAGGTTACACTGGAAAGACAAGTTCTCCAGAATTTTAAAATAAAAAAGATTCTTAATACAATTTGAAAAGTATAGTTCCATTGTATCCATTGTGCTTTTGAAACGTTTATGTTGCAGGGATCTTTGGCAACCCAAATTCATCCACCAATACGCCATCCTGTAGGAAAGAAAAAGAAGTGACAGGTTAACAACTCTCCAACAACCGGAAGATTTTACAGGAGCTTCCTTACTACTTCTATAAAGTGTCTCTATCTGCAATTGCCACTGTGACAGCTGGAATGAAAACAAAAGCATCAGTTCTTCCTCACTACGAAGCTCTATTAAAGCCCCAAAAGCAAACATACAGAAGCTTTTCTTATGGTTTTAAGACTAGAGCTGTAATGGTACACTTAAATTCTACTGGCAGTCTGACAGTGTTTGATAGGAGTGACAAAATGTCATTCTAGTGATTTTAAACATTGCTAAGAGCATTCGGTACACTGTACACTATTCTCAAACTCTCTGTATTTAACATCTATACATGTAATACATAAATAGCATACATAACATTAAGCACACTTTTTGTTCAAAATATTAAGGATCCTAAATATCAAACAACCAACACAAATGTGATTAACTCAA
Organism: Pyrgilauda ruficollis; assembly: GCF_017590135.1. Lineage (NCBI taxonomy): Eukaryota > Metazoa > Chordata > Aves > Passeriformes > Passeridae > Pyrgilauda > Pyrgilauda ruficollis. The sequence goes on along the minus strand of NW_024509877.1, from coordinate 42,660 downwards.
ACTAAACAAAAATGTATTTTGCTGCTAAAGAGCAAAGGACTCACTTTGTTTTTTGTGTCTGTAGGAGTGACCTCTGGGATTGCTGGAGCAGATGCGGCTTCATCTAAGTAGGAATTGTCTTCATCAGCTAAAAGTTCATCACCTAATGCATCCAGTTCTGAAATTGAATTATGTTGGCTGAAACATTATGCAAGAAGTTCCTTATGCAAGAGAAAAGCTGCTCTTACAGAAACTCAGGATTCCTACTGAATGCTTACATTCAGATTCACTTCACATCAGTCACCAGTCAGAAATACACACACACACAAACACTGGAGAGAACCTTCTTCCCTGCCTCGTAACATTGGAAACTCATGTCTATGCTCTTGTTACTTCTCTTAAAGGAAATGCAGCTTTAATGCTTAAAAAAAGCTATCAAAGCTTTCTAAAACACATTTAAAGTATTTGACCAAGAAAATAAAAAAAATCACTGTATGACAGTATGATGATTTTTATATTCAGTAATATATAAAAAAAATCATCTTCCCCCTTCCTAACCTGCTTCCAAATCATCTTCATCAATCTCTGGTGTTCCATAGCTACGACTCAGTGCCTCCTGGACTTCATTGGCTTCTTCCATCATATCTTCCAATTGATCTTGTATGTCCTGAAGCAAGAACAATTTTCAGTTGGTCCATATTTACTCAAATTCAATTTAGTAATTCCAACATACAAAGCACTCAATTTTTTTAATGCATAAACCATTTCTTTGAAGCAGTATTAATACACGTCAAGGCACACACATTCAGAACAGGAGTACTTGAAAAGCAGAAAAGGTATGAAATTTAGACAAATCTACCATCTGGAAAATAAGCACTAAACTGAGTGGTGCCACAGCAGAATTTAGAAGATACATTAGAGTACTTACTGGCACTGTACTTGAGTACAGGTAAGGAAACAATACTTGCCTAAAGGTTTACAATGCAGACCATTTATAAAAGACAAAATAGGAAAGAGAACTGAAAGGAATTCAGCACTGGCATTGGGTACGAGCTTAAGTGCAGCATACTTGAAATTATATTTAGAAATCTTATGGGAGATTTTTTATGCATTTTCTGAAGTCAGAGCCAGCCCTGGCTGATGTTTAGTTAGTGGCTTAGGTTTTTTTGGTTTGTTGTTGTTTGTTGCTGTTGTTTGTTTGGTGGTTTTTTGTGGGTTTTTTTTTAGGTTTACCCTTGCTGATGTTTAGTTAGTGGCTTAGGTGTTTTTGGTTTGTTGTTGTTTGTTTGGTGGTTTTTTGTGGGTTTTTTTTTAGGTTTTCTTTTTTTTCATCAGGCACTACCTTGAAGGAGGGAGCGGGAAGGGGAGGGGGGTAAAGGACTAATCTGCTTGTTACTAGTATAAGGAAACAAAAAAGGACAAAAAAAGCCATAGCAGGAAGTATCCACTAACATTTATGCTGAAGTACAAGGAAAGGAGAGGAGAGATTAAAGATTAGCTCAGCAAGGAAACAATAATCACTACAATAAGGCAAACCACTGATTGTGCAGTACCAGAAAAATCAGGAAGGAATTATGATGGTGGTCCCATAAAAAAGGCAGACAAACTCACGTGAGCAAAAATAGTCATCTTGCCTTGAAGTTCATAGTCTATTCACCATTATTTCAGTACATTATTTTTGTTCTTTATTTATTAAACTATAAAAACTCACCTCAATTTGATCAATCTTGACTTGCTTGTAAGCCTTCTTCATTTCTTTCACCCCCAGTTTCATTGCATCCACCTAGAAGAGTCAAAAGTCATGCTTGTATCTGATGTAGCACAGATTAAACAAATTAAACAAGTGTGAGATAAACAAACTGGTACCGTTGTCTTTGTATCCTTCAGGGCCTGAATAGTGTAATTAGCTTGCTCCATATTAAAAGACTGCTGTGACAGATTATCCCTCTGTTGTTCATACCTGTTAAAAAAAAAGGTAAATAATGGCTATAAAACACTACACTATTTATTACCACAAACATTTTAATTTATAAAGAGTTGAAAAACCAGCAGCAGTAGTCTAAAGATAGGAACAGATATGTTGGGTTTCTGTTTTCACTTATTATACAGAACAGCAGAATAAACAGCTTCATAAAAATCTGGCCATTATGCATTTCTGTGCATTTGAAGCCGACAAAGCTATTCCTGAACTAAGCTTTGTTTTAACTGACAGCAACACCATATTTGCCTAGACTGACAAAGTAGATGAGGATACAGGAGAAGTTTAATCACCATAAGGCAGACATGCATGCCATGCTCACTAGTGCTGTAAAGAGAATGGAAGAGTTGGCAGATTACCCAAACCACAGTGGCTCCACACTGGAGTTTTTCAGGGCAGGGAGGAGGAGGAGGATAGGGTACCAAAAGGAAACCTTTAAGACTACCCACAGAGAAAAGAGAGTTTAAAATTAAGAAATCATCTTTCTCAAAGCTAACTTTTTATCAAACCAAGACTGTATACTATGTCAAGTTAAGCAAAAGAATGAAAGCATAAAAATGAACCGTGAGTCCCTCTAACATGCAAAGCAGAAGGTCTGAAAGACAAGGAGAATCCACATGCAAAACCTTCTGGACAACTAATGACTGCACCTTGTTCCACAAGGTCAGAAAGAAATGACTCAGGGATACGACAATAGCCTGAGGGGCCCAGTAATTAGCAGGCGCCCAGGAAGATTAGCAGGCGGCATAGTCAAAAACCGGGGAAAAAAACCCTAAAGCCAGAATCAAGCAGTCCTCCTCACAACATCTAACTCAAGTACCACATTCCTCGCCATATGATATTTTGAATTTTAAGAGTTTACTAATACTTAACAAGTAATTGAGTGAGTCCATAAAGGTACAATTCATCTGAGGGACATGAAATACAAGATGATGGGAGCTCTGGCTCAGACAGCTTCTAAGATTTGCAGTTCACAGACTATGAGATATTCCAATGAAGCATTCCTGAACACTTGTCATGTTCTGATATTGTTTCTTTTGGATCTGTTGCTGGACACTTTCAAGACAGTACACTAGACAAGACCAGACCACAGGATCATCTTTCCTGTCCATTTGGGGGTTTCTGCAGGGACACAATTACCTGCACTACATCTGCTCAAGTTCTCAAAGGTGTCCACAGAGAACAGGTAAATTTCCAGTAATCCAGAGCAAGGTCATCAAATACAAAATTTACAAAAATTAAAGTAATCAATCAATAATAGAAAATGAGGCAATCTCTCAGAAAGTTTAGGAGCCAAACTTGAAACCATATTTGTAATAATGAGCAGATTCAGGTCATCTTGTACCAATCCAAATTTATATACTGGCATATAAATCATAAATATGCTGGTGCAAAATATATAAGGAGATACTTCTGAAAGGCTTCTTCAGCATTTTTCTTTAAAGAGTGCTCAGGAGAGTACTGGAAAGAGAAATGAAAGTGTGCCATCGCCCACAAACTGAGAAAGGTCTCAACTTACATTCGCTTCTGCTTCAACACTCTTAATGCTTTCTGCTTTACTGTATTCTGAAAGACACAACAGTGTTACATTAGATAAAATATCTGGCTTTACATTTGATTATGCTGTTTAAACCTAATGCATTGGATTTAAGTTTTCCAAAAGATTCCTCTGTTACAAGTGCCAAGAGTTTAACAATAGTTACATTCAGCATTTGGCCTGCACTAATGATTAACAAAATAGGAGAGTACACAAAGCTTCTCACAAAAAGTATTTTCAGTTTCTAGCTTCTGATATATGTTTTCACTAAGGAGAATAAAACACCAAAGGCAGGCCATCAGAACTATCTTTCATTAGCACATTTTAATGGTCAGCATAAAATAATACTGCAACAGGCACTTGAACAATACTGTTTATATCATATATGTTTATTTTCAGAAACATTTTATATTATAAGTTTATCCCCTTAAAAAACAGGTTGTCCTGCTCCCTTTAGGCATGGAGCTTTTTATTTTGGATGAGAAACAAAACAGCCTCTCTGCCAGACTTAATTCAGGTAATGAGGAAGAAGGGAAACAAGTTACTTCTCATGAAGGAATTACATTACACTCTGGAACAAATAAAAACCAATAAAACATTGTTCAAAGATGTATGTCTAATAAAAATAATCCTGCAGGATCTTATCCGTAGGGCAAGATGCAGTTTTAAGAACCTGATGAACTGGCTAAATCACATGACAAGAAGTGTGAGTCACATCCTCTCATGCTCAAATTGCACAGAAGATTCTTACCTTTGCGGGTCCCTCTCTCATTTTCTTCATTTGATCCTTATACTTCACTAGTTCTGCATCGAGCCTAGCAATTTTCTTGTCAATTGATTCAGCTCTGCTATCCACCTTTAATACATGAGTGGGAAAACAAAGAAAACAACATTGATGGAGGTTTTATTCAGGTATGGGACAAAAAAAAAAAAAAAAAAAGAACAGCCTCTGTTTTGTTGTGTTTCTAACTGAATTGTTTCTTCACTCATTGGTTTTATAAACAATTTAGATTTTGTGAGAATCCAGAACCAGATTCAAGTCAAACAACTCCTACAAGGAGCACAAGAAACAACACTCTCAGGCTGCAGGAAGCTCTGCCATTGTAACATGTTCTCATCATTTTGAGATGCTCCCTTGCAAAGCCACTCAAGGCAGTTCTCCATTCCAAAACTTCTGGTCATACACAGTGCCAGGGACTAAAGTGGAATGGAAAACTTCTAGGTGTACCCTGCTGGCATTCCACAGAGCTCTCATTTGGGATACATTTTAACCCTTCACCGTAAGAGGGTTAAACATGACAATTACATAACCAAGCATGGGGATAGGTAGTTCTAACAGCATACACAAATTCATAAAAGGCCCTAGCATTTGTCTGGAAACAACAAAATAAATCTTATTAACTTCTCATTCCAAGAATCCTCCCTAGGGATTAGATTATAATGACATTCCAATTATAGCATAAGACAGATCAGTGCAAGTTTACAATTCTGCCTTGCTAATGGTGTGGCTAAGCACGTACAATTACGTGGATTTTGATTTCAGTGTTTCAAACTTTTAAAACCCTGCTCTATGACAGCAACACGCATTTGACAGAGGCATCCTGAGGGGAACATCTGATTTGAATGCTAGACACAAGACATTAAAGTGCTTGGGCAGAGCCAGCATTGAAAATTTTTTATTAAGCTTTCTATTATCCAAATATTTTACTAACAGCAAGAAAGAGAAAAATTTGCAATGTTAGGACTCCTATATGTTTAAAGCATGGCACCTCCTCAAGATCTTTATCAGCTAACTGCATCTTTCAGATCAGCCTCCATAGGGGAAAAAAATTATTTGGTTTATTTATATAATGATTCTTTCAAGCTGTATTAGCAGGAAACAGAGACAGAACCTCCCACATCGAATAACTATGTAAAAATTTCACACACACATGACACGGGACCTCAGCTTTAAAAATGCGACTGGACAGAAGAGTGGAGAATGGATCTAATTTATCCAAAAAACTAGACTGTGCATTAGGACTTGAAGAGCTTCTGTGTATTACAAATAAGGCACACTGAGCCTTATTCATTGCTGAACGTTTTATTGCTACAGAAGGGCCCCAATTTACACAAAAGAAAGGGAATTTGATTTTTTACACTGTTGTCACAACTATTAGCCTTTTGTTCCTATGTTTCCTACATACTACTCTGAAAAAAAACCCATAAGTTTAGAGTGTTTTTTAAAGAAGAAAATTTAAAAACACTATTAATGCTTCACTTCCTGGTGCATCCTTCCTCCTACAGGCCTTGTGACAGCTTTGAGTCATCTGACTGTGCTCTGCCAGCAAACATAAAAAAACCTGCCTTTAAATGCAATAAATTTTAGATAACAACTTTTCTACACAGGAAAGAACATCCAAAACATAGGCATGATTACTGCCTATGAGTTGTCCATGTTTTTAACAAATGTTGCATTAATCAGTGCTCACCTAATACATTTCCAAACTGCCCTTTAATAGCTAATTACCACTGAACTAACATGGTTAAGAGATCTTACAAAGCAATTTGACTCTTTCAAAAGGTAGAGCAAAATGTGTCTAAGACAGAAAACACCCCAGAAGCAACAGTAGTTGAGCCTCCAAACTGTTAGATTTAACATTGTAAAGAAATAATTGAAGTTTTTTAATATCTCACACTACTCTCTTCAATAATAATTCACATGTAATTTAAAACCATCTAATCATGTCTGTAGTTTTAGCAGGACCTGTGTCAGAAATTCCACCATTGTGAAAAGTCTTTCACAAATCAGACAGATTATTACATATACCTTGGCACAAAAAAGTTAATTCATAAACTTCAAACTACTAAAAGAAAGCATTTCTGCCCATGCTTACTAGTAACCACTAGTAACCACCCTGTAACTCATCACTGGTTGCTGAAGTCGTCACATGGATAAAATAAATCCAAAATTCTTCTTTTCCGTTAATCTGCTGTCTTGCATGGTCAAACTTTCAGACAGTGCAATTACAAAAAACTAGAAGAGGATAAAAACTGCATTCAGCAGGATTTTTTGAAAAAAAAAAAAAAATCCCTGGTGTTGTCAATCAAAACGTCTGTTTAAATTACACTTTTATATACCCCAGAATTCCTCCAGGATTGAACAAGCTCTTAGCAGAAGACAGACTGCTGACCTATCTAAATTTTCTTTTGATTTACTTGCCCATTAGAAAATGGACATTAACCTGGAACTGGCAAAATCAGCATGAAAAATCTAACAGACTAATAAGTCTCAGTTGTTGTGAGGGAAACAAGGCTTTCTACTCTTCCACTTATATTGCCAAAATAGCAAATTTAAGCACTCAGTATCTCAGATGGATTTTGGAGTTGAAGTCATCCACCAAATTTACTGTTGTTTGCTGGTAACAGTGGGAAAATTAATCCTGATTTTCAATCAGATGATTTATTCACTTTCTAACGAAATATAATTAGAGTTAAGTTTGGGCTTAATACTGCTAAAAAGCAATACAGATTTTTGTCAGTAAGATAAACTAACGGGACAAAGATTATGAGCACTTCTCTCTCCCCATACCAGCCAGTGGCATACACAAGAGAGTGATGTGTAGGTGGCACTGACAAATATTAGGTATCTCATTTAGAGAGTCTCTCCCAGTAGGTGTTTCATTTATAGAGTCTCTCCACTGGGCAGCAAAATAAATCTTCTGAGAGGAAAACCGTGATTTTTCCATGGAAACTGTTCGTTGTCAGGTTCCAATGACAAAGCTTAGTCACACAACATTTACTGATCTTTGTTTACTGACAGAAATACACAAGAAACTCCATTTTCTTTCTTCATTTTTTAAAATTAGCTTACAACAAAAGGATCTGCAAAATCTTGCTACAGTTTTCTTCATAAACTTTAAAGTAAAAAAAAGACTATGAAATTACCGTAAATCTTAACACGTTTTCTTAACCCTCTTTGCAGGCAGGCCAACACAACAACAGTTGTAAAGTGCTTTGCCACGTGTTTCCTGAGCATTTCTTACTTGGTCTGAGCCTGCTTATCTGTCCATCTGCACACACCTTTGGCACCAACCCTACATCCCTAAGAGACTGAACACTCTTCTGGATTGGACAGGGAGACTGATGCTCTCGCTCCTGCCCCTGCCTTGCTACAACTTGCCACGGCAGGAATTAGATAGTGCAACCGGAGAAGTCCTCAGATGGAAATGCTGAGAACATCCATAAGGATGTAAGGAAAGCCATGCCTTCCACGCTTACTGTGTGCACAGTGAGCGCTCATTTATGGGATTTACACGTTTATGGGACGCGCTCCCAGACACAGGACACAAACGCAGGTGTCGGGACATACAAAGGTACATCCCTGTATCCCTGTGTACGTGTGCGGACACCCCAGCACGCTCACCAAACACACCGTGTGTGCCCGCACATCACAGCGCCCAGGGACAGGCCGGGTGCGGCTGTGACTAACCTGCTCCAGTGGAAGGTGTCCCTGCCCATGCCGGGGGGTGGAGCGCTGGGTTAAGATCCCCTCCAACCCAAGCCATTCCGTGGTTCTATGATATACGTACCCACACAAGGACACAGACGCTGTGTGTGTCCCCACACACACACACTCACACACTGTGTGTGTCCCCACACACACTCACACACACGCTGTGTGGGTCCCCACACACACACTCACACGCTGTGTGTGTCCCCACACACACACTCACACACACGCTGTGTGTGTCCCCACACACACACACTCACTCACACGCTGTGTGTCCCCACACACACACACACTCACTCGTCCCCACACACACACTCACACACACGCTGTGTGTGTCCCCACACAAACTCACACACACGCTGTGTGTGTCCCCACACACACACTCACACACACCTATGCACCGCTGCCGTCCCCAGGGCCGCCGCTGCCGAGGCGGCGGCCGGGCCGCGCAGCGCTCAGCGGGCCCCGGGCCGGGCACTCACCTTCCCGATGCAGTCGGTGAGGCTGGGCGGGGGCTCCTTCGGCTTCGCCTTGCCGAAGAAGCGGTTCATGGCGGCGGTGCTTCGGAGTCGCTCCCGGCCCCGGCAACGGCAGCGGCGGCGGCAGCGCTCCCGGCCGACCCGGAACCCCACGGCCGGCCCCGCCCCGGAGGAAGGGCCGCGGGAAGCAGGAAGAGACGTCCCGGCGGATCAGCGCCGAGCTGCCAGCCCCGCTGGCTGGCGGAGGGATCAGTGGCCCTGGGGCCGCACGGAGGCTCGGCAGCCCCGCTCACGGGCGCGCTTTTGTCCCTCAGCACAGCCACCCCTGTAGCCAGCTGCCGGGCCTGCACCTGCAGAGGAGGATCACCCCCATAATGTCAGCTGAGCTGATCGGTCAAAAAGGCCAGGAAAACCTATCAAGTGTACCAAAACCGCGCTGGGAATCGGGGATAGTGGGGCCAGCAGGGTAAGGACAGGGATTGTCCCCCTGTACTCGGCACTGCTGGACACCTCGAGTGCTGTGTCCGGTTCTGGGGCGCTCAGTTCAGGAAAGACATGGAGGTGCTGGGGCAAGCCCAGAAAGGCAACAAAGCCGATGAAGGGTCCGGAGCACAGGTCCCATGAACTGGGGTTGTTTATCCTGGCAAAAAGGAGGCTCAGGAGAGATCCTTACCGCTCTCTACAACTGCCCGAAAGGAGGGCATAGCCAGGTAGGAACTGGGCTCTTCTCCCAGGTAAGACGTGACCGAAAGGAGGGCATAGCCAGGTAGGAACTGGGCTCTTCTCCCAGGTAAGAAGTAACAGGACAAAAGGACACAGTCTTAAGGTGCACCAGGGGAGGTTCAGGCTGGACATTAAAATGGTATCTTCACAGAAAGGGTGCTTAGACATGGGAATGAACCACCCAGGGAGGTGGTAGCGATGCCTTAAGTTTTAGCTTTCATATTTTTCAGATGCTGTACTGCCTTAGTGTGTAACTCTGAACTTCATATAAAGTAATACTAAGTTTTCTTCAGTTTAGTTAGACAAAACAATCCTTTTCCAGCAAGAACCAAGGACACTGTTGCAGCTTCAGGCCCAAAAAGTATAAACAGCTAATTGAGGAGAGCAATCTGGGAGGATGGGACTTCATAACCTGAAGCTGTATTTGGACAATTGACCCCAATATGTAAATGGACCAAAACTTGAAGCGTGAAAACTCATGACCAGTCGTCCCTCTTGTGTCCATCCTGCGTCCATCTTGGGCAGAGCCGCGGCTGGGCTCTTGTACTGCCCAAGGTGGATCCTTTGAAGAACTTTTAATAAATACCTACTTTATTCCTTAACTCTGTCTAGCCTCTGTTCCAGGTGAGCCTCTTTAGGCATCAATTCAGTCACTGTCCATTGAGGTGTTTAAGGAAAGATGGGATGTGGCACTCAGTGCCATGGTCTAGTTGACAAGCTGGTGTTCAGTCATAGGTCGGGCTCAGTCATCTCAGAAGACTTTTCCAACTAATGGATTATATTATATCATATTTATTTATTTTTTATATTAAGAACACTTTTTTTTTTTTTTTTACAGAAGTTACTGAGGACCTAACATGTCTTTAGGTTTCACCCACTGATCAAACTGCTCTGATGTAAGGAACCCCAGCTTTATAGCAGCTTCTTTTAACGTTGTCCCTTCTTTGTGCGCTGTTTTGGCAATCTTGGCTGCTTTATCATATCCTGTTACAAAACAAAACCAACAAGTCATCCATTTGCAATTTTAGATGATTCATCAGAGGTGAGAGAAAATTGGGACACAGTCTTTGGAAAATTATTTGCTAGGTATTACTATTACTGCTTAACTCAGTTAGCAGGAAATGCACACCAAATGTTTACTCCTCACTTAAACTGAAAGTAAATTTTGTTATTCTGGCCTTAATTAATTTAGATCAAAGATTTATGGGAACTTCTCCTTGAAAAAAACCTCATATTGTAATCTTTCACTCAACCTCTAATAATGATAATTTAGGAAAACAGGTACATAAATTCTCCCAATCTCCTTTTGACTCTAATCAGTTATTTTTCTAATACCCTGGCATGGCCACTGCAAGGAGAACACAGCTTTTACAACAGCAACTGGCGATGTTGAAGTTAACTTTTGACCTTACTTGGCCCTACAAGCATTGTGACAATACAAATGAGGCGTACAAAATAATGTTACCACAAAATATTTTGGTATGTTCTGAGAAGCTTTTGAGCCTTAAACCTACCTATATGTGGGTTCAGTGCTGTTACCAACATGAGAGATTCATTCATCAGCTTGTTGATCCTATCCGTATTGGCTTGGATTCCAACTACACAGTTGTCAGTGAAAGAAACACACACATCTCCTAGAAGTCTTGCAGAGTTTAAAACATTTTTAATCTAAAAAGACAAAGAAAGAAATACCAATTATTTAATTCAGGTATTACTAGTTGCACATTCTGGTGCCTTTGTTCATAACCAGTGCCCTCCCTGCAATCAACCTATTTAACAGGCTGTTTTCCTTCCAGTATCTGAAGGGGGCCTACAGGGAAGGCAGAGAGGGACTCTTTGTCAGGACCTGTAGTGATAGCACAAGGGACAATGGGTACAAAATGAAAGAGGGGGGAATTTAGGCTCAATATCAGGAGGAAATTCTTTGCAGTGAGGGTGGTGAGATATTGCAACTGTATCTGAGGGATGCTGTAGATGCCCCAACCTTGGCAGTGCTCACTGAGATTTTTTTCTGTCTGTAAGTTAAGTTACTTAAAAAGTCCTAGATATGTAAAACTTCATGAACTTACCATCATGGGCTTAAAGACATTCAGTTCAAAGTGTCCATTGCTTCCTCCTACAGTAACAGCAACGTGATTTCCCATAACTTGGGCTGCCACCATGGTCACAGCTTCACACTGGGTAGGGTTCACTTTTCCTGGTCGTGAAAGGAAGAGAAAAAGGTTACCGAAGGAGGAGGAAGGGGAAAAACCAACCAACCAACCTGCAGCCTTTAACTAAATCACATTCAACAGAAAATGTTTTGTAAAAGGTAACTTGTCTTACTCATCTGTATCTGCACACCACAGAAAATAAGTTTATTTCCACAAATGATATTAAATTGAATGTACTATTCCAGTATTTTCAGTGAGGATTTGTAAAACAGCTATGGCTGCTTCAGCAGTCTCCCAAGACTCTGAGAACTTGAGGATGAGTTCAACAGCTCAACATGTGCATGAGCTGAACAGCTGCTCATTACCACAGTTCTTAACAGTCAAGAGATTATCACCTGTCTTTATGTGTGCAAGTTGGCACTTCTGGGAGACCCCTACCAAATCTTACTCAGCTCAAGGAAAGTATTACTGCTCTGTTAGAATTACTTTGTGATAAAGTTAGTACACTCTGTCAGAAAAAAAGCAAAACAGAAAACCCCAAAAAAAAACAACCCCCTGCCAAACCCAACAAATGCACCAAGTTAGAGTGGTCTCCAAGCAAGTTTGTTTTATGGTTTTATCATTTAATTTTTAGACATCATCCTAGTAAGAACATTCATTGATTGCTTTTTTAGAGCCAGTAGAGCCATGACCTATTTCTTTTTATGATACAGGAGGAACAACCTTAGAATAGTTTTGGATGTACAATATTCATATGTACATACTTTTTTAGGAGAGGGAAGGAATGATTACTAGTATAATTAATTTCTTTCTTATCCTCCCATACAATGAGATCACTGCAGAAGGGAAAATGTGAGTGCATAACACTCATCATACTAGGAAGTAGAGACCAAAGTCAAGTTACATGACTTTGGTCATGTAACTACATGTAATTTGGCTACAATTCACAGATTAAAGATTATTTCAGAAAAGCCTTTACCTCGAAATTGTAGAGATCTTGCAATTCTAAAAGAAAGCTTTGAGAAGTACACTTGTGTTAATAAAGCCATATTCTTACAGATACTACACTCCCCCATACACTTGCCAGCACACAGCTGCGCAAGCATTTTTATGAACAGAGGTTTTGGTAAAATAGGGCAGTAGATAAAATCTGAGAGAATCATGGACTTACTGACATTTATGACAGTGTTTGGTAAACATCTGTTAAAAGACAGTGGTCAAAAAAAAAAAAAAAAAAAAAAAAGAAACAGGTCATTTTTCTCTGCATGCTGTCTCTGTACCTGGCATGATGCTGCTCCCTGGTTCATTTTCAGGCAGGATGAGCTCTCCCAGCCCAGAGCGTGGTCCAGAGCCCAGGAAGCGAATGTCATTAGCTATTTTCATCAGACTGCACGCCACTGTGTTCATGGCTCCACTGAGCTCCACTAAAGCATCGTGAGCTGCAAGAGCTTCAAACTTATTTGGAGCAGTGACAAAAGGCAAACCTACAGGGAGAGGGTGTAAATATTAAACCAGTGAAGCACTTCCTTGCAGACACAAACCAGACAATCAAACACATAACTAGCTTAATAAAAAATTAAAAATTAACAACCCTGTAAGATCATCTCTTTCCTCTAGAGCTTTCTTCACAAACATATTTCTTCAAGTAAATTAAATACAAAAAGACATAATGGAAGTCACTAAAATAAAGAAGAGTATAAAATTTGAGCACCCACCTACAACAAAGGTACAAATTTCAACCCTTCATTCTAAGCACTGCTTCTGCACCACAGTGTTTTGTGAATGTCAATAATCTTTCTAAAGTTAGCCCAACTTATGCATTTCTTGCATTAAATCAGGTTAGACACTTTAGATCGTTAATTGCTGTGATGCTTTCAGTTATAAAAATAGATATTTTTGCAGCACAGTGCAGGCATTAGGGTAAGTAAGAAATAATCACAATGGAAGGGAACAGTAAACCAGCCAGGACATGGGAAAGCTGGATCAGACTTAGGAGGATGCCTGCCAACAGCAAGAGCACAGGAGCAATGGAAGGAACAGCTCTGTTTATGTTAATTAAATGCCTGAGATATAAGCCTAGGTTCCATGATTAAAAACATTCCTTCAGGACTTTGCCCTGAAGGGGCAGTCCCAGCAGAATGGGACTGTAAAAAATTACAGACATCACTAAGGACTGACTGTGGGCTGGATTTCTGCCCCCAGAACGACTCATCTGAGCTTTCAGCAACAGTTTGAAGGAGAGCAACGTGATTCCCATAACTTCCAGTGTTTTGCACTTCCTGACAAACCAAATCCCACCCAATTTGCATGGACTTGTGAACTGCACAGCTGCCTTCTCAGCTACAGAGATCTATCCAAACTTCTCCTTTTGTTTTTGCCAACAACCACCCTCTATAAGAGCATAAGGAACTTCAGGAGTCTGCCTTACTCATACAATTTGCCCATACAGGATCCAAACCATCCACTGACATGGGAGAGCTTCCTAACACCACCAAAACATGCTCTCTACTGCTCCTAGCAGCTGTTGTTTACAGCAAGTTACTTCTCTTTCAGGGTACAAGACAGTCCTGACCCTCTGAAAGACAGTGAATAATAAATGCATTAAAACAAAAATACTGTCACTAAGCAATTTCAGATTTTACAGCAAATGTAAATGACAGATGTATACATTTGTTTGCAGGGGTATTCTGAAAACTGATACTGTGACACAAAAAATCTGGTTTACAGATCAAAAACTACACTGTAAATTAAGTTTTAAGATCTATAAAGACAGAATGAAAAAAAAATCAGACAGTTAACATTTACTCTTTCATATGAAAAAAACAGAGTAGCTTTCAAAGCATTTTTTCCTTCTTTTGTGCCAAGTTGCTGTAAATTAAGAGAGCCAGAGGAGCAAAGACCAAGACAGAAGCATTATAATTGGGCTAATAATAGAAGTCTGAAACTGTACCCATATCCAAAGAGCCTTGCCTGGATAAGCACCATCATTTCAGTCACTTTCAATGCACTGAGTATATTTATAAAAATAAATTGCAGAAAAAATCCGAAGTAGAAGGCATAGAACACATGGCATTAACAAAAGCTTCATGTTAAGATATAAATACAGTTCAAGCTTATGAGAAGTATGGAAACTGGACAGATTCAGTTTGAGTTTGACTGCATGTCACATACACTGCTTTATTGGTAACTCACTCCCAAATAACATTCCTCACCCGTCAGTTCAGCCACTTTAGCAGCAACTTTCTCAGCAAAGCCAATCCTTGTGTTCAATCCCGTGCCGACTGCAGTCCCGCCAGCTGCCAGCTGATACACCCTTGGCATGGTGGACTCAATCCTAGCCACGCCGTATTTAATTTGTTGCACATAGCCACTAAATTCCTTCGAAAGAAAGAAGGACAAAGTTAAGCAATGAAGACAACAACCAAGAATAAGCATCCAGATTATTTAGATTTTTAACATGATTCCTTTCAAATTCCTAATTCCTTTAAAAAACTGAAGGCGCTGAACTTTACCCAAATGCTAAATCTAAGCATGTTTTCATTAAGAGGGGAAGTATACATCTATTAAAAGACTGCTCCCATGCTACAAAAAGTTATACATTATACCAATCTTAATATACAAAGCCATAATTATACATAATGCATCTTTCTCTCACCTTTTATCTTAGTTGTGTACTTAGCAGGATCTGATTCCATAATAATCAGCTCCAAGATTACATTAATGTTCTCAAAGAACAAACAGAGAAATGGATCTTGGGCTTTGCTTACTTAATTTTAGTTAGTAAAAACCCCACCTGTACATTCTTGGAAAAAGTCCATAAATTCTACCTGCTGTTCTATCAATTCAGTTTAATTCATTACTAAATTACTGTAATATAAGCCATTCCTGACAATATGATAATGTTTGCCATCTTTTTATATATATATATACACACACACACACACATTTATACACACAAGATTATGTATTGAAATTTTTCATTCACAATATTTAGTAGTTTTGTGTGTTGGCAAAACATAACTTACATAAATTTACAGATTACAGACAACTACCTCTCCCCTGCAATGTAATGGAAAAACTGTGCTGTGATATCTGGTAATGAAATATAATTTAAAAATAATGTCTATTTTATTACAGTTAGAAATAAAATACATATGGGGGAAAAAATTAATAAAAATTATGATGCATGTATTACAGTACAGCATATCCAGCAAACTCCAGCACAAACTGAAAATACCCAGGCTGAGATTCAGCCGTTTTCCCATATTTTATCCTAAACTATCAATTTAATTTAGGCATCCTTAAGTTTGACTTAAGTTTGAATTTTCCAAAGAAAGGCGTAATTTGCTGATTTTTTTTACCTGCCCAAGTGTAAGTGGAACAGCATCTTGCGTATGAGTGCGCCCTATTTTTATGATTTGGGAAAACTCTTTGGATTTCCCTTCGAGTGCATTCTGTAGCTTCTTCAGTCCAGGTAACAAGACCTCATTAACCTCCTGGGCAGCAGCAATATGCATTGCTGTTGGGAAAGTGTCATTTGAACTCTGTGGAAAAAAAATCAAGAAATTAATTTACAAGTTTTTCTCACCATTGCTGCTGTAAGATGTACATATGTGGCTTTATTCTCTTTATCTCATAAACTATTAGAAACTAAATTAAGAGTAAGCAACTTAAGGGTGTTCCACAAGGTCAGTTCCTTATCAACTTTTTATGCCTACACCCACAGAAAGTTAAATTTAATAGATGTTCATAACAACCTTAGGACAAAAAAAAAATTACTATCATAGTTATGAGACATGGCTAACATTATGAGAGATAGCTAACAAATGGACAGATGATTTTAAATGAGTTGTAGGTGACTTTAAAACACACATATTGCTTTGATAATGTTAAATCCATAGTTCACTGAATACTGAGTAAGCCCAAAGGATCAGGAAGGGAAAGAACCAAGTCAGTGGCTTAATCTTTCCTTCAAGGTAGGTGAAGTTTAAGAGAAAAGCATAATAAAAACGTCCACCGTGATCCAACTTTTAGAAACTGGAACTATATTTAACATCTTTAAGACTGTAGCAGTGGTTGTCAGAAGGCCATCACTGTCTAAAACATTATGTATGAATTTATCTATCATGAGTAAATTCAAAGTTTTTAACCTGAAAAGCTCATACTGTCACTGAAAAACATATTAAAGTTCATTTGAACTGAAAAAACCAGAAAATTGTTACCAAAGTTGTCCACAAAACATGTTTTTTAACCTAAACAATGGATACAAGAAAACTCAAAATTCAAAGACACAAAACATTTGAAATTAAAAGCAGTATAAAACAAGTCTAACAACCTGGCTTTTGTTAACATGATCATTTGGATGCACTGGCTTTTTGCTTCCCAGTGTGCCTCCCATTATCTCAATAGCTCTGTTGCTGATGACTTCATTGACATTCATATTGGTTTGAGTTCCAGACCCAGTCTGCCACACCACCAAAGGGAAGTGATCATTTAATTTTCCTTCAGCTACCTATAATGGAAAAAACAGAAAGAATTGTTCCACTAGAAAAAAAAACCCAAAACACATAAACTTGAATATTTTATTGCCATAATTAAAATTATGCTCTCCACTATATTTTATATTTACATATAGCAGTTAGTGAATTTACACTAGAATAATTAAGATGTTTTTATGTAATACCAGATATTAAAAGAGAAAAAACCACTTACTATGCTTTTTGAAGACTGAATTGTGAAATACAGAGATATATAGAATTTGATTTCATGTTCTACAGACATAGACAGAAAACATTTTTAAAAGGTACTTTAGGTTGTATCTTCTTTCTGTGTAACTGGACTCTGATATCTCTCAGTAAAGAAGTTTCATGCAGGGAAGTTCCAGACCTCTTACACCTGCAGACATTATATATTGCATCAACGAAGGCAGCAGATGGCTGCTAGTCTCAAACACCTCCTTCCTGTAAGGAATTCTTGTGTATGATCAACATTTTTGGGAGCCTGTTGAATCTCAGACACATTCACAGAGTTTTCTAAACATGTGTTTGTAATAGTATCAAAATCTGTGCTCAAAAGTATCACCCCACACATATTAGCCTCAGAAAAACAAAGGAGCTGTTGTCACAACTCTGAGGCTAGACGATCAGATTACCAGGATACATCAGTCCTCCTGGAATCATACTTTTCAAGAAAGGATCTTCTGTATTTCCCATCTTATACAGGGGCAATGTTCCCAGTCCAACAGAAACTTGATTCCTCTTTTTAATTAGCTTTTATTAGAAAATTATTTTGGAGGCGAGGGAAAGGGTATCATAGCAGAGATGTTTTTAGAATACAATAAAGAAAGCCACAAACAACTTTCAGAATTTATGAATCTAAACTAAGGAGCTTTAATTCACCAAAACTTCTAATCCTTAACTAGGGGAACCCTAGAAACCAGAAGAAGAGCCTGGAAATATTTTGGAATTCTCCAAAGCTATTGGGTCTTGGAACTTAAGGTGCTGGTAGGAAGAGGATACAGCTTCTGTCACCACTGAAATATTTTTAAGCTATTCAGGACAAGAAAACTCTGTTAAAAATGCTTCTAGTTAAAAAAATCTTTTGATTTATTCAAAGCAAAAGACCTGGTATTATCACACCTCAAATAATGGTCACTCACAATTCTGCACTTGGGTGGCATTTATCAACATGCATTTGAACGTTCCATCATCCTCTTACATGCATGAAAGAAAATAGTAAAACATTATATTAAGTAAATGATCTCTGGAGAACAAGATTTACTAAAAGGAAACGCTTTCCTCTAAGAACCTGAGAAATGCAATCCCCCACCCTCCTGTGAAAAGCTTAACAACAATACAGTGGCAGTTGCAGTGTTTTAAACAGTTCGTTCCTACCTCATTTGCCGCCTGTACAATGGCTTTAGCAATCTTTGGGTCGAGACCATAGTCTTGATTTACTTCAGCAGCTGCTCTCTTCAAGATGCCAAAAGCCCTTATGACCTGGACCTGAGACACAAGGATAAGTTTAAACACACAATTTCTTTCCCCCAAAGGACATTCCATCAATTTATAGTGCATGTCTAGTTCTGAAACAAACTCCTTCTGATTTTAAATCCAGCAGTAGTCCATCAGCCAAACCAGACAGCAATCAGGTCATCTGACCTATGCTCCCACCAACACTAACATTCACCCAAACAGTCCAGAGGGCAGCACACAGCTGTTTTTTCAAGCCCAGGTATGCTCTGTTTATCAAAAGTTACGTGCATTAGAATTTGAACTGGTTCCATTTCTAAAACAGCCTTTTGAGGGAAAACTGACAAATTTCAGTACATGGAGAGGTAGTATATGACAAAGCATGTGCACATTAATGGCCTGTGCACAGCTACATGTGAGAAATTAAGTTTATAACAACTCATGCTATACTAGACTACTTCATCAACAAACTAGATAAATGCTACTAGATAATCAAATTACTCCAGGCTTTTCATCTTTGTAAAGATGAAAGACAGATTTCTATTCATCCTGGTTATTAAAAAATAAAGCAACACCATAAAATTATTCAAAAGCAATATTCAATTTTTTTAAACACAACAAGAAATACTTCCACCAGAACAATACATTGTCATAAAATTTCTATCTTTAATTAAAACTCAAAGTTGCTCACACTTCCAGCAAAAGCCTCAGAAGAAGGTATTTAGAAGGTATTCACTTTTACATACAAAACATACTCTAGAGAAGAAGAGAACAGAGATTTGAATTACTTACTGGCATCCTTTCTGAAACACCTCCAATCTTGAAGTTCATTGTAGATCTTACAGTTTGGGCACCATAGTATTTGTCACTTGGGACCTTCAGTTCACCAAAGGTATCATATTCTATCCTGAAAGCCTCTTGAGAAGACTATAGAAAAGGAAAAAGAAAAAAATTCAAACACTGGCTATCAGTATATTCTTTTTGAAAGCAGGTAGTCAAAGGAAAGAAGATGGAAAAAAATACAAAGCCAAGACATGCAGCTAGTCACAGGTGTTTCCAAGTACATCTTCAAAGTTGAGACATTTTTCTAGTTTGAGCAGCTGTCTCACCAAAAGTCACAACTACAAACCATGTACCATTGTTGTGTTCTGCTGCAGCAAGGGGCACAGCTCCCCAGGGCCCAAGGCTCAGACCTCAGGCAGTCACCGACCACCAACAGGGAAAGGAAGGCAACAGGACGGATCTTGGTTTACCAAAATCCAGGACTCTTTTATTATGCCAGGAACCAAGACAAAAAACAAGGGGCTAGGGTCATGGGTTTTAAATGGGTGGAGTTCAGGGTCGGGGTCCAATAGTAAGATGAGCAGGGGTGTCCAAAGGGGTGGATCGAGGACGAAAACCAATGCAACAAACTAAGGTGGGAACATTGCAGTAGAATTTAAACCAATGAGGGTACAGGAGAAGAAGAGTCTGGCACCATTCCTTATTGACAAAATGGGGTGGAGTGTCTTTTCCCAGGCTTGTGGGGGCATGCCCCTCAGGGTGAAGGGGTGGAATCTTCTTTAAATCTTCTTTAAATCATGCCCCTTGCCCCATGCCGTCTGGGTAGAATCCTCGCCTCCTGGGGCGGGGCACTCCACAATTCTCCCTTTTTTATTTCTTTTAGAAACAGGGAATAATCTCTAAGTTAGGGCCCTAGAATAGTCTTAAATAGTCTAGAATAGTCTTAAATTACTTAATACTTATGGGATAACTTATGGAGGGATTATGACAACTCATCAAGGAGCTCCCGGAGACATAATAACAAACAGTAAAATACAATTAACAATGACAATTATAGAACTAATAATTTTAGCTAAACTTGTGACAACAAGCAACCTCAATGGGAAGATTAAATGGGAAAGGGACACACATAAGAAATTAGTTTTGACATATGTGAAGAGTAGAAGGTATAGGTAAAAGTTTAATGTATCAATTAATGCAACACTTAATTAAAGACTTCTTTTTCATCTCTCTGCTCTCAATACCATTATTCTTAGTAAAGCACTCCTTTCCCTTTTTGCTCACTCTCTCACTGTTCCCCTTTTCTCTTTCCTTCTTTCTCTTCCCTTTAACAGCCTTTCAACTATTCTATATTATCACCCCTCATGATATATATCTGCTATACCTATAGGTATAGTAGGTAGACTACATCTAGGTGTATTTTATGTAATATTTATGTATGGTAACTTTTCTATGTCATGTATCCTCCTAGCATCTGTTATTATCTAACACAGGCACCGCTAAATTAATTTTAGCTGACAGTAATTCTTTAGTGTTGTAGAACAGCCAAATAACTTTTGATGATGTGACCACATTCATATGCAGCTCTACAAAGACCATGGAACTGACAGGAAGTAAGAACAGTTTACTCTTCCTCTTCCCACACCTTGGTCAGCAAAGTCCCAATTTTCTGTGAGAAAGGTATTCATCCTCTCCCAGGAGAGGAAATTACCTTCTTTCTGAGTCCTCAGGAAAGGGGAGAAATCTTTTTTATGTCTTTATCATGGACAGAATAAAACTATCTCAGCCCTGTAGGCAGGGTATATACATTTACAATGCTGGGTTCCTGACATAACCACAATCCTCAAGAGTGAGACTTTGGGAAACAAACCTCTTATCAATAAAGTCAAGTCAGTCTTGCAGCGCAGTGAAAGAAGAAAATCAAATGCAACGAACTATCAAGAAAAGCAGAGGATACACACAGAAAAACTGCTGTGCCACCACGATTCATTGACATCCTGAGGTCTCTGTGCAGATTTAGTTCTTTAATCCCCGAAACGTGTATTACTGGATGTCGTGGCGTGGGGGCTGTGTGCCCCCGGCCCAGCAACGGCGGCAACAGGGGCGCGACAGATCCCCCTGGCAGACCCTGCATAATTCCAGCTGCTAGCGGAGATTCGGTGCGGATGAACAAAGAGGCAGCAGCACGGGTCTTGGGGTCGGAACAGGGGTAGCTTTATTTGGGGGCACAACTGCCCCAGCCCAAGGTCCCAAGACCCTGAACCAACGCCAGGCACCAACTTATAAACAGGGGCGGTCTTGGGGGAGGATACAATTTTTTCCAATCGGGAGGACTGAGGGTGGAACACAAGGCGGGGAAATACAATCTGTAAACCAATGGAGGGTCTTAAGAGAAGGGAAAGGCTTAAATAAACCAATGGGGTTTCAAAGGATACAAAACTGACACAGAAGAAATAGTTATAAGGCAATAAAGTTGACAAAAGGTAGGGAACAGCTTTCTTAAGACAAGTGACTTTTTTGTTCAGAAAAGAATATAACCTGGGGATTGAAGGAAAACTGAGGTATAACCTGTATTAGCTGCTCGCTGTCTCTTCCAATACAAGACACAGGAGCCCCAAGATGCTTGTAGGAGTCAGGTTCACAGCAAGGGAAAGGGAGCAGCTCTCCACACAAGTCACAGACTGACAAAACTCCTTGCCAGCTGATGCTGAAGATGCAAGAAGTCCACAAGACATCAGGGAAGATGAGATAAGCCCTCAGAAGAAGGATCTAAACTGGGTTATTACACAGACAAACCACAGACTCAGGAAACTCGCTGATGTGAAAATCATAGAATCGTTAAGGTGGGAAAAGTTTTCCAAGATCATTAAGTCCAACCTCTGACCAAACATCACCATGTCAACTAAACCACAGAACTAAGTGCTACATCCAGTTATTTCGTAAACAATTCCAGGGATGGTGATTCCTCCACTTCCTGGGCAGCCTGTTCCAATGTCAGATCACCCTTCCAGTGAACAAGTTCTTCCTGATGTCCAACATCCCCCACCTGGCTACAGCCTCCTTTCAGGAGTTGTAGAGGGCGATAAGGCCCCCCAAGACCCCTTTTCTCCAGGTTAAACACCCCCAGCTCCCTCAGCTGCTCCTCACAGGACTTGTGCTCCTCACCCTTCACCAGCTTCATTGCCCTTCTCTGGACTCACTCCAGCACCTCAATGTCCTTCCAGAATTGAGAGGCCCAGAACTGGACACAGGACTCGAGGTCTGGCCTCAGCAGTGCTGAGTACATAAAGAGTTTGAGTCAGAAAATGGGAAAAGCATCATCTTTGTTCACACAGTTCTTACTCTTCCTTAGGAGTCCACTTCTGAAGTCAGATTGTTCCTCTCTCTTCTTTGTTCATTTTACTTGCTCCTTCTTTAGTGAACCCTTTAGAGAACACTCTCTCAGTGTTCTTGGACAGAAGCACAGCTGGGTATTGGCCAGAACACCCTCCCCAGCAGCCCTGACCTTCTGCCTGCCCAGGTTTGCATCACTATAGATGGCAAGCTGCAGCAGAGAGAGGCAAGTGTCCCAACCTCTTTACTGTCATCATTCCCAGCCAGATGGAAACATTCTGCCATCAGGTACCATCAGTCACATACCAGAGACACCAGCCCTGCTCACTTTGAGTACTTCAGAGGAGGTGGTGCCTGTGAACTGGAGGAAACTGCAGCCCAGCCCACAACAAGGGTTAGCTCTCACATGGCTATCCCACTTCCCACTTCTTGTGTTTTTGGACACCTTGTGAAAGCACACAATGCAAAAGCTTTCACAGATAAGCAGAACCCATTCTGCTGGATAAGCAGAACCCATTCAGCTCCAAGCCCAGCCCTCAATATCATCAGTGATTTAATAAATTAAAGTATTCACCCTCAAACAATATAAAAGGTTAAACTATCTGTAACATTTCAGACAAAAAAGCTAGCAGTTGCACAACTGATTTCTCAAACTTACATAATTCCAATGTCAACAATGATGAAACAAAGATAAATAGGATCAGTACATCCTCGTACAAGTACCTTTCAACAATGAAATCATTATTAAAAAAAAAAAAAGCCAAACCAAAACTAACTTTCCTAGCTAATTCCAAGTTAACAGGGCAAGGTGCTTTAAGAAGAATGTAATTTGCTGATTCCTAGTGTAACAGGTGCCATTAGGCAAAAAAGCAGAGTGATGTTTTTCATGCAGACTGAAGGAACTGAGCTGCAGCATTACTCTCAGCCTGCAGCAGGCACTGTCTGAGCGTGACTGTAACAAACATGATTCCCTCGCTCCTCAGCCAGAATTCAACCTCTTGAGCAGCTTTATGAGCTGAAGGTCCCAGCTCCTGTATGTAAAGAGGTTTCTGAAGTCACCCCCTAACCCAGAGGACCAGCTGTAAAATGGTGCATCAGTGGCACACTCCATCATCCCTGGGCCTCAGGAGAAGCCAAAAGGAGACTTGGAAACTCTGCCAGTAACCAAAGCAAACTCCTGTGCTCACCTAATTTCTAACCTAGCTACAAGCAAGGTTCCGCTCACAACTACTGTTCCTCACATTTACAAAACCTTTTTTTTTCCCTAGAAGGCCTGACAAGGTGTGGTCAGCCCTCCAAAATCCCTAGAACCCAAACACAGTCCAAAGCTTACAGTTAGGCAAACAGAACTGTACTTTTGCCTTGCTGCAGGGAACCGATCAGAACTGATTGCCCCATAACACACCAGAGATACTCAAACAGAACCACTGCAGTGACGCTTCCTGTGGAAAATTACACTCATTTATGGAAGCAGCAACTTTTGGACAGAAGCATTTCAATTCAAAGAACCATCACTTTTTAGCATGTCAAAAGCAGTCTTTCGAAGCTATCAGCATGTGCAATTTATGTTTTACTGCTCTTCTTTAGCAGATGAAGAATGCTTCTATTTTTAAGCACCGTCTCTTCTATAACATTATTTGAGTCACAAATTCTGAAATTTATCCTTTAGAGCCCAAACCCAAATATTTTACAATGTTCAGCTACAGAAGGACCACTACAATTGCATTTAAAACATCTTGTGCAATTTAGCTCCAAGCAAAGGCAACACAATAAACATACCAGGACAGCATGAATATTTGGTTGTATCCACATACACAATGTGTTTTAAAACAACTCTTGCTACTGAGAAAATCTCTACAAACATCAAAAAGTGATGGCTTGGGTTGGTTGGGTGGCTGGTTTTTTTTTTTTTTAATTTAAATACTGGTTAGTACATCTTTTGGTGGTTCCTCTTTTACATAAAAACATACAGAATTTTTCCTGTAAGAATTCAACAGCTGCTTGACTTCCAAATCCACTGAGGGATGTTTTAAGTAGTGCTGTTATTTAAACTCCAGGAACTCACAACACACACAGGACTGGTCACGTTTCTGACTTGCAAAGAGCAAAACACATCTCATTCTTGTAAGATTGCAGACCAGACTCATAAACACCAGATTTTCAGCAAATGAATTAAAGGCCATGATTTACAATGTTTTTCTCAGACGATGCCAAATGGCAAAACAGAAAAAGGGAACCATCGAACTGGCCAGTTTGAGTTACATATTCTGCTCTGACACCAGTTTTCTTATACAGTTAAGTTTCACCCACCATGAAGTTTTTTCACTCACTGGAAAGCTTGTTTTATTAAATGCTAGCTTTTACAACTTCATCAATACTAGAGATTGGAAACTGCTGTTCTACATAAATTTATTAACTAATTTAGTAATTTAGTAAACTAAGGAATCGATAAAATCCTTAACACACCACCTTCTGCTGAAATTCTTCTCACAGTCTACACTACCTCGTTTTAAGGAGTGAACTCACAAAGATAAACCTGAGACTAAAGCTTCCATGCAACATTCAACGTGTTAGAACTGAGATTTGAACTTCTGTATCCAAAATAGTGTTTCTGTTTCTATGCTGAACGGCATGCAACGATCAAGTCCGACTCGAGCCCGACAATCAACTGATTATACACAAATATCTCCTGATGATGCCCGCTAGAAGTACCGGGCAGTTCCCAGCTGAAAGCTCCCTAGTTTTCACGCAGCCCCAAAGCTATTCCAGTGACGAATATTCCCATTCTCATTCACATGAGGATACAGCTTTTTATTATTTCCACCTCAACAGCTCCAAGAAAGCGCCCAGAATTCCTGTGTGAAGCGGGTTCCGCACCAACACCTTTCCTGGCCGGCAGGATGCCCGCCCTGCCCGGCCACATCGCGGCGGCTCAGGGCCGTGCTCAGGGCGTGAATCTCACCCGGGCAGCGCTACGGGAGAGCTGCGCGCTGCACATCCCGGTCTGCGCGGCAGCGGCTGCCCAGCGGGGCCGAGCCGGGCCGCAGGAGGGCTGCGGGAAATGGCCGCAGAAGGCCGGCAGAGGATGGCGGACTCGTCTTGCCGGTGCCGGCGCGCTCCCGATGGAGCAACACACGGGATTAAAGCCCCGACGCAGCCGGCGGCCGCCGCTGGCCCTGTCACCGCCCGCTCCCCGTCCGTGCGGGGCGGGGGCGGAGCGAGGGCGGCGGCGGCCGGCGGTGGCACTTAGAGGTCACGGCTCCCCGCTCCCCTCCCTGGGCTCACCATGGCGGCGCGGGGCGGCGCCGGGATCCAGCGGCCGGGGGTGGCGGGAGGCAGCGGGCGGGAGAGGAGGAGACCGGCGGAGCGGCCGAGGCGGCGGCAGGCGCGGAGTGAGCGATGCATGGTGGCGGGGGCCGGGAGCACCGCAGGGGCGGGGGCGCGGCGGGACCGCCCCGGACGAGCGTCACGGTGCCCGCGGCGCCCGGCCCCGGAGGCTCCGCCGCGCCAATCGGCGGCCGCTGGAGCAGCGGCGGGCGAGGAGTGCGGCCCCGGGGCGGGTCCGCCCGGCCTGGGAAAACCCGGGAAATCCCGCCTGCCCCGGGCGAAGGGCAGCGGGAAAAGCGCTGCAGCAGCGATCTCTCCACGGGGAGGGGGAAGAAGTATGAGCTTGTTCTGGTTTACTGTAGTATTTTCAAAGGTTATAAAACCTTATTCCTTCCTTTCTAAGGACTGTCACGGCTCCTTTTATAAAAAAAGCTAAGTCAAGGTGCAGCCCCCTCCTTACTTCCTGCCCAAGAAGGCAGAGCGCTCCCATGTGCCAGCCACATCGCTCCCTGGTGCAAAGTGCAGAAACCCTTGGAGAGTGAAAGAAGGTATGTTCCATTTTTCCACACAGCAGCAGCAACATTCCAGCGTCCCAGGTTCTCCAACATTGTGGGGTTTTTTTCCAAGAGCAGCCAACATTCAGCCGTTAAGAAAACAACTTTTTTGTCTGATATGGAGAACACTTCATTCCATTGCAACCTGCATAGGTACCCTTCAGTCCCACAAGAACTGTATTATTCACAGAAATTATGTCCGAGGCTGCTCTGTTAATGCCTTACAAGTTACATCCTGGCACTAAAAGCACACTGAATTTGAGCCTTGTAAGCTTAAATATTTAGGCAAGTCTTCTGCCCCTTGGCTCCTCTGGGAAGAGACAGTATATAAAATACATGGGGCATGCCACTAAAATGGCTTCAGAAGTTCCAGAGACAATAAAGATTGGGTAATAGTATTATTATCTATATTATTCTATATCACAGGAAATAAGTGAAAGTCTCTTTTTTCATTCAATAAAACAAACAATACAAAATTATAACTACTACAACATCATATTCTTCAAGTATTACTTACAGTCAGCAATTAAGAAGTCCCCACATCACAAAATTCAGCATCTCCATCTTGTCTAAAACAATCACAATGAATAGCTGGGGTTGGAAGGGATCTCTGGAGGTCATCTAGACCAATCCCCCTGCACCAGCAGGCTCACCTGGAGCAGGTTGTACAGGATCACATTTAGGCAGGCTTTTAGTATCTCCAGAGAAGGAGATTCCACAACCTTTTTGGACAGCCTGTTCCACTGCTCCACCATTCTCAAAGTAACAATCATCTTCCTCGTAATTAGATGGAAGTTCCTGTGCTTCAGTTTGTGCCCACTGCCTCTTGTCCTGTCACTGAGCACACTTCTTGCTCTTTAGAATATGGAAATAACTACATATTCACAATAAGAACTTTGTAATTATATACAGATCAGCATATTCAAACAAATACAAGACTTTTAATGACTTTATTTAGACACATTTTGTGTTTTTGCTGTCCCTTTTGACAGATGAGTGAAAGAACATAAGCTGTTCTGCATTCCACTTTTAATAAATGTACAGTAAGCCACAGCAGAATACAAGCTGGAGAAAAGTTTTGTCAGCATTTTCCATTCAGTGCTAAGTGCCAACACTATTTTGGTTTGCTTGTGCTATGCTTATGTACACTGGCCCCTCTGGGAGAGGGCTTCAAGTGAGATGGAAGCTGCTAGTATGAGCGGATCGCTGGTGGGACAGTCTGGCAATCTTCCTCATTCAAAGTCTTGTCGATCACTGGTCTGTACTTCAAGGTAACCTAAAGTAAAAGGGAACAAAGAACTTTATGACAACAGGATCAGAGAATGAGATCCAAAAACCCCAACAGTTAAGATTTTTATAGAATCACAATTCAGTTCTATCTTTGAAATACCATAAAGCTGCTCTACTAAACATCCAACACAACACGTTTTGTCACCATTAGAAGAAAAAAGCTTTTGAACTAGTCTGACACAAGGGAAAACACCATTCCAGCTCAAATAGAGAAGTCACTTCTCAAAGATCAACAGTGCAGGATTATCACAATTTCCAAGGCTGTTTACGAGAACAGCTGTTAACAGCAAAAGATCCTCAAGCACCAAGCTCAAAGTACCTTCCCAGTTGGGATATCCACGTATGACAGGGTGTGCTTTCTCCAGTGCTCCTCAAATGGCTTCCGCTGCTGGCCTTGGAGTGGCTTAGAGTAGTCAAACTCATCCACCCGTAACTAGGGAGAAAATGAGATTAGTACAGACCACAAGCTGTTCACAAGCAAATCACTTTACAACCACGAGGTCAGCTGCATTTCAATTGCACCTGTAACCCAGCATGTCTCTGAACAGACAACAAGCTTTCTTCTTAAGTGCCGTGTCCAATTTCAAATGCTCAGGCTTAACAAGGGCTCTAAGGTAACCTTCCTTGCATAGGACAATTATTCTGTTTATGCATCTTCACGTCCTGCTTATGCATCCATGATATTACTACTGTAGTCCTGGTTTAGAGGTCTCTAATCACTCAGATGTGCACATGGAACAACACTTCTCAAGATTATTCCCAGTGTTGCATGTATTGGTCCTTTTATAAATAACAAAGAAGAGACAGAGCAGAACAAATAGGACGCCAAACAAATACTACACTAATCTTAACACTGAAGACTGTGCAACTTTAAAATAATCCATCTGAGGACACAAAACAAGGAGATTAAATCCTACATTCAGGTCACAGAAAACATTTATACCTTATAATCCTCTCTGGCATGGGCACCCCGGGACTCTTTGCGAGCCTCAGCACTGTAAATGGTTTGTAGAGCACAAAGCATCAGGTTCTGCAGTTCGAGGGTCTCCACTAAGTCAGTGTTCCACACAATACCTGGCAAAATATTAAAATACTATGGAAGATGGTCTACAAACATGAGAAATACATGTGAGTGAACCAAAGGTGCATCATCAGTTGCACTTAAATAACCAAGTTCTCTTAAGATACACCACAAGGCATGGCAGTATCTGTCTGCATTGTGATCTGCTCAGCTGGAGAATGAAAAATAAGTGTTCAGCCTACAAATAGTCTTGCTACCTCTCTGCAACTCCCAACTTTCAGAAGATTCTGACAAGTTCATAATTCATCTTGGTATTTGAACAAGGTCACATCGTGTTCTGAGGGCAGTTTGTACCTTACACATGTAAATCCAGTTTCAGTCTCTGCTTCTTTGAAAGATTTTTCAACAAGAAAACAACTGCAAAGGTCAAGTATTTTACCTGATTACTATGTTTAGTAAGTAGGGCTCTACAAAATATTCTGAAAGATTCAAAATGGTCAAAATCTTCAGCCAAAAATTCAAGAAACATGTTAGGTTTACAGAGAGAAAAAAAAAAAAAAAACAACCAAAAACAAAGCCACCAACACTCTTCCCAGAGTACTCTGGGCAAGCTGTGTTCTTTGCTATCAAATTACCTCTGTCAAAAGTCTTTAGATGAGCCAGATCACCATAAATTTGGCTAAGTTTCTCACAGCCTTCTTGGAGTACAGATCCAGTACGAAATACAGCAGCATGGTTTTGCATTGCCTGCAACACAGTAAAACAAAATCAGTTTGATTATGCTGCATATGAAAACACCTAACTTCCTTAGCTCTAAAAGAGCTACAAAGCTGTTCTGAGCTCAAACTTATCTGCAGCCTGAAAAACACCATATTCTTCCATTCACCCCAAACAACTGAAACCTCACTCTATTATACAGCAGGTAAACTACGCAAGGGAATGACCATGAAGGGAAAAAGGAATTAACAAGTGATACAACCTTTACTGCACACACAATCTTCTCACACACTTTTTCTTCTGCATGGCAAATCCTGAAGTGCACTTTGCCAAGGCACCAAACCCCAAAGTTGCTTGCAGCTTGTCCCACCCTATCCCTGAGAGCTTCCCCAGGCTTACCTTCTGCATGTTAAGTCGCACTTCTGAAGTCCTTATGCTTCCATTAGCAAACCTTAACTTGTCAAGATTAGCAACTGACTCTTCACCAGCATTTGGTTTAATGGGGGGAACTGGCTCTCCTAATAAGAAAATGTCAATAAGTTTGGTAGTCAGGCTTGGGTTTGGTTTCTGTCAGTTTCAGAGACTATCAATTACTAAAAATCAGATTTAAGTAAAACTTCATCTGTTTTCTTCCTCTGAGGTGCACACCAAGTGTAACTTTCCTGAAGTCCCACCAATTGTATCTATATATTTAAAGTTCTCAGTGGAATATGAATCCCATTCTTTCCTACAAAAATGAATAAAGATTTTATAGGTTTGGCAAAATTTTGCTGTTCATTCTCTCGAAGCAGCACTTGATGAAAATTATTCTGAACTATGAAATAAGCCCGTGGTCCTTACCACCTACTACTATGCTTTCCTTGTCTCCTCAGTCCCAAACCTCCCACCTTTTCTTGGATGTATAAGGGACCAGGAGCAGTCAATAAGCCTGGCAGTTAGACATGAGCTCTACATCTTGCCTCTAATACTGGAAGCCACTTGTCACTGGGCAAGAAAGCAAACACAGCACCTTACCAGCACAGTTCACATCACATGTAGCTTTGCTCTCAGATTAATAAACCCCCTTCTACAATTTCTAACTTTGAAGAGCCACAGAAGGATTCAAAAAAATGTTGGCATAAAGCCGGACCTAATACGCACCACAAGATCTAGGCTGATTCCATGAGGAATCATCAGTCTCAGCAGTTGGTGCAGTTTGGACATTAAGCAGTAAGAAAACAGATGATTGTGGACTCCATTACCAGCTGCTCTGGTAATGCAACTGCCATGTCCAGTATTTTGTTGGGGGTTGGAAGGGAGGGCTTGCTTCTTTGTATTCTCAGGTCAACAACTGTTGCTGAACCAGATTATTTTAAAATATGTAAGATTCAGCAGTGAGAATCCAGTGAATGAGATATTGCAATTTTTAGTATCTTTCTCTCACCACTTGTATGTCAGTCCTTCTTATAAATAAATTGGCAAGGTGGCAGCAAATTCCACTATACAAAAGTGCCAAGTGTAAAACAGATTACATTTTGATGTAGAAGATAGTGCAGTATGTAGAAAATACAGTCTTCACATTCAATAGTCTGTGTTAATTTGTCAAAAATCCTAACTACTCTTGCCAATAGCACTGGCCCAATTTTAATTTTCAAAGAATCAATTACAAAGCAAATAGCAACATCGAAACATTTTCCTGGCACAGAGCATGCCTACCAAAAGCATAAACACCAATTTCTTCCTTTTCTAACAAGTAAGAGCCTATGAGTATCATTCTAATTTTGAATCACGTAGCAACAACTCTTCATTGGGCAGAAGTTACATCATAAAGGCAAATGTCTCTAGAAAAGTGAGACTTACCAGGCTTGCATGTATTTGCAATAGTCAGGGCACAAGCACGACCGAAGACCACCAGATCCAGAAGGGAGTTTGCTCCAAGTCGATTAGCGCCATGGACGGACGCAGAGGCCGCCTCCCCGCAGGCGTACAACCCGGGCACCACCTTATCCTCGCCATTCACGTGTGTGATCACCTGGCACGGCACACACCCCATGAATACTCAGCCATTGCAAACGCGTGGCAACGGTGCTAACCTCCTTATTTGCAAAGGCCACGTGCATGTAAGGATGGAACACAGCCACCTGAAGCTTCTTCCACCTCTAAACACAGAATTATCTTACCTCTAATGGGCAAGTAGAAATGTATGCAAACACATACATTTACATCTGTATGTAAATACAGACAGGAACAAACCCCAAGATTTCCTTACATATTCTTATGAAGAGTGCATAGTTCTGTTTCACCATAATTCTGCAGCAAGTCAGAAATGCACAGGAATAAAGTCTGATCTGCACATGCTTCTAAGGCAAAATTTTACACGGAAATTTAACAAGCACACAAAGAGAAGAATTCAGTTGATACCATCACACTGATTTCCAGCTAGTGTCAGTTGGAGGACCTGCTTTAGTGTTTAGATTACATGAGCTACAGAGGAATAATACACATTAACTCATGCTACAGAATGCAATAGAGCCCTACTTTGAACTATGTTCAATATCCTCAGCTCAATTAACAGAGAATTGTTGTCAGACCTGACAGTAATTTCATTTTAGATGTTTCTTGGAACTCCTATCTGTAGATGGACTGGAATATGGCTACCAAGTTATTATAAAAAACCAAAAAGATTGTGTACTTTAAGTACACTGACATCATTATATTATTATTATTAAAAATACAATTAATCATCCTTACATTTCTAAAAAGCATTCTTACTGCTTTTCTATTTGGAAAGTAATTTCCTAGTATGATGATTAAAATACAGCCCAAAAGTGACATGTATTCCTCACCTGTCCTTTGTAGTTAGTAGGAATACCTCCCATATTATAATGCACAGTAGGCAGGACAGGGATAGGCTCTTTAGTGACATCAACTCCAGCGAATATCATGGCTGTTTCGGAAATCCCTGGGAGACGGGTTGCCAGCTGCTGTGGTGGCAAGTGGTGCAACTGCAAGTACACATGGTCTTTTTCAGGACCACAACCCCTAGCAAAAAAAAAAAAAAACAAACCGATATTGGAATACATAACAGGAATTTACAATCATTAGTAGCATTTCTAATCCAGTTTGTTTCATTTGTGAAAATAAACAGGTTCTTTTTCAAATGTTATCTGACAAAAATTTGTATCTAGCATATTTAATAAGACTGTGGCACTTGGATGAATTGAGGCCACTTTCCAACTCCCAGCTTTCTTTTCACAGCAATTCACATTATTTAAGACTTTCAACTATTACATCTCTGCAGAAATATGTAAAACTTGGTAATCAGTCAAGAGAACAGCACCAAATTGTTTTGTTTGTAGTAAGAGCATATACATTAAGCTTGTTTGAGCAACTGTCTCTAGACATACTGAATTCAAACAGGAAACTCTTAACATCATCTGCTCTCTGTCAATATCATTAGGAATTAACAAGAAAGATTTTCTGCCTTACATACAGGATCAGCTTAACAATCATTAAAGCTCACTCTCATAAATTAGCATGTGCTTATCAAATGAACTATTGCACTTCACAGTGATTAAGAGTTCATTCTGCAGCTTTGTGAAGAGCATTTAACTAACCTTCCTTCACGGATTTCTATGGTCATAGAACGAGACACTACATCCCTGGAAGCCAGATCCTTGGCAACAGGCGCGTATCTCTCCATGAATCTTTCACCTTGACTGTTGATCAGAATACCTCCCTCTCCACGACATCCTTCTGTGATAAGGCAGCCAGCCCCATAGATACCTGGTCAAGAACAAAAACGCCATCAATGGAGATTTCTCCACACAGCTTCACAATCAGGATGAACACTGAATAAACAAGGTCTTCTCAAAATAATCAAAGGTGCAGATTTTATTGCACCCTAATGATACCTCTAGGAACTGTCCCTCAAGTGCTGTTATTCCTTACACTCTTTCCGAAAGGTAAGAAAGTTGATTTGAAACATCCACAGTATTTCAAATATTAAACTGGAAGTGATCTGCACCTATCAATACATCAGGAGAATTTTATTAAAACCTTGTAGACCTTCAGCAATTATTTTAAGATTTTTAATAAACCAGAAGTTAATTATTTCAAGGTCCATTTGCTCAATTTTGTTCCCTCTTCTGTGTTGAAGCAGTACAAGATGGCTTCAAATCCTGTGGACATAAAAGCTTACTTGGTATCCTTTTCCTTTAGAGAAGGAAGGCCTATCTGTTATTCTGCAGCATTAGTCATCACAGGAAACAAAAATGCAAACTAACTCATGCACTTGATAATTATCTTAAAAGCCACAGAATTAACATACAAGCAGTGAAGCTTCTTTAACTAGAAAAACTTTAAGTCAAAGGAACATTGGATCTCTATGATACAACAATAACATTGTAAAATTATGCAAACCATTTACAAAAATCACATCACAAGTTAAAATGAAGAATTTAAGTAGCTACAAATCTAGTTTGTGATCATTGTTACCACAGTTTAGATACTGATCACATGCTAGAAAACCACAGTTCTATATATACACCTTAATTTTAGCTACCCCACTTCATTGAAGATGCTAGTTTATACATAATTCCCTAACATTTGCACCTATCCCATTGCTTTTGTATCTAACATGAAACCCCTTAAAATATTAAGGAAAATGGAAATATAAGTTTAAGAGGTAGTTTCAGCTTTTAATTCATAAAACTTCTTACTTAGTATTGTAAGGATAGCACCTCAAAATATTAAACACTGCTCCTTTTAATTAGAACAGCTGAGACCTTTCTCACATTATATGTCTCTCTCAAATTTATATTCAACAGCAGCTGCTGAGAAGTTTAAACATACATCACTCACAAGCAACTTCTCAAATGCTGCAGAAAAGTGGAAACTGACTTGAGCCTGTCATGCTTGAGGCGACATCATGCTAGTAACCTGTCCCTAGTGGGGTTCCACAGAGCTCCTGCTTAGGACCTGTGCTTTTCAACATCTTCATAAATGACTTGGACACAGGACTGTAAGGGATACTGAGCAAGTCTGCAGACACTGCAAAACTGGGAGGAGCTGTTGATTCCCTCAGAGGCAGGGAGGCTCTGCAGAGACACCCCAACAATTAAGAGGGCTGGGCAATCACCAACTGAATGAAGTACAACAAGGGAACTGCTGGATTCTGCACCTGGGATGGAGCAACCCTGGATGTACAGACAGACTGGGGTAGGAGATGCTGGGAAGCAGTGCCATGGAAAGGGACCTGGGGGTCCTGGTCAATGGCAAATTGACCATGAGTAAGCAGTGCCCTGGCAGCCAGGAGGGCCAAGCATGTCCTGGGGGCATCAGGCACAGCATCACCAGGGAGACAAGGGAGGGGACTGTCCTGCTCTGCTCTGTGGTGGTCTCACCTCCAGTGCTGGGAGTGTTTTTGGGTGCCACAATATAAGACAGACATTAAACTATTGGAGAGTATCCAAAGGACAGCAACAAGAATGGTGAAGGGCCTTGAGGGGAAGTTGAAAGAGAAGCAGCTGAGGTCACTTGCAGGTTACTCCCTGTAGGAGACTGAAGGGAGAACTCAATGCAGTCTGCAACTTCCTCACTAAGGGAAGAGGAAGGGCAGACACTGATCTCTTCTCTGTGGTGACCAGTGACTGGATCTGAAGGAATGGCCTAAAGTTACGTCAGGGGAGGTTTAGAAGGGATGTTAGAAAAATGTTCTTCACCCAGAGGGTGGCTGGTCACTGGAACAGGATTCCCAGGGGAGTGGTTACAGCACCAAGCCAGGTAAAGTTCAAGAAGTATTTGGACACTGCCCTCAGGCACATGGTGTGACTGTTGTGGTGTCCTGTGCAGGGCCAGAAGTTGGACTCGATAAATCAGATGGGTCCCTTTAAACTCAGCATACTGTGCAATTTTGTGACATTTTAAAACCACATAAAAATCTGTTCAACTCATTAAAAGTAATGTTGTAAGCACTATTTCATATTCGGTACCTGTAGGGTGAAACTGCACAAATTCTAAGTCCTGGCAAGGGAGCCCAGCTCGTGTGACCATGGCAGTGCCATCACCAGTACTGGTATGAGCAGATGTGCAGCTGAAGTAAGTGCGGCCATACCCACTGCACAACACAAAAGTTAACAGAATTAACAGGAAGAAAAATTAAAACAACATTACAACATACCACTAACTATACTGTTTGCACAACAGTGGAAACGGTTAATAAGAAAAGCGCTTAAGTTTTACCATCTCCTGTAGTATTTCAACCAAAAGAAAACAAAACAAACCAGTTTTGCTCAACAATACTTGAAAAATGGCTGGTGACAGAAGGCTGAAGAAAAAGAAAACCAATTCTAAAGTTATGCTAATATCAGAATCCTTTCTGCCAGAAAAAAAAAAGGTCATTTCAGAAAGTTCTCTCAATCCATACCATTCAGTTTCATTTGAAAAATCGCTAGCAGTTTTATAAAAAATAACATATAATGATGGTTTAGACTGCCCACATGGTCCTGATTTTATATTCTTAGATTTAAAAACTTGGTTGTCCACGTATTAAACATTTAATTATTATGCTGCAAACATCTAGGTTAACCTCCAACATTACTGAGAACAGCCAATCAGCCCAATTTCAGGACAAACTCTCAGAAGAAATAGCAATGTAACATATTCCACCTACCTCAAAGTACACAAGCATGAAAAATGCATCAGAAATAGGCAACCTTTTATAAATTTATTTATAAGTGTATCTTCCACAGATACATTTATAAACATTTTTCATATTGAAATAGGAGAGCGCCATAAGAAGCAAAAAACCAATGCAAATAGCATTCTAATAAACATATACAAGCTTTGCAACCAAGTAATGTTAAGTTACATTCACAATATGATAATTTTATCTTAGAACAGTTAGAATTACAGTGGCAGTATATTAATGAAATAGAGTCTCTGGAATTTTGACAAAAGCTGTTTCCTACAGGAGATTCAGAACTCTACAGATATGTTGGCAGCATTGCCACAATGTCTGTTTTAAACAGCATGTTTGAAAAACTGAAGACCATCTGAATCATATATATTACTCTTACACATTCTTACTTTATGTCATTGTTCTAGAATTCAAAGTCAGACCTCATACCAAATTCATAGTTGGTCACAAAATTAGCATGTGCCTTCTTTCAGGAGGAATGACTGAATTCAGTTATATTCCTCTTAGTGTGGGGGGAATTAATCTATAAATTATGTTCTGTCAGTCAGCATATCTTCTCCACACTGCAGATCCGAACACATGTACAAGCACACAAACTTCCAGCTGGTATCACTCTCAAGTCTGGTCTTTCATCACAAATGTTACATTACCCAGTGGCAATGACCGTGTTCTTTGCTCTAAAACGATGTATGGTTCCATCTTCAATGCAGAGGGCAATAACACCACGGCATTCTCCATTCTCCATAAGTAAGTCCAAGGCAAAATATTCAACAAAGTAGCTTGTATCATATCGTAGAGACTGCAGGAAAATTACAAAAGGAACTTTTACTGAAGTAACCTCTCTTCAAAACTGTCCCTACACATGGGCTGTATCAGGATAAAAAACATCCCCACCAACTCTCAAGGAAGACTGTTTCCTCATAACTACTTATTAAAGAACTTGCTAATTAACATATTCTAGCTTTAAAAGACAGAAGTAGCGGCAAAAGCACTTAAGTCTGAGCAGTCAGGTGCTAGGCAGCAGGACTTGCCATTTTAGCCTACATTTGGCAACTTTTTTTAGCCAGCTGCAGTGCTGCATACATGTAGAAGCACACTGCCCTTAAGCTCTCCCGAAGAAATGAGAACCACCTCCAGGAGCCCAATAAACCAGCAAGAGCAGCAGGCACCGAGTCAAACTTTCTTTCATGCCCTCAGGGATCAGAGCAGTGTTTGGCAGCACGGAGTATTGCAGCAGCACACGCACTTCGAACGTGGAGGAGAGCAATTAGCTGGCTACCAAGTAAATAAAACTTTTTTTAGCCAGCTGCAGTGCTGCATACATGTAGAAGCACACTGCACTTAAGCTCTCCCGAAGAAATGAGAAACACCTCCAGGAGCCCAATAAACCAGCAAGAGCAGCAGGCACCGAGTCAAACTTTCTTTCATGCCCTCAGGGATCAGAGCAGTGTTTGGCAGCACGGAGCATTTCGAACGTGGAGGAGAGCAATTAGCTGGCTACCAAGTAAATAAAAAACAGTAGCCACCAGGTACTTGGATTTCTGGTTTCAAGTAGCTCACTACCATTTTCAGAGAGCCAGCACCTCCTTCAATTATGGTTTGTAGAATTAATAGGCAGACATGATGGAACACTGCTCACTTACTTGCCATAGAACAAGCTCAGGAATGCACAGTAGGCTTTAATTCATTTACGCCTTGTTTCCCCCTCCCCCCAGTTTGAAGATAAGTGAAAAAAAAAATGCTGGCTTGTACCTCTTTTCAGAGTTCCCCAATGCTGCTGTGTCAAATTTTTGGAAAAAAAGGGCTTTTGGAGAAAAGTTTATATAAATTCTCTTAGGGTCTAGTTAACAGACACAAAAGTACTAACAGTGCAGAACTAGTCCAGACCACAAAGCTGACACTGTACACTAATTGGCATTTATTGTCTTCATCCCTCCACATTGCCTCAGGAAGGAAGATAACCCAGAACTGCTATAAGCCATTCCCCTGGAATCCTCATTTGTATGTGACCAGTTACATGATTGTTTAGTTTGGGTTTAATTATCTTTTTTCAAATTCTGGGGGAAAAATGAAAAAAAAAATCAGTAAATGTAAACACAAAAACCCAAACCAAGTCAACCTCACAACTGCTTACCCTGCCATACAGAGTATGTAAGAGCGAATGTCCAGTCCTGTCTGCAACACAACAGCATCTGTGGGCCTGTCCTCCTTTTCCAAACTGAAGACTCTGTCCACCAAATGCACGCTGATAGATTTTTCCTTCTTCAGTTCTGCTGAACGGCATCCCGTAATTTTCCAGCTGTTGAACCCAAATACAAGCATCAGAAACTCTTCTGCATCACAGTACGATGAGTTATTTTAAGGAGATCTCCTTGGAAGCTAGCCTGTGTTATTTATAACTACAGCTGACATCAAATCCCACGAGTCTCACCTCTATCACTGCAGCTGGGGCTTGCTCAGTCATGTAGTGTATGGCATCCTGGTCACCCAGCCAGTCTGACCCTTTCACTGTGTCATAGAAATGCCACCTCCAGTTATCATCCTCCATGTTCCCCAGAGCAGCATTGATGCCTCCCTGAAAATGAAAATCCATTTTCCTGGAATTACATGACTCAAATACATCTTTAGTAGGTTTACCACATTTCTATTAAAAATCACATACTAGATATGCACCCTGTGTACAAGAAATATAGTCAAGCCAGATTTAATGCAGCTGTGAAACTCCTCAGTTTCACAATGGCTTGTCCTGCTTTTTTCTGTAATGCAGTGAATCACACTGCAGGCAGAGAAGCAGCACTGCATTTTGATAATGTTTAGAAATGGGGAAGAAGAAAGAGGCAGTAAAATGAAATAAAAACGTAAGGGGAAATAAGGGTTTTAAGAACAACTGCAAGTGAGATTAAACTGCAGTGTCATTAACTTGGAAGCAAAATGAAATGTACCTGTTACTTAATATAAAGTCTGGCAGTGGTAAGTTCATGGTTAAGCTCTTATGATCTTAGAGGTCTTTCCCAAACTTACTGATCCTGTGATTTTATTATATATTACCCTCTAAAAAAGTTTCAACTAAATATGTGATATTTATAAAAAGAAGTATGGCCTTGAAACAAGATGTTCAAGTGCCCCATTCCCAGAAGTGTTCAAAGCCAGGTTGGATGAGGTCCTGAGCAATCTGATCTAATGTGTGGAATCCCTGCCCATGGCAAGGCTGTTGGAACTGGGTAACCCCTAATGTCCCTTCCAACCCAAACCATTTTATGATTATTCTACATCCAAATCAGCTTTCTGATAGCAGGCATTTTTTAAACATTTGTTCTGCCTCATTTCTCACCTGTGCAGCAACAGTATGAGAGCGGGT
This sequence comes from Pyrgilauda ruficollis, assembly GCF_017590135.1. NCBI lineage: Eukaryota > Metazoa > Chordata > Aves > Passeriformes > Passeridae > Pyrgilauda > Pyrgilauda ruficollis. The sequence goes on along the minus strand of NW_024509877.1, from coordinate 3,286 downwards.
GGGGAACAGCTTGGTAACACAGGCTGTGTTAAACCCAGCTTCTGACAAACCAAAGGCTGCCCGCAGACCTGCTCCTCCTGCACCCACAACAACGGCATCAAACTCATGGTCCACTACTGGGTATTGAGTAGAAATCTGGAAAAATAAATCACTTTATTATGATCACAAATAGTTCAAGATAATTCAAATAAGTTTTATAAAAACACAAGCAGGATAGGTAAAATGTTCTCAACAGACTTTTGCAGCAATTGCTATATCTGTTACACTCTCTTGCTTGGAAAATGTCAATAAAAAAGCCACACTCAGTGGGCACAACTCAGTCTCAGAAAGCACTTGAACACAGTGCTCCAGTAAAAGCCTGGAAGTTTCATGCCTGTCTAGCATTAAGTGCATTACTGAATCACAATATAAAAAGTACAGACATACCGAGTCAGACACCTTGGTGGAGGCATTTTTCTTTCCATAGACTGTGAAGTGTAAGTTCCGTGTGGGAGCCTGGCACGCTGCTGGCCACTACGGAAAGAAGGCAAGACAACTATTATGGCACAAACATTTCCACAGGACAGACTTACAGCACTCTCAGCTACCCTACATTTATAACAGATCTTCACTCACCACTGGCAGCACATATACAAGAGTATTAATGTATTTTAGAGCTACCTGCACTCAAGTTCTGGCTGTCCTGTAATCATGATATATAATCAAAAAAGGTTTGACTGATGAGAGAATAGCCTGCAGTTAACAGGGTGTTCCAGACTAGCCATTATTGACTTCAGCAAGAGTGACCAGCATCTCAGACCTGCCTGAGGCTGCACCGACAGAAGAATATATCTGCTGAATTAATGCTGAAGTATTCTTGTAGTTCTTTCATAATTAAGCAAAGATGAAGCTTTGTGGGAACCATGGGAAGTAATGGAAAATTACTCCCCTGTCAAGTAATCCTCAGAATTTGAATTATTTCAAGTGGTCACAGTACTGAAAATTAAAAAAGGTTGTAGAGACTGCTCCTCCAGCTGAGTGTTCCTTCAAAAGTCAGAGATATTTCTCTTATTCTTTATGAAATTAGTGACCCATTTAGAACCCTTTGTTAGTACATAAACTCAGAACAAGGATGCAAGTTTTACCCTTCTGCAACGTCACTCCCTACTCCCTGACTTCTTCAAAATCAAACCAAACCAACAAACACCACACCCAAACCTACTCAGTATGCAATCTTTGATTTGATAAGATTAAAACAGTCAGAACGTTAGTCTCCACCTCTCCAAGGTATCGGAATCTGGTATTCCTTCTTTACCCTGTTCAAAAAATAAGCCTAACTCAGCATGTACACTTGCTGAGAACAGCAATACAAAGCCACATCAGGGACCTGTCCAGTGACACTGGCACTTCCCTATTTGAAATGTAACCTCAAATGCATTGGAGTGGTATCTGCAGCTGTTACATTCATGGTCCCACCACTCTACCATATGGTAACAAGGAGCTCTTCCCCTCCCCAAGGTCCACCTCTTCCCAAATCTCTGAAGTGAACTCCAGTACACTTTCTTTAACCTAGTTTTATTATTTCTCATACCAGTTTCCTCAAATTATCTTCTTGCATAACAGCAAATCTTCTGCGTCATTAGACTTGCTATCTCTGGTTTCTGCAACCACCTTGGAATGAGATCAGTTCTTATCACCTATTCATAAGGAGTTCCACCAGTACTCTCTTCCAGGCAGCTACTCTCTCCCTGTTCCACACTGCGGAACTGCCAGGCTTTGGCTCAAACAAGAGCCCACAAAGCAGAAAAAGATGTCACACTAAGTCTGAAGGAAACACAGACTGCAGCAATCCTGAATTTTTATGCCACCAGGAAGATCATGGCCCTTTTGAAACTAAAGGTTCAATCAGGGCCAGCTCACTGCCATCTAAAATATGGAGACACTGTTTAAACCTTGCCCTCTCTCTGCAGTTGTCTTTTCTGCACTTGCTTTGTACACAAGTATAACTACAGCCCACTTTGTAATCCCAAGCTCATCATGGGCGTGCAGGATGAGAACAGTGGGAAGAAACTGAAAACTCCCACCTCACCATGGAGAAGAACAAGCCTTCATGCACAACTTACAGCCCCCTAACACAAACGTGCCGGACTCCTCTGCAGCCCTTTCTGGGCACAATCACCAGCCAGGTTCAAGCAGCTCACATATACACTGGCTTCCCACACACGTCCAGAATCACGGAATGCATTAGGCTGGAAAAGGCCTCCGAGACCATCGAGTCCAACCAACGACCAAACATCACCGTGTCAACTAGACCAGGGCACTGAGTGTCACATCCATCCTTTCCTTAAACACTTTCAGGAGTGGTAACTCCACCAGCCTCCTGAGCAACCCATTCCAATGTCTAGTCACCCTTGCTGTGAAAAAATTCTTCCTGATGTCCAACCTGAACGTCCCCTGTTGCAGCTTGAGGCCATTTCTTCCTTTCCTGTCACCTCTCCTCAGGCAGTCATAGGGAGTGATAAACTCCCCCCTAAAGCTCCCTTCTTCCGAGGCTTAACACCCTCGGCTCTCTCAGCTGCTTCTCGCAGGACTCCAGCTCAGACCCTTCAACAGCTTCGTCGCCCTTCTCCAGACTCGCTCCAGCACCTCAATGTCCTTCCTGAGCTGAGAAGCCCAGAACTGGACACAGCACTCGAGGTGTGGCCTCAGCAGGGCCGAGTACAGGAGCACAATCACTTCCTTGGTCTTCCTGTGCGCACTTCTGCTGATACAGAATAAGTCTGCGGCGAGCTTTCCATCCCAGTGCTCGGGCCGCACCTGCCAGGCTCCTCCAGGGCCTTTCCCCAGCACATCCCATTCCCGCCGCCTCCCTCAAATCCCTGCTCAGGGCCTCAGGCTACGGCGCTCGCTTCCCGAGCCGGGAGGCGCGGCCCAGCCGTGCCCACAACCATCTACTCGCAGGAACCTGCCCCCGGGACACGAGTTGCGCGGTCGGTGCCGCTCCAAAATAGCACCGGAGGAAGCGAACCTGCCGGGGGTGGGAGGATCACCGGGCGAGTCAAGGTCACGGAGGCGACAGCGGAGCCGGGCCGCCGCCGGCGGGAAAGCAGGGCAGGAACAAGGGCAAGGACAGGAACAAGGACAAGGACAGGGACAAAGGCAGGAGCAAGGACTGGGAAAAGGACAGGGGCAGGGACTCACCGCGCGGGAAGCCGCGGTCGGGCGCAGCCAGCGCTTCGCCAGCCCTCTCGCAGCCGCAGCCGCCGCCATCACGCACCGCAGACTGGGGAGGGGGGTGCGGGGGGGG